>NC_140607.1:1644926-2129926 GCF_057381915.1 Diplotaxodon limnothrissa | reverse complement strand
AACAGAATTCAATTTCTCTAGCCACACCCAGACCCACCCAAACAAAACACTTAAATAGGACCTTTCGGTCGACACAAAGTGGAGCAGCAGAATTTCAGGAACAAATGAGAAACTAAGTAATTGAGATCTGTCTGTCTGGGTTATTAAGCTTTATTAAGTTAGGGTTATCAATTATAAAGGTTATTAAGCTGTTTCTAAAGCTGTGGGACTCCAGTGAACCACAGTCAGAGCCGTTATCCACAAATGGTGAAAATATGAAACAGCGGTGAACCTCCCCAGGCTGGCTGACCACAATGACTCCAAGAGTGCAGGGACGATTCCTCACAAAAGACCCCAGAACAACATCTGAAGAACCGCAGGTGAGGGTCAGTGTTCATGACTCCACCATAAGTGCATGACAAGGATCCAAGACAAAGGCTTGTCTCAGTTTTGCCAGAAAACATATCAATGATCCCCCAAGACATTTGGGAAAATATTCTGACGAGACTGATGAGGCAAAAGTTGAAGGTGTGTGCCCTATGACAGCGGTCCCCAACCCCCGGGCCTCGGACCCGTGAGTCGTTTGGTACCGGGCCGTGAGAATTGAGGCTCGGGTGTGAAATGTATGGTTTTCAGGGTTTTTATCGGTTTTCAGCGTTATTTTGTTATCGTTTTTATCATTAACTCGGTTTTCCTGGGTCTTTTCACGTGTGTTATGAATAAATCTTCTTTTTTTCGGTACCGGTACTAGTTTTATTTTGTTGTATTTATCCGCGACACCTTAAAGGCCGGTCCGTGAAAATATTGTCGGGCATAAACCGTCCGTGGCACAAAAAAGGTTGGAGACCGCTGCTCTATGACATCTGGCGTAAAAGTACCACAACATTTCAGAAGAGCATCATTTGCTGCCTCAGGACCTGAAGTGTTGCCGTAGTAAAAGGAACCATGAATTATTCCGTCTACCAAAGCTTTGTGAAGGAGAATCTCAGGCTTAAGCTCACTTGGGTTCTGCAGCAGGACAATGATCCAAACACAGCAGCAGGTCCACCTCTGAATGGCTTAAGAAACACAAAATGAAGACTTGGTTTTAATAAACCAAATTGGTTTATTCCCTCAGAATTCCCAATCCATAATTTTCCTCCCTTTTCTAGCATTATGATAATTGGGATGATACCTATGCCCTGTTCACTGTTCTTCCTTTGTGTCTCTCCTTCTCACCCTCTGTCGTCTCTCGGGTTCTCCCCTGGGAGGAGGCGGGTCTGGCTGGAGGCTCAGCGGGGTGGATATTTTTGGGGTCAGATGAGGTCGCCGCCACTTTGTACTCAGCCATACTATGGCTCACAGACCTTGCTATCATCATGCTGTTGTCACTTCCCACCACCTTTTTCTACATGAGCTCCTTTCACCCTTTGGATTTGAGTCCATTCCCCGACCTCCCCCAGGGGGCGCCCCTGCAGTCATCCAGAGCTCTGACTACAGGAGGACGACTCTGGTTGGTGCTCTTGGACCCGTCACTGCAGGTTGATATTTTGGTGGTTTCCTAAAAAAGCCGACACATTAGAGTGAATGCCTTTAATTTGATTTAATGAATGGCTTTTGGTCCCGGTTCATTGCCTCTTTTGTGTATTATTGGACAAAATCCATATGGGAGGTTAGAGACACAGCTTTCACCCTCCCAGGTCTCTTCCCCTCCCCCTGTCTTTGGTCCGGCGCAGGAAGGGAGGTTGAAGGGGGAAGAAGAGAAGTGAGAGGATGGGATGACGGTAAAGAAGGACTTATGTGTAGCAGTTGTGGAGCCGGAGGGATCCGGAAGGAGTCCAGGTCTCCTGTAGCTGTCTGTTTACTATTTACAGGAACAATAGGAGAAATCGTACGGAGAGGGGGAATATCTCTCACCTCACTGAATTGCAGTGTCAGTAAGGGATGGTCTCCCAGAGGAGTGGATTGTGAGCTGGGGGGAAGAAGAGAGGTGGAAGGAGCTCCGCCTACCCCCAAACCCAGTTCCCTCCCTTCACTCAGGTCCATGCTCTGGCTTCAGTTTTCCTGGTAATTTGTATTTCAATGTTTCAATGTTGCACAGTTTGTTCTATTTGGTTTTATTAAAGATGGAAATTCCTCCCCCCCTTTCTAGATTTCTCCCCTGCCGTCCCTTCCCCAAGAGACTCTGCAGAAGACAGCGGCGAGGGATCAGAAATACGTGAGGATTCGACATTTTCTGTAATCTGGCTGCCTCCAGCGTAGATTGAGCTGATCTGGCTTTATAGCGCTTTGTCATCCAACTTTCTGCCACTCAAAAAGCTGCGTCAGCCAACATCAGCTTTCAGTTACTGCCTCTGTAAGTTCCTCCATGGGGGATAATATGATGTAATGTATACTTTATTAATCCCCATAGGGAAACTAGTCCTCTGCATTTTACCCATTCACTCAGTGAAGCAGTGGGCAGCCACCAATCCAGCACCCGGGGAGCTGTGTGTTGGGACGGTGCCTTGCTCTGGGGTACCTCAGGGTAGCCATTCAGTGGATTCAAACACCCGACCTTCCGATCATGGGGCAACCACTCTACCTACTGAGCTATCCGAGTCCTCTGTGGGGGAAGAGGGTTTAATGAACGCCGTGAGTTTTATTATTTGTTTCACCATCCCCTGGCAGGATTCAGAGTCAAAACAGCTTTGTCTATAATGAAACAGACACCAAGGAATTTAAGTTTCAAGAGAGACATGGGACACTATGTCACTGAGAGAACACCTCACCTATTCACCTTGTTGACATAAAATGAAAAGAGTGTAATGCCCTAACATTTACTTAAAAAATATTTCTACTGACTTTGTCATTCTTCTCTCATACAAAAGTAAATGTAGTATGTAAATATGTTTTAACCAAGCACTGAGCCATTAACCTACGACCTCAGGAACAACTCAGTGTGTTTGCATGCATGTAGACAAGGTCAAAACAGCCTATTGATATTCAAACCAAGGGTAAGAATGGGAAAGAAAAGTCACTTCAAGGACTCCGAGTATTGCATGATTGTTCAGATATGCTGGCATTTCCCCCATAACCACCCTGAGGATGTGTGAAAATATTCTCTGTGGGAAAATATCTTGTCGGTGTGGATGCTTCTAGCAGGAGATCTCAAACTGGTTCTTTGAACATTTAGTATTCAGATGACATCTCATGTCTTGTCTGGGGAATGTTTCCAGCTCCTTGTTGAATCTGACCTTCAAAGAATTAAGACAGCTCTGAAGAAAAAAGGGGTCCAGGCCTGTTTTCTTACTGGTCACAGAAGGATCCTGTGCCAAACTCTAATTTCATGTTGTTGTCAGTTGTCCTTTGAAAGGAGAAAGCTTCAGTGTGCTATCCTCGCTCACAAAGTTCAGTTGTTCAGTTTGATGTTTTTGTTTTTAATTAAAAAGGTTAATGAAACTCACCTTGTCTGTATTATTATATGCTCAGGTGAGTCCTGCAAAGGTTGATTGTATGTATCAATGTATAAAATCAAATAAGAGGGCAGAAAAGTTCTCATCACAGTGTTATTTTGTATTTCATATAAAAAGACAGTTGATTAGTAGAATATTCATTATACACCTGGATAACAAGATGAAGTTACTCCATAATATGGCCTGTGTCCTGAAAAGTGCAGCTTACACTGTAAGATTTGGAAATATTGTTTGGTTTTCCTTAAATTACCATGAAATTACTACTTAACATTATTTACACCATAGAATGACTTACACTGCAATTTGTGTCTCCTTCTCTGTAAAATGCCTGAATATTATACAAGGCTAACTGAGCTCCCTCCTTTCCTATTAGTGGACGACCTTCTACTCCCTGAGCTACAGCCATCCTGCTGTTGTCCTTCTAGTCTCTCTGTTGTTCATTTCATTAACACAGAAGCAGCTGAAACCGATTTAACGACCCTTGCTGCTACTTAATGGACCAGATCAATATCCCAGAAGTTAAATTGACTTTTTCTTCTTTTTAAGTGTCAGCCAATGGAAGTTTCTATTTATGTCTTAAACGTTTATTGCTGTCTATTTTAATAAACAACTGTTCAACAAATAAATAAATTTACCGTGATCAGCCACTATGTGGAAAACAGTAGGCGGTACACATTTATTCTGTAGGATCACACAGGGAACCCGGGGCTGATTTCATGCCAAAGGGGCTTTTATGATCTTTTGTTTACCTGGACGGAGTCATGCTGTGCTGTCAGTGTCCCCTCAGCAGCACAATAGTGCAACACAAATGTTTTGTGAGACAGTCTTGCTCTCATGAGGAGGCTCCTATAAACTGCTGCTTAGAAAAAGCTTTAGTTATGCCTCTGAGAGATATTTGCTTTATCAGCTTAAAGACTGATAAGTCGACACCTACTATTATATGCATGTGGATGATCCAGCCTACACTTTGTTTTTAAGTTGTCTGGATAAATCTCGATTGGACAGAACAGGGATCTGTTTTTGTTCATCAGGTCGGCTCATCTACACTGTGGCCTAAAATATTAGGTAATGAATTGCCCAACATAATAATTTAAATAAGGGTGAATAGTGTTGTCAGTTTCTTAGCAACACACACGCGCGCACCTGCGTCATTTCCTATATAAAGGGTCAGCGCGTTCAGTTCAGCGCTCCACTCTGCGCGCTGAGTTTGCTGGGGGAACTGATCGAGCTGCAGGGAAAATGAATCAAATGTTGGAATGAGGTGCAGTTAGATTGTGTATATTGATAAGGAGAGCTTTCCGTGGACGGCGGTGGAGCTGGCGCTGTGCATGGAATAAAACACGCGGGGACATATTGCTTTGTTCAGAGCCAGATGAATACGGGCATCGGCTGTGGAAATGTTTTGTTTCGAGGTGACACATCGTGTGCGTGGCACTTGCTGAAACTGTCTGATGCGCGTTTCAAGTTTTACTTTTAAGGGGGAGTGCCGACTTGAGGTGAATTTGATCATATTCACGGTCAAACCTCGTATCTGTATGACGCTCTGTTATGTTGTAGGATGAGCGCTGACCTCGAGAGCGTTTCGCTCAACACGTCGTTGAACTCGATCGTCTTGGGCGGCCGTGCGCTCTCGACTAACGTCCGAAGGCTGCACAAAGCTCTCAATATTCTGCTCAATGACCGGGAGAGAGAGCAGTTCATCCACTGTCTCAATGTTTACCACGCCAAGCGCAACGTCTTCGACTTGGTTCAAACTCTTAAAGTGATTCTCAACACGCCAGACAAACGGCACCTCTTGCCCATGTTGCGCCTGGTCATCCCGAGGTCCGACCAGCTGCTGTTCGATCAGTACACGTCCGAGGGGCTCTATCTGAAGTCGGACCTCATCCCCAGCAACGGCATCGCAGAGGACTTTGCGGGTGAGGTAGATTCAGCTGCCAGTTCCATCCCTGAGCAGGTCCTGTCGTCGTCGGGCTGCCCGGACGGTTTAAGCGCAGCTGCTGAACTCGCTGCGTGCGTGGTCCCACCGTTCTGCGTGGGCCCCTTTGGAGATACGCGCAAAGTGACCCTCACGCGCTCCAGGAGCCACGAGGGTCTGGGCTTCAGCGTTCGAGGTGGTTCAGAGCACGGCGTAGGCATCTATGTGTCCCTAGTGGAGCCAGGCTCATCGGCTGAGAGAGAAGGACTGAGAGTCGGGGACCAGATAGTGGCCGCTAATGACATCCTGTTTGACAATGTCACTCACATAGAGGCGGTGAAGGTAGGACTTGACGCAAATGCTGGCGTTTATGAGTGCGACTGTTGTGGTGTGTGCACTGCAGGTTTTGTGCAGATTCAAACCGTGTATGCTGTAGGCAGAGAAAGCACACATTACTAAGGAGGCACTGGGCCATGCACGGCTGTCCTAAAAACACACTCGTTGTTTCACTGCTGCTTTCTGTGCCAGCCCTCGGGTCCAATGCTAAACTACCTCTAGTTTAACTTTTTATTATTATTTATTTATTTTTTAATCTTCTACACCACTTGACATCTGGCTGCAGGCTGGGAACCAACATGAACTAAAATGTAAAGTAGACCGGCTGAAGTTCTTATTTCATGATCCATACAGCAGGAATCCTTGATGATGATAATTCTGAGGGAACACTACACTGCATGTGGAGATAATGTGCTTCACCACACAATTATCTAAAATTAGATACAGTACTAACAACACTTTGTGTGATCATTCACTGAAGCCTGATCAGGCAGGCTGACAGATTTAACCCCATTACCAAAGAATACAGCAAAAGATATTAGCTATAGATTTTGATTTCAATTTGCATAGATTTTTTTATTAAACTAGTATGCAGTTTAGTAAAGCTTTTTAGTTTAGATCTTTTTTAAATTCAAAATATCTAAAAATATTTCTCACATCTAGTTTAGTTCAGTTTTAGATCATTTTAGCTTCAGATGGATATACCTCAGGCTTAGACCTACAAAACTGTTCGGGGTAAAAACCTTTTGGGTATGGTTGCTATAGTAAAAAAAAATGTTATGAGCTTTTTTTTTTATCAATTTTAAAAACACTTTAGCAGCCATTGGATTTTTTTGCAATCAGCTGGTTTATAATAAACAAATCTCCATGGCAGTTTTGCATAAGCAAAGTTTCTATAATAAATGCAGACAAACAAGCACCTTATTAGTTTTTTCTGTGCATGGCATTAGAACAAGTCAGGATGAAATAAGAGCAAAATGTAGCATAGAATGCGCTGGCTCATCTCTGACATCTCGAGTTGTTTCCGTCTGTTTGACATTGGACTCTTGATTACACCATCTCGGTTGCAGTCACTTATTCTGTAATGGGTTAACTGCTGGTCCAACTGACCCCAGTTTGACCAGCTCCTGCTCCTATGGATGTGGATGAAAATAATTTGTATGCTATTGAAAACTAACTTAGTGGAAAGATGGACACAAATTACACCCAGACCCAAGTGCAAACTTTACAGCAAAAACATATTAAATAAATCAGCACTTAAAATCCATTGTACCTTTTAAAACTGTAGCTTGTAGTTGCCAGATTCTAAGATTTTGGTTCTTGCTTCACGCAGCAGAAACACATTGTGGAAGATGAAAAGATGTAGGAGGAAAGTTACTTAAGCTGAATGAACAAATATGGACTGTTAATGGACTGTTTAATTATTATGCATACATGTTTTATGCGCTGATGATGAATGATTTTATGACCTTGCAAGTTTGAATTGCACTCTACTTTCAGATATCTTCTAAAAGAAACGACTCTTTTGTGTGGAGGTAAAATGGCTCAGGCCTTGGGTAACGTGTTGTTTAACAGAAAAAAGGACACTTTTACCTGCCTGTGCAAGGGTTAGTGAATCATTTCAGCAAGGGCTGAACAGCTCAGAAGCAACGTGACCGTATACCTGGCTCACACTGGCAGAGTGTAAAAATGATTCTAAAAGGTTAATTTTGCATTATTGCAAAATACAAATATACATACCAATCAGAAATTGTCAGTAGGTGTCGTTTGAAATGTGATTTTCTTTTTTCTGTATTAGTGTGTCCTCAAATATCAGGCTTCATAGGACGGCTTGAATTTTCATAAATTACAGATACTTATTCAGTTGTATTAATTTCATGTTGGAGTTTTTAGTTTTTGAGATACTTATGTTCAAACATAGCTTCAGAGTTTAAAACGTGAGAATAACATGCTGGAATTTGGTCCATTTAAAAACACGCCTCTTGCAAACTATTTGAAATATGAAGCTAAAATTTCACAAATCGGTATGTATGGCCAAATTAAGGACATAATAATTTTATCTTGGAGTTTTCTGAATTGTTAACTAAGGCTACGTTCACACTGCAGGCGAAAGCGCACCAAATCCGACTTTACTGACCCTCTGCGACCATCTATCCGATCATGGTGTGACAGTGTGAACGGCACAAATCCGATATTTTCAAATCAGACCTGGGTCACTTTGGTATGTGGTGCTGAATACGATACAAATCTGCGACTGCTGTTTGATGGTCACGTCGCATTAAATCCGTCTTTTACGTCACTGACACAAGACAGACGCCAACTATCAGCGCCGGAGAAGACATCACGAACGCTTCCTGACCATCCGGTGAAACTGTTGGGAACAACGTTGGAGAAACGTGAACATTTTATTTGTACTGTATAATCTGCAGATTCTGACAGAAATCTGCAGCTATCCTTTGAAGCAGCGCTCCTCTAAAACAGCAGTAAGGATCATTATTAGGCCAAATGTAGATAACTTTATAACTTAAAGCAAAAATTGGGAAACGTAAAGTCCGAAACAAGTCTTAAGGTCCATCAGTCAAACAACACTGTTGCTCTGGGTCTAAACAGAGCGCGTTGTGTGTGACGTCTTCTTTTGCGCATGCAGCCACTTTGAGCGTTCACACTAGAGCGCGTTTGCTGTCGCATTTTATTTGTAGTGTGAAGAAGCAGACAAAAAAATCGGATTTGATCAAAAAATCTGAATTGAGCATCAAGACCTGCAGAGTGAACGTAGCCTAAAGTAGTCTAAATGTGACAGTATTTAATTCTTGATTATGTTAATATCACGGTTGCTGGATCCAATCACGAGCTGGGTCTTATGCTTGATCTAATCTTGTTGCTGTAGTGTTGAGGATGTGACTTTTTCTGACCAATGCCTGTCGTTTTTGAAGTTGATGCCACAGCCACACCCGTGATCCATGCTCCAATCACATGTACAACTGCAGATCTGTTAGCTAGAGCCAAGACTCTACACTGAACTGTCAAGATCCATTGTTTAATGGTACTTACACTGCAGTCCTGGACTCTGTTGTTCCATCGAGCTCATATTCCACTAAATTAAAACCACAAAGACTGGTTCAACTCTAGCGAAGGTTAAACCAGCCCAGAAGCACAGGAACAATTTTAAAACATTGTGGGTCACATATAAGTGCATTTGCTCCACTTTATTTTACCGACAGGTATTGTTGTCCTGGCAAAGACTCATGCAAGAAGCATGATTCATCACTGCAGACAACACATATCCCCTGCTGTAGAGTCCAGTGGCTGCATGTTTTGCTTTGTGCTTGGTGATGTACAGTAAGGCTTTGATGCAGCCACTAGGCCATGGAAGCCCATTCCACGAAATTATTTATGCACTGTTCTTGAGCCAAGTTTGATATTTATATGAAGTTCGGAAGTCTGTAGCAATTGATTCTGCAGAAATGATAGTGTCTATTCCCTCGGCTCTATCGGTCAGCTATCCTCTAGATGCACTCGGTAACTAACTGGATTAAATTTAGTAGCTTGGTAGATAAGGCCCATCCTCTGACCGCCTGATGTACGATATCAAGACATGCAAAACAGTCTCTTGGAGCCACATGTTAAACCCAACAGGAAGTCAGACGTTTTGAATTTAATGATAAATGGCGAAGGTTTTAAGGTTTTGTGAAACGGCATGTTCATGGCGGCACGTCAAGTTTTCATCATTCGCCAAGAAACTGCTGTAACTCAAAGACACAAAGGCCTGTAATAAAATATTATGGTCAACAGTATTGAACGCTGCACTGAGGACAAGCACAGAGCGGAGTCCACTGTCAGAGGTCATAATAATATTATTGGAGTTCTGAAGCCTGATGGAGAGTCAGTCATCAGTTAGCTGTTTACAACGACTCTTTCAAAGGTTTTTCAGTTTGTCCAACAAGTAGCTAAGACAGCTGGGCCAGCTGATGGTTGTTTACTGCCAGCTTGAAGGTCTGTGCTTTGTAGGCCATTAATAGAAACAGACTGACCATATTTAAGACTGAAACATTAATTTATGGTCGGTGTAGGGTTTTTTTTTTTTTTTTTTTTAATGAGACAGAGAAGACAAACACATTCCAATTATCAGTTTTCTCAATTTATTATCAAAACAGAATTTGAAATGAATTTTACATAGCACCATGGACCTGCTCTCTGTGGCTCAGAGACAAAAGACTGCTGCACCCAGGCAAACACATAATGTTAACATGATTGGTCGACATAGTTTTTTCAGACAGCTGGACAGCAACGGGGCTCCAGGTAGATGATTGATCGCGCACAAAACAAAGGCCTCTGGGGCTTAGAGTGTCTTTCTGACTAGCTTCTCAAGCGAGGACAGATGCTGGGTTTTTCTCTGTATGTATTATTGTAGGTCTACGTTACAATATAAAGCACCGTGAGGTGACTGTTGTTGTGATTTGGCGCTATATAAATAAAATTGAATAGAATTGAAAGTTGAATTGTTTATGGCTACACAAACACCAGTGTTTCTGAACAGCATGCCTACTGCTGTTGTGGTAACTTACAATTACTTTGCAGCCATGAAATTAATTTTGTTGCCGAAAGTTTGGCAATTTATACATTTATGTTAATATTTGTCCAGGACATGCAGACAACGTAAGACATGTGGAGCATGTTCTGTGCTGCCTGTGTGTCCAAAGCAATTCAGGCAGAAAACCTAACACGCATGTAAACACAGTGTGCTTTTACAGGTGCACGAGAAGATTCTGGCTCACCCTCTCTGACTTACACCACTACACATGCTTTCCTCCTCCCTGCCTCCCTTCCTTCTTTTACATAACTGTATCCTAGCCTGGAATTTCATCCTCATTAAATGAGGTATGGAGGTCAGACTCTCCAGGATGCTGTCTTGAGACATAAATGGCCTGTATTTGTATACCTAAGGACCCCAAAGCGCTTTACACTATACACAGTCATCCACCCATTCACACACACATTCACACACTGGTGATGGCAGCTACATTGTAGCCACAGCCACCCTGGGGCGCACTGACAGAGGCGAGGCTGCCGGACACTGGTGCCACCAGTTTTCAGTAGATGAGTACACAGACTCAGTCTGCGGATTTATCAGGAAATGCGTGGAAGATGACGTCCCATCCAGAACAGTTAAATCCTTCCCAAATCAAAAACCCTGGATTAACGGAGATGTTCGCGCGGCACGGAGCACCGCCTTTGCCTCCGCGAACACATCGGACTACAAACACGCACATTACCAACTCCGGAAGACGATCAAAGCAGCCAAACGTGAGTACAGGGACAGGGTGGAGCAACAGTTTGACAACCCTCGGAGTATGTGGCAGGGACTAAACACGATCACAGATGTTACGTTTCGGTGTTGTCAGTGTGTTGTTTTTGGCGTGACTGTTATGTGTTTCCTGTGTTACTTTGAAAGTCTGTGTTATCTTAGTCTTTTCAGTTTACGTTTCCCTGTCTCGTCAGTTCTGAGTTGCCCCAGCTGTGTTTCCCTCTTGTTGTCCATTTTCCTGATTGCTCCCTCTAGGTATTTAAACCCTGTGTTTCAGTGTGTCATGGTCGCGATCTCCCCCGTGTTGTAAATAGTTTGGTGTTTTGTTGTAAATAAATAGTTTGTTGTAAATAGATTTGTCGATACTTTCGTTTCGGGATTTTGGTGGTGAGCTTTAGTGGGGTTTTTTTGTGTGTGTGTTTTTTTTTTCCTTTATTTTTACTTTTTTCGTGTTGCACTCCGGTTGCCTAGGCCGGGGTGTAACATATGGGGGCTCATCCGGGATTGCCTTCGCTGGGGGGTCCGGGGACCGCCCCAGCCTTTGTCGTCGCTGGAGGGTCCGTGGGACCGCTCCAGCCTTCATCCGCCTTCGCTGGAGGGTCCGAGGGACTGCTCCAGCCTTCATCCGCCTTCGCTGGAGGGTCCGAGGGACCGCTCCAGCCTTCGTCGTCTGCTGGAGGGTCAGTGGGACCGCTCCAGCCTTCATCAGCTTCGTCTGCCTTCGCTGAGGGGAGGGTCCGTGGGACCGCCCCAGCCTTTGTCGTCGCTGGAGGGTCCGTGGGACCGCTCCAGCCTTCATCCGCCTTCGCTGGAGGGTCCGAGGGACCGCTCCGGCCTTCGTCGTCTGCTGGAGGGTCAGTGGGACCGCTCCAGCCTTCATCAGCTTCGTCTGCCTTCGCTGAGGGGAGGGTCCGTGGGACCGCCCCAGCCTTTGTTGTCGCTGGAGGGTCCGTGGGACCGCTCCAGCCTTCGTCGTCTGCTGGAGGGTCAGTGGGACCGCTCCAGCCTTCATCGGCTTCGTCTGTCTGGATCAAACTTTTCACTTGGTGTTAAATGTTTGATTTTTGGGTGGGGGGAACTGTTACGTTTCGGTGTTGTCAGTGTGTTGTTTTTGGCGTGACTGTTATGTGTTTCCTGTGTTACTTTGAAAGTCTGTGTTATCTTAGTCTTTTCAGTTTACGTTTCCCTGTCTCGTCAGTTCTGAGTTGCCCCAGCTGTGTTTCCCTCTTGTTGTCTATTTTCCTGATTGCTCCCTCTAGGTATTTAAACCCTGTGTTTCAGTGTGTCATGGTCGCGATCTCCCCCGTGTTGTAAATAGTTTGGTGTTTTGTTGTAAATAAATAGTTTGTTGTAAATAGATTTGTCGATACTTTCGTTTCGGGATTTTGGTGGTGAGCTTTAGTGGGGTTTTTTTGTGTGTGTTTTTTTTTTTCCTTTATTTTTACTTTTTTCGTGTTGCACTCCGGTTGCCTAGGCCGGGGTGTAACACAGACTTTAGAGGGAAAACCAGCACACCGCAGACCACGGCCTCTCTGTGTGAGGATCTAAACGTATTCTACGCTAGATTCGACACAGCGAACACCATGAGACCGGACAGTGTGCGCACCGCGGATGACGTCAGTGCGCACACTGTGTCTGAGGAGGATGTGCGGAGGTGCTTCAGGAAGGTGAACGCACGCAAAGCTACTGGTCCGGACGGGATTCCCGGCCGCGTCCTCAAGTCATGCGCGGCTCAGCTGGCTGGAGTGTTCACGCACATCTTCAACCTTTCCCTCTCTCTGTCTGTAGTCCCAGCCTGCTTCAAAATGGCCACCATCGTCCCTGTACCCAAATCCTCCACCATCTCCTCATTGAACGACTGGCGACCTGTAGCCCTGACCCCCATCGTAAGCAAATGCTTCGAGAAGCTGGTCAGGGACTTCATCTGCTCTGCACTACCCGACTCACTGGACCCTCTACAGTTTGCATACCGCCACAACAGGTCCACTGATGATGCCATAGCCCTGACACTACACACTGCCCTGTCACACCTGGAGAAGAGAGACACGTATGTGAGGATGCTGTTTGTAGATTACAGCTCAGCATTCAATACCATCGTTCCCTCGAAGCTGGACAGGAAACTGCAGGATCTAGGACTGAGCAGCTCCCTCTGCAGCTGGATCCTTAGCTTCCTGTCTGACAGACGCCAGGTGGTCAGACTGGGCAGCATCACCTCATCCCCTGTCACACTGAACACTGGTGCTCCACAGGGGTGTGTACTGAGCCCTCTCCTGTACTCACTCTACACCTACGACTGCACAGCCACTAACAGCTCCAACATCATTGTGAAGTTTGCGGACGACACTACAGTGGTGGGTCTTATCACCAACGGTGATGAGACGGCTTACAGGGAGGAGGTCAGCGCCCTGACCCACTGGTGTCAAGACAACCATCTCACCCTCAACGTCTCAAAGACAAAGGAGTTGAGAGTGGAGTTCCGGAGGTGCAGAGAAGTACACACCCCCATCACCATCAACGGCGCTGCTGTGGAGAGAGTGAGCAGCTTCCGGTTCCTTGGTGTACATCTGGCTGAGGATCTCACGTGGTCAGGACACACAAACAAAACAGTGAAGAAGGCGCAGCAGCGCCTCTTCTTTCTCAGGAGACTGAAAAGATTCGGCATGAGCCCCCGCATCCTCAGGACCTTCTATCACTGTGCCATTGAGAGCATCCTCACTGGATGCATCACCACCTGGTATGGCAACAGCACCGTCTACAACTGCAAAGCTCTCCAGCGAGTAGTGCGGTGCTCTGAACGGATAATTGGAGGTGAGCTTCCCTCCCTCCAAAACATCTACAGGAAGCGGTGCCTGAGGAAAGCGGGGAGGATCATCAAGGACTCCAGTCACCCCAGCCATAAACTGTTCAGACTGCTTCCATCAGGAAGGAGGTTCTGCAGCATCCGGTCCCGTACCAGCAGACTGAGAGACAGCTTCTTCCATCAGGCCATCAGACTGCTGAACACGTCATAGACACCTCAGCTTCACTACTGGAACTTTAACATTATGCACTCCACACTGTATATAAATGCCACTTGTTTTGCACATGTCTCACTCTGTATATTTTATTTTATATATTTTATTTATTGTTTACTCTATTTAATTTGTAAAATATGTGTACACACACACACACACACACACACACACACACACACACACACACGTAGAAAAATATTTAGTATACACATCCAGAAATGCATATACTATTATATATTGTACATATACATTCTTGTATTTTGCTTGTTTACTTTATTGTATTTTGCACAACTCTGTTGCTTGTGAAGCTCGCACACAAGAATTTCACTCACATGTGCTGTACCAATGTACCTGCACATGTGATGTGACAATAAAAAAGTGATTTGATTTTTCCATTTGTGCAACATCTCTAAAATTAGAAATATCCTGTCTCAGAGTGACGCTGGAAAAACTCTCTGAGCCTGGTTCTGCTGGAGGTTTCTTCCTGTTCAAAGCGAGTTTTTCTTTCCCACTGTCACCAAAGCGCTTGCTCATAGATGATTGTTAGTTTTTTTTCTGTTTTCTTTGCATTATTTACCTTACAATATAATGCAACTTGAGGCAACTGTTGTTGTCTCAAGTTGCATTTGGCGTTGTATAGATAAAATTGAAATTCCCCAAATTGAATTATTAGAAAGTGTGATTTATGGTTCCACAGAAGTAGCATGTTTCCTGTCCGCTCCACTCCAGGGACTGCCTGTCTGCATGCAGCAGCTCTGTGCTCAGCTCAACAGCACTGAGACGGCACATTTAAGGGTTTTTAATGATATTCTTTGTCACGATCCTGGGTCTTTTGACCCAGCGTTTTAGTTTATTTTGATGTTTATGGTTTGTTTAAGTTCATTAGCTTATCTAAGTTCATTTGCTTGTTAGTCCCCCTTGTGTTTTCAACCCCTGTTAAGTCTCCCTCGCCCTTCATGTGTTTCATGTTTGTGTCTCATTATGTTTCCTGTTTTATTTTGAAGAGGTCCTGTGTTGCTATGTTCATTGTGTTCAGTTTTACTCTCCCCTTGTGATGTCATTATGTTCATGTGCGTCAGCTGTTTCGCCATGTGTTCCCACTTCCCTCATTTTCCTCCTGTGTGTATTTAGCCCGTGTGTTTCCACTCATTCCTTATCAGGTCGTCTGCTCATCCACTTCAGGTTTCCATGTCAGTTCACCATGTTTAAGGTTTTTTCATGTTTTAGTTCCCCCAGTTTAGGTTATTGTTTAGTTTCACCCATGAACTAAAACTGCTCGTTTTCTGTTAATCCATGTCATGTTTCACATTCTGTTTTTGGTCTGCATTTGAGTGCAACACATACAGTCTGCGTCTGCCAGACTGTGACATTCTTTTAACTCTAGATTGTGGCAGCCCTGCTGCCCTCTTGTTGTTGGACCTGACAGCAGCCTTTGATGGTCGATCATGATATCCTGCTTTCATGGCTGGAATCATATGCTGGCCTAAAAGGGTCTGCTCTTCAGTGTTTTCAGTCCTACTTATCTGGAAAAACCTTTTATGTCAACATGTGCCCCCACAGCTCCAAAATAGCCCCTCTTAATTATGGTGTACCTCAAGGCTCTCTTTTAGGTCCTGCCTTATTTGCACTGTATATGTTGCCACTGGGGTCTATTTTCTCACGGTAAAAAATTTTCATTTCACTGTTTTGCAGATGACTTGGAGATCTATCCATCTTTAAACGCAGGGACATGTGGATGTCTGTAAATTTTTATTTAAATTAAAACAAAACAGAAGTTGTCATATTTGGCACCTTCGTTAATAATCACATTGACAGCGCTCTTGGCCCTTTATCTTCCTATTGTAAGTCAAATGTTAAAACCTTGACTGTTCCTTTAAACTGTGTAAGCAGGTGAGCACAGTAGTTCAATCAAGCTTTTTTCATTTAAAACAGCGAGCCAAGGTAAAATCATAGCTTCCAGCTAACGTGTTTGAACATGTTATTCATGGTAAATGAATTGATTCTTATATAGTGCTTTTCTTCTCTCCCAGAGCACTCTAAGTGCTCTACAACATGCCACATTCACACAAGCACTGCCTTCTATACTTTCTTTAAGTGCTAACTATCATTCACACTCTGATGGATGCTTCAGAGTGTGAATGATAGTTAGTAAGTAACAACTTGGGGTTAATATCTTGCCCAAGGATATTTGGCATGCAGACTGGGGGGAGCCAGGGATCAAACCACCAACCATCTTAACATTAGATGACCTGCTCCATCTCCTGAGCTACTCCCACCTACAGTATTCATCTGTTCATTAACTGCAGACTGGACTGCTGCAATTCTCTGTGCTTGGGTTTGGACCAGGCCTCTATTTATCGTCTTTAGCATCTGCTAACTGGCACAACAGAAGGAGCATATTACCCAGTTTTGGCTTCTCTACATTGGCTTCCTGTTCTGCACAGGGTCCAATTTAAAATGTTACTTTTTTAATCACTTAACGGCCGAGCCCTTTCGTACCTGTCTCAGCTCCTATTTATTTATGCTCCAGGAAGAACGGTGAAGTCCAGGTCAAAACTAACCTTAACTTTTCCACGGTCTAAACTGAAATCTCGTGGTGACAGAGCCTTCTCTGTGGCAGGCCCTGGACTGTGGAGTAGTCTTCCCCTCATTATTAGATCTGCACAACCACTTGACCGTTTTAAATTGTTACGGAAGACACATTTTGGGGCGATCATGGCTCAAGAGTTGGGAGTTCGCCTTGTAATCGGAAGGTTGCCGGTTCGCGCCCCGGCTTGGACAGTCTCGGTCGTTGTGTCCTTGGGCAAGACTCTTCACCCGTTGCCTACTGGTGGTGGTCAGAGGGCCCGGTGGCGCCAGTGTCCGGCAGCCTCGCCTCTGTCAGTGCTGTGGGTGTGGCTACAATGTAGCTGCCATCACCAGTGTGTGAATGTGTGCGTGAATGGGTGGATGTGGTGTAAAGTGCTTTGGGGTCCTTAGGGACTAGTAAAGCGCTATATAAATACAGGCTATTTACATTTTATGTTCTGGCTTTTAACACACGTCCTAAATATTTTGGTAATAAAACATCTTGGTTTTAAAAGCCTTATTTGTTGTTGTTGTTTCAGTTGTTTATATTTACTTATTTTATTTATTTATCTATATTTTACTGCATCATTGTTGTGCATTTTATTTATTTTAGTGGCATGTTACATTGTTAAGCACTTTATGCAGCATAGACTGCTGGTAATGTGCTATATAAATAAACTCGACCTTGACCTATTAAGTGAGATTAATTTCAGAAAAGTATGTGACTCAGGCTTTGTTTTGTTTTTTATTATATAATTCAGCATTTTCTTAAAGGGTTTGCACACAATAAAACCACTATTTTATTTGACATTTATTTGACATTTATTACTGTTCTTCGCTGGTTTAAACATGCTGTGGTGGTTTTGTATATCTCATAGTAAACATCAGAGGGAATCCATTTTTGTGGACTCAAAACTATTATACGTTAACAGCAGATCAGATGTTGTGAAATCTGTGAAAAGCACTTTGAGTCTTTATTGCAGTATTTTCTGTGTGTTCAGCTTGTAGTGATCTTTGAGAGCAGCAGCATGTCTAACTTTGGCAAGTGTTTGAATTTATTTTTAAACAATGACTCTTTCATTCTACTTATATGTGGAGAAATAACATTACATAATCACAATCAGATGACTTCACAGGCACCGGCCTTCGATGAGCTCCCAAAATAGCAGCTTTTCAAATGGAGGAGGAGGAGGAGTAAGTTATCCTTTGCTGTCAGCTTGATAAGCCCAAAGTTATGTTACTGTCAAGGGCCCTTGAATGCAGCTCTCTATGCAAAGCACATATTCTAAGTAACAGACATCAGTGTGTGGGAGAAACCGAATTGATTCAGTTCCCTGAAGAGAGAGGCAGCAGTCTGACATCATGTTCTGTTGCTACAAGAGATCGGAGAGCAGGACCGTGGTCACAGTATTGCACGATTGTGTGATCAGCACAGGCGGAGTGATCTCCAGGATCCAGTTGTTTTCTACAGAACATTTTTTGTAGGACTTATTTCAAATATTAGACATGAAAAACTAAATATGTTTTTGTAGGTTTGAATTTTTATACTTAAAAAAGCAATCTATTGCAGATTTCTCTGTCACAGACCCACCATCTGACAACTTTATTGTAATATATATATAGAAAAAATACTCCTCTCACTCCTGTAGTCTTTATCCCTCATGCTCAGATCCTCTACCAGAGGCCTGGGAGCTTGAGGGTCCTGCAGTATCTTAGCTGTTCCAAGGACTGCGCTCTTCTGGACAGAGATCTCCGATGTTGTTCCTGGGATCTGCTGGAGCCGCTCGCCTACAGGGTGCTGAACTTGGGATGAAACCCTCCATTCATAGTCAGGAGTTTTCTGGTCTTGATGTCAGTAGCTTTGATCTCGTCCTCTGGCCTCCTTATTATCCCAGCAGGGTGCCTGATCACGGGCAGGGTGTAGGTGTTGATGGCCCGGATGTTGTTCTTACCGTTCAGCTGACTCCTCAGGACTTGCCTGACCCTCTGCAGGTACTTGGTGGTTACAGCTTTCCTAGCGGCCTCTTCATGGTTCCCATTTGCCTGTGGGATCTCCAGGTACTTGTAGCTGTCCTCTATGTCTGCAACGTTGCCTTCTGGTATTTCGATCCCCTCAGTTCTGACTACCTTCCCTCTCTTCGTTACCATCCGACTACACTTCTCCTAGTGCTGTTCGATATAACGATATATATCGGGTGACGATATAAAAACGTCTATCGTTTCATTTTACACTATCGTTTGTTTCGTGGTGTCGCAAAATAAACTGTTTACAGCAATATTGTGTCATGGTTCTGATGGTCACTGTAGTGGCTGTAGTCATTTATTAAAGTTCTCTATAACCACACTACGGACGGACAAGCGCCTGTTTTCATGCGTTGTCGTTAGCAACAACGACGGTAACACCACCGCGTGTCCGCTTGTTTATTTTCCACATAAACCTTTCACAATAAAGCTCAAGATCCTGTTGAGACTTTTCAAAATAAACTGAATCACGTGAAAGAGCAGATTATTTACGGATGAGAAGCAAAAGAGCCGCCAGGTGCTAAAAAATAAACCTTAGACTCAAACGTTAGAACAGGCTTTTCCCCGCAGCACGCCGTGTAATAAATACTCACAAAGAAACGGCGGCCGTTACAACTTATGTCTAAAAATGTATCATTTCATGCATCGTTAAAACACTCGACTCCAGCTACATGACACGCAGCTGGAAACACTTCATGCAAGTCGAGCTGCTCGAGATTCACCGAATTTACAGAAAATGTTAAATTTTTGTGATTTATATCGTTATCGGGACAATAGATGTCTTATATCGGGAAATGAGATTTTGGTCATATCGCACAGTCCTAGTCATGGTATCCTCATTTGCTCTGTAAGCAAACTGATGAGGGTCGTGGGAGGGGTTTAGACAGCCTCTGATATGCTGAGACACTATCTGCTCAAAACAATTCCTGACTACAGACGTGAGGGCTACAGGTCTGTAGTTGAGGATGTCTATACCAGTCTGTATCAGCCTCAAACTGAGCAAAGAAGGTGTTGCACTCCTCTGTGAGTAAACCTGGATGGTTTTAGTCACTGTCACATTCTCTACACAGCACTTAATGTAGAAGAGCACAGACTGAGTGAAAGTCTCCACGTCAAGATGTTCAAAGATAGACCTGTCAGCTCAAACCAGTCCTGTAGCTGGAGCACTCACTAAAGTTTCTCACCAGTTCCCTGTATTTCAACTCCTGCCCACCTGCAGTATCATCACAGAAATTCTCCAGGTAGGATGTTCTGCTGTTGCACTGGAAATCGTATGAAATCTTAGGAATGTAGAATGATGCCCCCCCCCCCCCCCAGCTGTACAAACTGAGGGCTCTCTTACAGTCAGCAATCCAGGAGACAGTAGAAGTGGTGACACCCATCCTGAGCACCTTGTGGTTGGATGGTATTAATGTCACTTTAATACTATATTTGGTATCAGTGCGTCTTTACACTGGCTGCCTGTCCATTTTAGAATCATTTTAAAATTGTAACATTTCATTGTTTGCTTTTAAAGTTTTAAATGGCTCCTTCTTACCTGTCAGACCTACACCGATACACTCCACAAAGGTCTCTCACATCAACTGACCAGTCACTCCTTGCTGTCCCCATGTTGAGACTGAAACACCGGGGGGACCGAGCTTTTGCTGTTTTGGCCCCCAAATTATGGAATAAACTGCCCTTCATATTAGGCTGGCCCCAACACTTGAAATCACTTTTAAAAACACACCTTTTTTCAAAGGCTTTTTAAGAGTAGCACCAGAGTCAGCTTGTAGTCAGTTTTCATCAGCTGTTGGTCCCCCCACCCCCATGAAAAAAGCCTGTGAGCACCATAAAAGCACAGAAAAATTGACTAAGGTCCATAGTTTTTAAAAACTAACATTTTAAAAACATTATCTACAACTATAAGAAACTATGTAGAAAAACACAAGAAACTGCAGGAGCTGCAGCAGCAAGCCGGCACTCTCACAGCAGACTAGATGTGAATGCATATTTATTAGTTTATATATTATTTGTTATAGAAAACGTACCAAAGAAATATTTGTTTGGGAATGTCATGCTCAAAGAAGTCCTGCCATTAATTAATTCTTCGATCTTAAATATGATCAACCTATCTCTAATAATCAGCTATGTACCACAGGCCTTCAAGCTGGCTGTAGTTAAACCTTTACTCAAAAAGCATCTCTAGACCCAGCAGTCTTAGCTAATTATAGGCCAATCTCCAACCTTCCTTTCATATCAAACATCCTTGAAAGAGCAGTTGTCAAACAGCTAACAGATCATCTGCAGAGGTTTATTTGAAGAGTTTCAGTCAGGTTTCAGAGCTCATCACAGCACAGAAACAGCTTTAGTGAAGGTTACAAATGATCTTCTTATGGCCTCTGACAGTGGACTCATCTCTGTGCTTGTCCTGCTAGACCTCAGTGCAGCGTTCGATACTGTCGACCATAATATCCTATTAGAGCGATTAGAACATGCTGTAGGTATTACAGGTACTGTGCTGCAGTGGTTTGTATCATATCTATCTAATAGACTCCAGTTTGTGCATGTAAATGGAGAGTCCTCTTCACACACTGAGGTTAATTATGGAGTTCCACAGGGTTCAGTGCTAGGACCAATTCTGTTTACATTATACATGCTTCCCTTAGGCAGCATCATTAGAAGACATAGCATACATTTACACTGCTATGCAGATGACACCCAGCTCTATCTGTCCATGAAGCCAGATAACACACACCAATGAGTTAAACTGCAGGAATGTCTTAAAGACATAAAGACCTGGATGGCCGCTAACTTTCTGCTTCTTAATTCAGATCAAACTGAGGTTATTGTACTCGGCCCTGAAAAGCTTAGAAATATGGTATCTAACCAGATTCTTACTCTGGATGGCATTACCTTGGCCTCCAGTAACGCTGTGAGGAACCTTGGAGTCATTTTTGACCAGGACATGTCCTTCAACGCACATATTAAACAAATATGTAAGACTGCGTTCTTCCATTTGTGCAACATCTCTAAAGTTAGAAATATCCTGTCTCAGAGTGACACTGAAAAACTAGTTCATGCATTTATTACTTCCAGGCTGGACGACTGTAATTCATTATTATCAGGAAGTCCTAAAAACTCCCTGAAAAGCCTTCAGCTAATCCAAAATGCTGCAGCAAGAGTCCTGACAGGGACTAGAAGGAGAGAGCAGATTTCTCCTGTTTTGGCTTCCTGTTAAATCCAGAATTCAAAATCCTGCTCCTCACATACAAGGTCTTAAATAATCAGGCCCCATCTTATCTTAATGACCTTGTAGTACCATATCACCCTATTAGAGCACTTCGCTCTCGCTCTGCAGGCCTACTTGTTGTTCCTAGAGTATTTAAAAGTAGAATGGGAGGCAGAGCCTTCAGTTTTCAGGCCCCTCTTCTGTGGAACCAGCTTCCAGTTTGGATTCAGGAGACAGACACTATCTCTACTTTCAAGATTAGGCTTCAAACTTTCCTTTTTGCTAAAGCATATAGTTAGGGCTGGACCAGGTGACCCTGAATCCTCCCTTAGTTATGCTGCAATAGACGTAGGCTGCCGGGGATTCCCATGATGCATTGAGTTTTTCCTTTCCAGTCATCTTTCTCACTCACTATGTATTAACAGACCTCTCTGCATTGAATCATATCTGTTATTAACCTCTGTCTCTCTTCCACAGCATGTCTTTATCCTGTCATCCTTCTCTCACCCCAACCAATCACAGCAGATGGCCCCGCCCCTCCCTGAGCCTGGTTCTGCTGGAGGTTTCTTCCTGTTAAAAGGGAGTTTTTCCTTCCCACTGTTGCCAAAGTGCTGCTCATAGGGGGTCATATTGTTTGGGTTTTTCTCTGTATCTATGAAGCGCCTTGAGGCGACTTTTGTTGTGATTTGGCGCTATATAAATAAAATTGAATTGAATTGAATCTGCAGTTCAGGTACACATACATGTCTGTGGGCTTCAGAGAGACTGAGGCAGCAAGAGAAAGAGAATTCAAATGCAGCAACTATGATAGATGAAGTGCAGGAAAACAGCTGGCATGGCAGATTAGAGATGACAGTCGACACATCTACACACACACAGACACACAAACAGATAGTGCCACGTAGCAGAAGAGAAAACCAAATCAAAGCAGCCGACTACAAATTTAGACTATTGAGAAAGATTTACACATGTGTGTGTATTGCTGTTGGTACACACAAACACACTACACATGTTTTACTAATGTTCATTAGATTAAGCTTTAAATTTAACATGCAAGTAACAACTTGAGCTGAGCCAGCGAATCGATATAATTATGAATGAAATAATACTGGTATAGATTTATTTAAAAATAATTAAATCCTGCATGAATCAAGTTGTTTATTTGTTGTGTTTTGTTTTCTCCAGGCTAGCATGAAAAAACCATCAACCATGAAACCTGATGAAAAAAGGATTTAAATGATTTGGACTTTTCTTGGACCGTTTCAGATTTCTTATTCTGCAGAAAGAGTAGAAAACAAACCGACACTTAAGCATGAGCAATGCTTAGAGGCAGAAGTAGTGATTCAGTCACAATTAAGGGCCCTCACTGTGGCCCTTATAATCTGAGTGACCAGTGCTGACCTCGGCACTGTCATTTTGTCCTGTGAATCACCTCACCTCCAACATAAAAATAAATCCATTTTATCATAGAAACATTTCCCTTCTTTTTCTCTCTTTAACCACCTACCCATCCAGCCCCATGCAAGGGCTGCTAAGAGCTCCTCTAACACCCACTCCCTCACAGTTGAAGCATTGTGGGGAAGCATATATAGCTCAAATTGCACTTGAGTGCCACTTGTCTCTGCTTGTTACAGCACCCATCTTTGATTCTTTCCTGCTCTGGATGGCTCTGAGCTTGCAGAAACACTGAGCTCAGAATAGAACAGCTACTTCTGCCTCAGCACTGCTATGATGCAAGGCTGAACAAAGAAAAGTGACTTGCCCGCGGTGACATACTTTGTTATCCAGCATTTTCTGTCTGCCATTTGTTAGTGAAGCTCTAGTTGCAGACCACTATCAATCTCTGTAGCTTAACTGGGTCAGTTATTTTATTGTCTGTGGAGAAGTCTAATTGTCAGGGCTGGCTGTGTTGCTGGGAGAGTTGGACCCAGAAAGCAGGACTCGAGGAGTAACAAGAGGAGTAAAGTAAAAAGAGGTTTTATTATCGATGGGACATTGAGGCTCCGAAGCCTGTTTCGCGCTTTTTTAGCGGCTTGTATCAAATTGTGATCATGTGACTGATAACGTTTGAGGCCTAATATG
Organism: Diplotaxodon limnothrissa; assembly: GCF_057381915.1. Lineage (NCBI taxonomy): Eukaryota > Metazoa > Chordata > Actinopteri > Cichliformes > Cichlidae > Diplotaxodon > Diplotaxodon limnothrissa. The sequence goes on along the minus strand of NC_140607.1, from coordinate 2,106,057 downwards.
TCACAATGAAAAACTGGAAGTGAGGTGACTGATTCCAATCTTTACCACTGCTTCACTCATTACAAGGAGATGTGAGATGCTTCAAGCAGACTAATATAAACAGTAACAGGATAACACATTTAACACTAGCACTGCCAGAAGGTTTCATTTTGACCCGGACCTGTAACATGTGCAGCAATGGCAAAGACACCATTTTTTGAAGAGGTTAAGTTTGTAATGATAAAACTAGTTTCACAGCTGGCTACAAAAACAGAAGAAACACATTTTAAAGCCCTTTACTTCCTCCGCACTGCTTTTCAGGCCTTCACTTTTTATTTAATGTTTAGATGCGTTTTGAACCATCTGCCCAGTTCAGCTGCACAGCACAGCCAGCGATAACACACTCACCTTTGCCAAAAAGTTAATGTGTGCCAAAAATAATTTCAGATATTTCTTTGGGTTTTTTTTATTATCTCTAATGTCTTTGCTTATGTTTCCTGTGCCTGTACTCAAACAGACGAAGGGCTTAGCTTATATAAAGGTTATGAAGAAAATGAAGTTATGAAGGGGTTCGCTTATAAAAAAATTACCTGTTTTGCAAATATTTTTATAACCCGTTATTGCACCTGCTTTTCTGTTCTGCATTATAGTCAATCCAGTAATTTTCGTCCATTTCAGATATTTGCATAGAACAGTTATCTTCTTCCCTCTTGCCCAGATCACTCATGAAAAAGACATTTTTCATTTTTAAAAAGAACTCAACAAGGAAAACATACTGGGAGGGAGGACACAACCACACAGGAGAATGTGACAAAAAGCAAGGGAAGGCTGAGGCAATAGAGACACAAGATACAGGGAAGAACAGATACCAAAATAAAACGGGAAACTACTGACACTGAGATACAGACTAAGTTACGACAGCAGAGAGTAATCACAGGAACAAGCTTTAAGCACAAGATTAATAGAGGCTACTACACCAGGCAAGACTCCAAGTTCAGGTTGTGCAGGTATGCCCCTGAGACAATCCAGCACATAAAAACAAGGTGCAAGATGCTAGCAGGGAGTTACATGGAACTAAGTGACTAGCATAGTACAGGAACATCTCTGCCAAATATGGCCCACGGACTAACCTCTCGGGTGTTTGAGAATGACCGAGCCAAAATCCTGAGGGACTTCCAGATACAGACAGAAAACCTGCTAATGGTTAAACAACAGGATGTAGTGTTGGTGGACAAGCAGAGGACGAAGGCCGTAGCGACAGTTAGGTGATAGCAACATAAGGAAAAATGAACATTAGAAGAAACTGCAGGGGCTTAGAGAATACCTAGAGAAGATGTGGAATTTGAAGGCAACGGTGGTCCCTGTGGTACAAATCCAACCTGAAGGGCATATTTACTGTCAACATTTAATATTATCCCTTCAATTTCCAGCTTCAAACTCATGAGCCTTTTGGACACTCTCGTCACAATCCTGTTTATATCCTCTTTCTTCTACCAACACCATGGTAGAACAGCTTGAATCTGCCTCCAGTGCTCCTGGCCTTACCTCCCGTTTATCTGGTTTTACACAGTATATTTAGTTTTCTTCTCTCCATCATGTAAGCCAACCCTTTCCCTTTATCATAGTCATAGTTCCTATCATCAGGGACTTTAAATGTCCTTTCCCACTTAACAAACCTTCCTCTTCCTTTGTCTTCAGCCAGTGGTGGCACAGTTTCCACTGGCTGTTTTCCACTGGATCCTAATGGGAATATTAGCATGCTTGAAATAGTGTCCTTTCTCCTTTGGGCATTGATGTACTGCCCTGTTGACCTGGTCTCCTGTATGTCTATGAAAGTTTATAGAGAGGGTAAAAGGTCTTAGCGTTTGATCTTTTTAAGGGTCCACTGTGTTGCACAGCATACACTATATGGTTTAGGTTGTGCTTTGTCCTGGAGAGGAACGGGTTTCATCTGAGGGCTTTGCTGGTTCTGAACTTCACTGTGACACTTGGAGAAAATTCTCGAGTTTATCTTATAAAGTTATCACATAAGGGAAAACAAAGTTGTTCCTTTTGCCTCCCTGGTTAATTACTTTTTGTGTCAGAAACTAAAGTTTCTGAAAACATATTCTTTTTTTGCTTTAAGAATACTTAATTACTCATCTAGTCAAGTTGAAAAACTGTCGAAGAAGTAGGCGTATACTGTCAGTCTACAAGCAAGAGAACAGCTCCATGAACAGTTGATTGAAGGTAGTAGCATTTTTAGGACTAGCAGAACATTGCAAGCCATGAAACACCATATAACAGACAGACTGAAGCACCCATGGCTTACCTGTTATCGCACCTGAAAGAGACTAAAAGATCTTAACATCCAACCTTGTTGTTAAAAGTGGTACAGAGTGCTAAAACAGAGTGCAGCATGTGCAAACACCAAGAAGCCACTAATCTAAAAGAATGTCTGACTTTAAAGTTATGATTTAATAAAATAAATTGCATTGATTATATTCTGATCAGCAGACACGGAGTTCTGAAGAGAAAGGGTCGAAGAAAGCATTTCTGTGCAACTGGATTAAAACCAAATTATGTGGACATGGATGTTCATGTAAGAATGAAGTGAGGACAAATCTGAAGATAAACTGCATGAGCTGAATGAAATATTAAGTGTATTCATATGTGATAGATTCTGTTCATCTGGACGTCTGGAGTTTCATCACTTATCGAAGTGACTTCTTCTTCTTCTTGGTGTTCGCTCTGTGTTGTAGCGTCCTGATGACGCCCAGTTTGTGCTCCAGTGGATGATGAGAGTCAAACCTTAAATCCTGACCTGTATGCGTAGGTTTACGGTACACGTCAGCTTTGTGTCATGGGGGGCAGGGCTATGGTTCCCCCCACTGTTATTACCTTTTTTTGCTATGGTCTGCCCCGTTAGTATAACAGTTTAACCTGTGTTGTGTTATTCAGTCATTTCTGTTAGTGTGAACATACTAATGCACAAGGAAAAAAAGAAAAATAATTCTCTGTAACTTATTTCAAAAAGGAAAGCTTTTATATAGCCCAGTCAGAGCAAATCAACAGTATAAATACCACATATCTCTCGCCTAGTTCAGTAAACACATCTGCAATCACGGGGAAGTCTGCTAACTTGATAGCTGTGCAGGTGACAAACATCAGCACCCTCCATCACCCACAGATGGTCGCTGCTGAATAGGCTGGCTGTTCACAGAGTCCTGTATCAAAACACATTAGTGGAAACTTGAATGAAGAGAAAAGGTGTGGTAAGAAAAGTTTCTGAGACAAAAAATTTACATGTTGGTTTGTTAAGAAGCTGATTCAGGAGCAGGTGACAGGTGAAGATGGTCCAGTTTGGTGGTACTATGGTGTTGGAAGCTGAGCTGTAGTCCACGAAGAGCATCCTCATGTAGATCTTCCTGTTCTCCAGATAGGTCAGCTCTCACTGAAGGATGATGGTCGTGGCATCCCCGTTTGCTCTGTAAGCAAACTGATGAGGGTCGTGGGAGGGGTTTAGACAGCCTCTGATATGCTGAGACACTATCTGCTCAAAACAATTCCTGGCTACAGACGTGAGGGCTACAGGTCTGTAGTTGAGGATGTCTATACCAGTCTGTATCAGCCTCAAACTGAGCAAAGAAAGTGTTGCACTCCTCTGTGAGTTTTAGGCTGCTGTCGGGGGTTGGGGGGCTTGGATGCCTCTCCACACCTGGTGGGGGTTGTTGTCTCTGAGGAAGCCCTCCTCAGGTTGGCTGTAGAGAGAACTGTCCCTCAGCCTGAAGGCTGAGTTATGTGTTCTGATCAGAACCAGGACTTTACTCGTCATCCAAGGTTTTCGTTTAAGAAAAACCTGGATGGTTTTAGTCACTGTCACATTCTCTACACAGCACTTAACGTAGAAGAGCACAGACTGAGTGAAAGTCTCCAGGTCAAGATGTTCAAAGATGGACCTGTCAGCTCAAACCAGTCCTGTAGCTGGAGCATCATCTGGTCATGTTTTAATTTGCTTGTAGGGGTTTGTTTCTTGAGGGGGTGGAGGCAGGGATGAGGAGTGGAGAGAGGTTGTAAGATTGTCCACAGTGGCAGAGGGATGTTGCACTGATGCTACTGTACACACAGTCCAGTGTCCTGTCCCCACTGGTAGGACACTTAAACATGCTGGTGGAATTTGGGGAGTACAGATTTCAAACATGGCTTATTAAAGTTCCCAGCAACAACATGGACGCCCAACAGGTCCCTCTCTGCTGTTCACTTATAATAAGTTGGAAGTGGTTGGGTGCTAACGTTAGCATTCGGACGAATGTAAACAATGGTAACTATGGTTAGTGTTAGCTCATGAGGTAGATAAAATCGCCTGCGCTGAATGGACATGGCCTGGTTTGGTTTCGCCGCTGGATTGGATAGACAGCTCTTCATCCTTGCTCTTGTTTCCTCTCCCTGCACTGTTTGCATCACTTGCTGAAATAACAAATGGAGCGCCCGGTCGGTCCAATCTGAAGTAAAGTCTAGGTTCAGGCAAAGGACGATGCCTGTTAGTTCCTGATGACTGAAAGTGATCAGTGCGTTGCAGGAGGATGCAACGAAAAGGCAGAAGAAACATAAAAAGTGCACAGTAGTTTGGAGCTGCAGGGGACTTTGAATTCAGCTCAGTTTTATATAAAGTTATATTGTTTATGATGGTTTGTTTTGTAATGTTTATGTTTCCAAATCACAACAACAGTTGCTTCCCAGTGTTTCTCCTTCACTCACCCCTTCATGTTTATATATCACTTTGAATGGAATCATTAGCTATTGTAAATCTCTATTATGAATCTCCGCTGTCTACGTCTCCTCACCTCCATCAGTCAGAGCAGATGGCTGCCTGGTTCTTCCTGTTAAGAGAGTTCATTGGTAACATTAAGTTCATGTAGACATGTAGTCCCATGTATACAGTTTTTAGTTGTGTAGGGTCCACAGTAGCAAAAAGTAGCAAAAATATATTGAATAAAATAGTAATAATGCAAACTTTTGTCTGTATTTGTGTTGTTGGTGCTCAGCCACTGAAAATACATGACTCAGAAAATACAAAAGATTTCATTGTAGTGAAGATAAACAGAGTGTTAAAACAAGGAAAACTGGCCATAAAAGCCATTATTTGTCCTTCATGTACATGCATGTTTTGTTCTTTAATGTTTTTGCTTCCATATTTGGTCTTGTCCCGTTTCCTGTTCAAACATATACATAGTTTAACCTCCATCAGACCAAGCGCTGTTGAAATATTCAAACAGCATCATGTTATTGTGTCTTTCACCTGCACACTGTGTATGAGAAGCTTGCCCTGTTTGCAAATGTGTTGTTCAGTTATACAAACTGTGTTCTTGCCCATGGAGTTTGAACTTCTTGTAGGTCTTATAAAAATGAACATTTAAATCCATTTTTTGGATCCATTTTTCTCCGTCTCTGGTCTCAGCTCCTGTCAGTTGTCGGTGTGTTTTAATGTCACCAAACAAAAGCTCATCTTGAACAGTCTGAACTTCTTCAACTGATGCTTCAAGGTCTCATTTGTCCTCTATCTGCCACTTTTTGCGTAATCTACAGTAAAACAAACAAACAACAAAAAGCTAACAGTATGGCATTGTTTACATACAAATCAAATAGCTGATTAGTCAATTATCAATTTTCTTTCGTCTTACTTGACTCCAAATGTTTTCAGAGATGTCAAATTCCTTAAAATGTATTTTTCCGGTGACTAGTGGAATTGGACGGGTGAAATAAGAGCATACGGAGCCCTGATTAATCAGAGGCCAAACTTCTCTGCAATAAAATATTACATTCAGGGTCGCTGTTTATTGAGTGTCAAAATAACATGAAATAACACACATGTGAGGGTATAAAGTCTGCTGTTGCACGTTAATGGAATCTGCAACGTCACTGTCCTTGGAATACAGGTGCTAAAAGGATGCAAGACGCTGAACATGTCTGTGTGCTCCATGGGACCGACTCCTGGCGGCTACATCACCAATAATCTGTACAGCTGGGTGGACCCGCAGGGCCGGAGTGTCTCCCCGCCACCTGATAGCCAGGAAGACAGTCAAAGGCACGGGCACAGGATGGAAGAGCGAACGGTAAGAACAAAGTGGAATTGTGTATTGGTGGTGAAATATGGAGGACCAGCAGATTGAAGTATACAAACACTTGAGACTGTTGTCACTGGAAACAAAGATGTTGCGAGAGTTCTTTTAAAGCAGCTGTCAGATCCAGAACTATTTATCATCAAGGATTTATTACCAGGTTTTTGCAGTGGTCCTCCTCCTGCGTCTGACAGCAGTCAGCTTGGGGCTACAGTATATTCCTCTAAGGTCCTCATGACCTTTGCTGCCGACATTTTGAAAGACAGACTCATCCTAAAATAAAATCACCCAGCACAGGTCTTTCATCCAGTGACTGCTGGCAAAGAAAAGGTTTGCTCAAAATGACTCACCAAAAAATCAATCCTGTCACTTTGCATTGTAACTCTACATTGTCATTTGCTGTTCCCATAGTAGACCAAATTTGAGAGGATGTCACTTTTATATGAGTGTAATTATGTGCAAAGTCTGGAAAGAAAACCAGTGAAATTACTGAAAGATGTTAAATGTTTGTCAAAGCTCTCACTTATAGAGAACACCATTGTTGAAGATGCTTTCTCGGGGAAAACAGACATTCATGTTTGAAAGTCTTTAAACTGAATCTTTCAGAACTCTGGTCTCTGCCGTCATGCAGTGTCTTCAGGTCTACACACATGCAGGCAACATGTGGGTGATGGCAGCATTGAAAATCAACTACGTATAGACAAATTATCCAAAAGTTCCTCAATCAGTATAAATATAAGAAAACGTAATAAATGAAAGGAGAAATAAATTACTTTATGTTGTTCACTTCATACTATGAGTAAAGATGTACATACTTGGACTAACCTTGGATTACATGATATTCAAAGTCTTACATTGGAGCCACAGAGTCACAAAGTTCAAATGTTGCTATTTTAAAGCATCCAGCCTGCAGCAGAGAGTGAAAGACGATCTCGTGTCTGAATTCAAAACAAATCTAAAGATGTATTGAGAGCACAAAGTAAACTCATCAGGTGAGTGTTTTCACAGTCAAGTTACTCATCCTGGTAATATGTGTAAGAACAACCTGTACTGTCACCAACTGTATTTATCCTGCAATATTACATTTATTACAGTAGATATCCAAGGCTGGATTTTTCTCAGCTATAAGGTCTAGCTCTAAGTCAGCTGGGATAGGCTCCAGTGCCCCCAGTGCCACCCTGAAAAGGATAACTGGAGGTGGATGGATGGATAAGGTGGAGGTCCATATCGCCTGGCAAGAAAATTTGTCAAGAAAGTTGCTTTGACAGCAGGCTGTCTACAGTCCTACTGATCATCAGAGACCAGCTCAAAATGGACAGGTTTCAGATTATGGTCTGTTTCCTTTTGATGAAGACCCTAGAAAAGGCCTTCGGTTGGAGTCTGGAAGGATCCTGGACTATTACATTCTCCACAATGGGAATTATTCGTGAATACAAGAAATGCAGAGACCACAGAAAAATAAAATGCTGGATGGAGCTTTTAACACCATCATGGTGAAAGACAGTAGAAGAGCTGTTTGTGATCATTTTGCTCCGTCCTCATGAGTGAGTGCACGCAGTGTCCTCACGAAGTGCAAGAGTGCACCTGCCACAGAAGCGAATCACCGCCCAAACACCAACTCATACCAGTGTGATGAAAAAGCTGCACTGCATTGGACAAACACTGGAAATGGACTCTCGGTGATGTAAGAGGCATCAGTAGAATTCAAACCTTTCAGAGAGTATCTGTCATTCAGTTTTCTTTGGTTTAAATCAGTGAGGATGAATAGAAATCACCTTCACATAGGGCTGTTCGATATAACGATATATATCGGATGACGATATAAAAACATCTATCGTTTCATTTTACGCTATCGTTTGTTTCGTGGTGTCGCAAAATAAACTGTTTACGGCAATATTTGTTCATGGTTCTGATGGTCACTGTAGTGGCTATATTCATTTATTAAAGTTCTCTCTTTCTCTTATATTTAATATAACCACACTACGGACAGACAAGCGCCTGTTTTTATGCGTTGTCGTTAGCAACAACGACGGTAACACCATCGCGTGTCCGCTTGTTTATGTTCCACATAAACCTTTCACAATAAAGCTCAAGATCCTGTTGAGACTTTTCAAAATAGTCACTTGGATGAGTGACGAAACGTTTCTCCCACAAAACGCTACGTCCAGAAGAACAGAATCAACTTTTGGAGATTTACTTTCCTGGATGATTGCACGTGCATCAAGACTTTTCAAAATAAACTGAATCACGTGAAAGATTATTTACGGATGAGAAGTAAATAAGAGTAAAAAAGAGCCGCCAGGTGCTAAAAAATAAACCTTAGACTCAAACGTTAGAACAGGCTTTTCCCCGCAGCACGCCGTGTAATAAATACGGCTTATGTCTAAAAATGTATAGTTTCATGCATCTGTTAAAACGCTCGACTCCGGGTGAAGGATGCAGAGCTGGAAACACTTCACGCAAGTCGAGCTGCCCGAGATTCACAGAATTTACAGGAAATGTTACATTGTTGTGATTTATATCGGGATATGAGATTTTGGTCATATCGCACAGCCCTACCTTCACAATTACTATGTAAGTAATTCAAATCAACCCGTTGATATTCTTAAATAAAGTTGCTGGGGCAAAATATCAGTCACAAATCTCAAAAGTTTCTCTTCCCATCTTCATTTTTCCTCCATGGATAGATGACTCAAATAGTTTTGGATCAACACGGGTGCAAAAAAGAAAAAAGCAACTCTTTTTGTCCTGTAGTACTACAGACTGTCCAGTATTGGCGTCTTTAAGGAGTAATCTTTTGCCCTCCAGCAGCAGTATTAGTAGTAGCAGGAAGCACAGCAGTGCAGTGTGGCTGTGAGCTTTTTGTCACAAGTTTTGATGTTCAATTTGACCTGTTCAGCCTTTATACTAGAGATGGCACCATACCACTTTTTTATGTTTGATACCGATACTGTATATCAGATTGGTCCATCTCTACTATAACCCCACTTTTTATCTTGTGTCAGCTTGCATGGTCTCCCTTCCTTAGTGGCAGACTGTTGAATTGGGTGGTCTTTATGGTCTCTAAAATTATATTGGTTTGCAGAATAAACTGATCACTTACTATATGCCCAACCATTGTAATCTGAACACCGAATGAAAACAAAATCTAATACATAGACAAGACAGTTCACTCAGTGAATAGTTTGCTATTAGAGTAGACACAGATGAGTATGCAGACCAGGGGCTGTTTGTCCACCTCAGGTCACTGAGTTTCAGAGCTTCTGCTTCTCTGATGGAAGGATATTCAGATCAGTGTCTTTCCAGAAATAATGTTTAAATCCACTTTGGTTAACTGACTGAAATGAGATCAACTAGTTAAAAAAAAACAACAACAACAGCATTTTCTAATGGATGGGTTGTAATGTATTACAAGTTAATTTGGTTATTGTGTCGTTAACGTTAATGTGTTCACAGTTGCTACTTAGTTAAATCAGAGATTCTCTCACAGTGCAGCATTTCAATTCCTGAATGAATCATTAATGGACTGCAAGGCTCCAAATGTTGTCACAACTATCTCACTTACCTACCTGTGATTGGCTGAGGGCATACAGCGGGTAGGCTAGTGTGTGTGTGTGTGTGTGTGTGTGTGTGTGTGTGTGTGTGTGGCCTGTGGAATTCAAATAGAGACCCATTGCTGCATCATGTTGCACATATATGAAATCTATAAATGATGTTTTGATTGAATGATTACTGGTTTAAACATTGTAACAAGTGTGAAAGATGAATGGACTGGCATTTAAATAAAGCTTTTCTACCTAAGCACTCAAACTATCCACTGCCAGTAAATCAGGTATCTCACCAGCAGGGGGCAAAATGGAGGAAAGATAATGTCATCTGAATTATTTAATATAGTTTTAGCTTGTATTGAAATGATGGGTGGGAAAGTTGTTGTTTCTAATATTGCAGAGTCTGTACAACATTACGTGCTTGGAGGTGACTGCTGTGAATTGGTGCTATATATATTTTTGCTAAAACAAAAGAACACTTTTTAATCAAAGTAAAGCATGAAGTGAATTAAACTTCCAGGATAGTGACCCAGTCAGATCAGTAGCAGAGGGAACTGTTCACCAGTTTCAGCTGCTTTGGAGTTAATGAAATTAACAACAGGTGCACTACAGAGGCAACAGTGATACAACCTCAAAACCTGAAATAGTTTAGCAGGTTGCAGCCACTGACACTTTACCCACCTTTCTCTTTTCTGACTCTTTTTTTCGTGCTTGGTTAGGGTCAGTGTCCCTACTCCTAGTATGAGGTGATACCTGAACCCTACAGAACCTAAACCGTCCTTGTGCAAGGAACAACAGCATGAGGATCGCCCTGCAGGATGACCTCTCGCAGGCCACTGGTGTGAATAACTCTTACCAATCAGAAACAGAATCCATGGTAAATGATAATTGGACTGATTCTTTTATAGCGCTTTTCTACTCTCCCGGAGTACTCAAAGCACTCTATACAACATGCCTGGTTCCCATCAGTCCAGTGAACAAATCCTTACTTTTAGCCAAATAAAGATCTTAACTCTGCGATTACTGTTTGGGTTTTGTCTGCCTTTGAGTCCTCCATTCAGCTTTGATGGCCACGGCTCATAAAGGCTGACCACAGCTGTTCATGTGTTGATTCCAAGGAAAGAACGTTTCTTTAAACTCTGTTTATTATTCTGACTATTCTGCCTCCAAACTTTTCTTCTGTAAGTCTTTGTTTACTAACAACACAGATTGATCTGAATACCCTGTCTTTCCTAAAGGTGAACCTGAACATGGAAGGAGGTCGATCTCTGGGTCTAATGATCAGGGGTGGTGCTGAGTATGGACTGGGCATATACATTACTGGAGTGGACCCTGGATCTGCTGCAGACATTGGTGGACTAAAGGTAGCCTGTCTCATCTGTCCTTCAGAGCATTGCTGTATTACACCACAACACAATACAAACCCACACTGCACTCCCACTACTGCAGGTATATAAAAATCAAGCGCCGAGCCTTTCAGTCTGCTTTACAAACATCTGTGAAAGAGTTTAGTGAATGTGATGCAGTAAGATGGTGTCTGTAAACTCCCTCTGTAAGCAGTGGGATCAGTATCATCTCTGAATGTTATGTTAGTGGTAACTGTTCATTCACTGCTGGGCCCGCGTCCTCATTTGAGGAGCTTGTAGAACTGGGGGAACATGTATAGATGAGAACCGAAAGGAGCATGTTTGGAGGCGTGGTCCCGCTCCTGAGATTCAGGTCCTTTATCTTCAAATATGTGAGCTACAGAAATGTGCCGTAATTTGTTGGTAGTTAAAGCAGCAAGCCGTCTGCCCCTTTCCTTACCTACTCTTTCTACTCCACCTTCTACTCCTTAGAAATTATACACTAAATATCATACACACACACACACACACACACACACACACACACACACACATATATATATACACGCCCCAGGCGTTCGATTCCTGCCTGGGGCGTCTGTATCCAGTAAGGGTCCTAAGGCTAGACCCCCTATGCTAAGCAAGCGAGACAGATAAGTATGAAGGCATGCCGGCTCGGACGTCGCCCGGATCAACAAGGTCCACGTCAGGTGTTGAGGAACCAGGGCACCCTGACGAGAAGTGGGCTACTGGAACAAGAAGGCATCGGTGGGCAAGAGACGAAAACAGGGCATTGTTGGAATGCTACTACGCAAGTAACCCCGGCGGAAGGGGCTACATGAATAGGATGAGGGACCTATGGATTCTTCGATACCCAACATCCACAATGACGGCGAAACAACTAGTAGCTCAGTGTTCCAACATTCGAAAGAAGGGACTGCTCTCACAGCTAGAGATTGACGAGGTACAACATAAATGCTACGGCAAGGGGGAGCCAAGAATACCAGAGGCGCAAAACACCAGCTACTGGCAGACCAAGCAGTCAGCCGAGACTGCAGGACCAGACTGGCAAAATGGGAGACGCCCCCAAGGGTGGTGGAGAATGACCGAGCTAAGATCCTGTGGGACTTCCAGATACAGACGGACAAAATGGTGGTGGCTAACCAACCGGACATAGTGGTGGTAGACAAACAGAAGAAGACGGCCGTAGTGATCGATGTAGCGGTTCCGAATGACAGCAATATCAGGAAGAAGGAACACGAGAAGCTGGAGAAATACCAAGGGCTCAGAGAAGAGCTCGAGAGGATGTGGAGGGTGAAGGTAACGGTGGTCCCCGTGGTAATCGGAGCACTCGGTGCGGTGACTCCCAAGCTAGGCGAGTGGCTCCAGCAGATCCCGGGAACAACATCGGAGATCTCTGTCCAGAAGAGCGCAGTCCTGGGAACAGCTAAGATACTGCGCAGGACCCTCAAGCTCCCAGGCCTCTGGTAGAGGACCCGAGCTTGAAGGATAAACCGCCCGCAGGGGCGAGATGGGAATTTTATTTTTATATATATGTTCCAGGTCGCTGTGTGCTTTCAGGTCAGTCTTCTGACTCAGGCCTTTTCAACCTGCCTGAGGGGAGGAGAACAGAAACTGCTTCCTGCCTGTGAACAACATGGCTTTCTTGATGTTGTCACACCACGTCTGACTTGGAGATAAAAATAAAGCAGCATTCTAGATTACGTGTTGAAATAATTGGGACAGCTAAAAACAAGAGAAAAAGCCAAATTTAAAACTTTTCAAAGAAGCATGGTGGGAGATATTGCTGCACTACTTTAACAGAGAGATAAAGAGCTATTTTTGGGACTGGCATACTTTACACACTATGAAAAAAAGTGTTAAAGCCACAACAACAGAGAAGATGTTGATAAAGGTATGAAGAAGCTCCGTCCTCACTGTCGAGATAAGGCTCATTCATTGATACTCTGCAGTGATTCATTGATTGTGTAATAAGCTGCTAGTGTGTGTGGATCTGTGTGTGTCTGCTGTGCTGGTCACGCAGCAGCCGACTGCGTGATCCTGCAGTTATAGTGGGATCAGCAGCTGGACCAAGAGGCTGGATTATGGCGCTGGCACAGCTGGCAGCCTTAACCCAATTTCCCTCAGGATGAATAAAGTATGATCAATCAATCAATCAATCAATCAATCAATCAATCAATCAATCAATCAATCAATCAATCAATCAATCAATCGATAACCTTTCCTTCCTCCTCTTTGTGCATCCATCCTTCGTCCCTGTCAGAAATTGTTTTTGCAGTTAATAAGATGGAGGCTTGGCTAGTGAACTGGATCACATGGCATATACAGCTAGTGGCCACCAGAGGCAGCGTAGCCTCAGATACTGTTTAAACTTGTGGTTTTCAGACTAGCAGAGTCGTCATCACAGCTCCATATGAAAGGACCTGGCTCATTTATATGTGTGTATATGTGTATTTACATGTGTGACCGATTGTGTCGCCTGTTCGTTATTTTACATATGCATTAGAAAGTGATAGAAATCTACTTAACCCTTGTATGGTGGTCTGTGAGACCCATGCCAAGTGGAGGCCGCTGCCCCTTTAGGCAGTATATACCATCAAAACCTGCAAAATATGGTATAAAGATATTTACACTTGATTATAACTGATTTTATTTTTTCTAACATTTTATTAAAAAAATGAGAAGCACATTAATTCATAAATGTGATCGAACAAAGGTGAAGGGAAAAATTAACCATGTTTTCTGTTCTCATGGCTCGTAATTGGGATGAAGTAAACATCTGTTGAGTAATTTAACATAAAATTGTTTGATAGTGTTAATTGGAAAGCCAAAACTCTAGCGGGTCCACCAGACCCATGAACACCGGCTGAGTAACAAAAACACCACACAAGGGTTAAATTCATTCAGTTAGAGTCACTTTTCTAACCCTGGAAAAGAAATATTAAAAGACAATTCAAAATGTAAGTATTTGTATTGTTAAATAAATGAACAGTTTTTATAATTTCAAATTTGCATCAGAATAATGAAACATAAAGTTTTCTAGTCTCTTTGCTCAAACTCAGCATCTAATGCCGTGACTTCATCTTCACCCTTTGTCCTGCAGGAGGTCTGATTGTGTTTGTGGATACACAGAATAACTGACTGTTGTACTATAAACTACTGGCAGTATATGGACAGAAGTACATGTTGCAAAGCTGTTGTTGGTATTTGTTTTGTTTCGCTTCCAGTACAGACACAGTGTATATGTCACTGTGGGTGCCTAACATCACTCAGTGAATATTAGGTGTAAATTCAAACCATTAGCAACTGTTGGACAGTCACACAGTGCTTCTCTGTAACGTTTTGCCAGCTCATTCAACAGTGATGGAAACTATTAGTGATTTGAATTCTGGCTCTTTTAATAAGAGAGCTGCTTCTTATGGCTCAGTGAGTCGGCTCTGTTGGCTCCCAAGCAGCTCTTCAGATCAATTTATTACAAAGGATTTAAGCCATTCGATCCCTATACAACCGTTGCAAGAGCTTGGTTCGCATTGCCGGCAATAAGTCGGACTCGTTCCCGGTGGGTGATGGGCTCCGCCAGGGCTGCCCTTTGTCTCCGGTTCTGTTCATAATTTTTATGGACAGGATTTCTAGGCGCAGCCAAGTGGCGGAGGGCTTTCGCTTTGGTGGCCTCAGAATCTCATCTCTGATTTTTGCGGATGATGTGGTTCTGTTGGCTTCATCGGGTGAGGGCCTCCAGCTCGCACTGGAACGGTTTGCGGCCGAGTGTGAAGCAGCGGGAATGAGGATCAGCACCTCCAAATCTGAGGCCATGGTTCTCAGCCGGAAAAGGGTGGAGTGTTCAAGTATCTCGGGGTCTTGTTCGCGAGTGATGGGAGAAGGGAGCCGGAGATCGACAGACGGATTGGGGCTGCAGCTGCAGTAATGCGGACGCTGCACCGGTCCGTCGTGGTGAAGAGGGAGCTGAGTGTAAAAGCGAAGCTCTCAATTTACCGGTCGATCTACGTCCCTACCCTCATCTATGGCCACGAGCTGTGGGTAGTGACCGAAAGAATGAGATCGTGGATACAAGCGGCAGAAATGAGCTTCCTCCGAAGGGTGGCTGGCCTCTCCCTTAGAGATAGGGTGAGAAGTTCGGCCATCCGGGAGGGGCTCAGAGTAGAGCAGCTGCTGCTCCACATCGAAAGGAGCCAGCTGAGGTGGTTCGGGCATCTGACAAGGATGCCCCCTGGGCGCCTCCTGGGTGAGGTGTTCCAGGCATGTCCCACCGGGAGGAGGCCCCGGGGCAGACCCAGGACACGCTGGAGAGATTATATCTCTCGGCTGGCCTGGGAACGCCTTGGTATTCCCCCGGATAAGCTGGAGGAGGTGGCTGGGGAGAGGGAGGTCTGGGCCTCTTTGCTTAGGGTGCTGCCCCCGCGACCCGGCCCCGGACAAAGCGGATGAAGATGGATGGATTTAAGTAAATGTTTGTATAAAATAAACGACTAATGTACAAACCACATATTATAACGAATGTTATTATTTCTATGAGTTATGACACTAAACATGGAACAGAGTGCTGGGAAAAAGAAATAGTACAAAACAAAGACCCATCTCAAAGTGACAAAAGATTCAGTCTCTGATTGTATCTTTAATATTTATACGCTTTTAACTATTTACAGTAAAACAGAATCACATTACAAAATATGCATTTAAATCTGTAAAACAAATAAAACAGCAGGTAACAGATTTAGCTTTTAGTGACGATTGGCATTAAGAAAAGCCGTGCGCCTCAGCTTTGAGGGGTTAATCGTGGTTCTTCTCTGTTTTAAAGGAGATAAAACAGAGGGGACTGATACCACGCACAGTCTTCATGTCAGTGTAAGACGTGGATGGATTGTAGCCTTGGGCTCAGCGGGTCAGTGGAATAGAAGCTCCTCACGCGTTGCATCAGCTGAGGGATTCCTTCTCTTAGTGTCTCCAGTTGAACCTCCAAACATTAGAAGCTTGTGACTCCTCTTGCTCCTCTGTTGCCTCCTCTCCTCCTGGCAGTGGAGTTGGCTGGCTGTATTTTACTGTTGCTGCAGTTATTCTCAGAAAACTTTCATCAGCTGCTCTGTTTTCATTAAAGGTCGCGTTTTTTCCCCTTTCTTGGGTCAAGCATGGTGGTTGTTGTTATATTCTCTTAAAACTTATTTCCACTCATGTCTGCTCTGCCTTTCATAGCAATGATGCAATAATAACAATAATAAAACATTTGTACACCTGTCTGCACTGCTGTGTTCAAATGGCTCCAAACAGTGCATGGCTGCAGTGTCTCCCAAAGATCATCAGTGCATTCATAACAGCCAGCGCAGAGATGAGTGGATCCATGTTTGAGAATATGAAACGTTGAGTTCCTGCTTGTAATACACTCCTGTTTGAGTGACTGAGGCATGCCCATGTGTCGTTCCCCTGTGACTGCTGTGCTCCCACAGTGGGCTTCATCACCGTCAGAACGTCTCTTACAAAAAGATGAAGGATGTACAAGTAACGCAGGATGTTTGTTGCTTAAGGTATCGTGTTAGCTGCATTGTCAGTACCACTGCACTGTTTTCCTCAGCCCACTCTGCCATTTTGAGCAGCAGCTCTGCTAAGTTCCCAGAAATGTGTCTCTCACTGGACTCAAAACAGTCCACAGGACACGACACCAAGTGGGATGTAACTGACATGAGTGTTGGTTCAGGATGTCCAACACTCAGCTGCAGGGAAGCTGATGTGGCTTTTCTAACTCTGTCATGCAGTGAAGTATGTTCCCAGTTATACAGGCTCGGGATCATTTTACTGTTCCATCCTGTGAGGCTGTGGGAGTGTGTGGGTGCTGCTCTCTCTCAGTCTGCACCTGCTCAGCCCTCATATGTTATGTAGGTTAGGGGAGAACTGTGTGGTGTGGGTTGTCTGTCTCTTTGTCCTTGCACTGCTGTCCAGGGAGGGGAGGTCCTGTGGTGTGACGCTCCGTGCTGCAGTTTGGGGTTGTTGTTGCCTTAGTGTGGGCTTGTGGGCCTCATCAGCAGTGAGGGTGGCAGTAGTAGGCCGCAGGCCTGTATTTGTTCTTGTTGTTTGTTCTTTCTTCTGCCTCACTGCAAAAACTCAAAATCTTACCAAGTATATTTCTCTAATTTCTAGTCAAACATATCTCACCACACTTAAAATAAGACAGAGTCAGCTACATAGTAACATTTCACTGACATATATGAGCTTGTTTTTAGACGGTGCATCTTGGATCTGGAGAATTTTCACTTGTTCCATTGGCAGATTTTTTCACTTAATACAAGATATTTTTGCTTGACATGAGTAAAAAAAATCTGCCATTACTTCTATAATAGACTGTAATTCATTATTATCAGGATCTTGCTGACCTTATAGCACCATATCACCCCATTAGAGCACTTCACTCTCACACTCCAGGCTGACTTGTTGTTCCTAAGATCAGGCTTCAAACTTTCCTTTTTGCTAAAGCATATAGTTAGGGCTGGACCAGGTGACCCTGAATCCTCCCTTAGTTATGCTGCAATAGGTGTAGGCTGCTGGGGGATTCCCATGATGCACTGGGTGTTTCTTCTTCACTCACTATGTGTTAATAATAATAATAATGGATTGGATTTATATAGCGCTTTTCAAGGCACCCAAAGCGCTTTACAATGCCACTATTCATTCACTCTCACATTCACACACTGGTGGAGGCAGCTACAGTTGTAGCCACAGCTGCCCTGGGGCAGACTGACAGAAGCGAGGCTGCCATATCGCGCTATCGGCCCCTCTGACCAACACCAGTAGGCGGTAGGGTGAAGTGTCTTGCCCAAGGAATCAGGACAGAGAGCCCGGGGATCGAAATTCGCCCATAGATAGAGTCCTCTCTGCGCTGAATCATTTCTTATTATTAATCAGAGACACACTGTGGCTCTCTTCCACAGCATGTCTTTCATCCTGTCTTCTTCCCCTCAGAGGGGGTCATATGATTGTTGGGTTTTCTCTGTATGTATTATTGTAGGGTCGACCTTACAATATAAAGCGCCTTGAGGCGACTGTTG
Organism: Diplotaxodon limnothrissa; assembly: GCF_057381915.1. Taxonomy (NCBI): domain Eukaryota; kingdom Metazoa; phylum Chordata; class Actinopteri; order Cichliformes; family Cichlidae; genus Diplotaxodon; species Diplotaxodon limnothrissa. The sequence goes on along the minus strand of NC_140607.1, from coordinate 2,088,013 downwards.
TTGTGATTTGGTGCTGTGTAAATAAAACTGAATTGAATTGAAAAAATAGTCAGAATCACACAGCGATGTCCACATGGTGGTACATACATGTGTTGTGTTTTGTTTTTGCTGCTGTTACACACAAATTTCCCCTTGTTTATTCTATTCTATAAAATATATTCATTGTGTTAGTTTGTACTAGCAAAGTACCCACTAGGCCTATACTATCGTGGGTCCTAAATGATGGAATAATTTGCGCGTGCACGTTAGAGAGCCCTCTCCACTTTTAAATCGCGTCTTAAAACCCATTTTTATTTGTTGGCTTTTAACCTCAGTGAGACTTAGTTTCTCTTGTAATGAAATTAGTTATTTAATTAATTATTTTACTTTTTCTTTTCTTTTGCTTTTATTTATATCTTCCATCCATCTATTCGCTTCCGCTTATCCTTTTCAGGGTCTGGAGCCTATCCCAGCTGTCATAGGGCGAGGGGCGGGGTACATCCTGGACAGGTCGCCAGTCTGTCGCAGGGCCAACATTATTTATATCTTATGTACTTTTATTATATAGTTCCTATGTACAGCACTTTGTGTCAGCTGTGGTTGTTTTAAAGTGCTTTATAAATGAAGGTGATGATGATGAAGAACAGAGAACTTTGTTTCAGATGCCTTTTGCCAAACCTTTTACTGACAGGTGGGCAGATGGCCACCTCTATGAAGACTCCTGAGGGTCCCAGCTTTGTTCCATTTATGGACGTCTGTGAATGCTTCTCTACATGCCTTTTGTTTTTTGAAGAAATTTGCAAGAATTTCAGGCAAATTTCTTCACTTTGTAATTATGGCAAAAATGTTACACACATTATGTTGTGTGTAGAAAATTTGAGGTGAAAAATGAATTACATTTATTTTGGGTTGTAAAATGACAAAATGTGGAACAGGTGAAGCGCTGTGAATACTTCCCAGATGCAGGCGTGTAGGAACTATGTACAGAAGGTGTTATGAGACATAGATAAGCATGTAGTGCATAACCAGAGTTCTCTGTTGCAGGTGGGTGATCAGATATTGGAAGTCAACGGTCAGAGCTTTGTGACCATCTCCCACGATGAGGCGGTTCATATCCTAAAAACAGGGTACAACTTGCTGATGAACGTGAGGGATGTTGCCCGTCTACCTCACGCATGCACAGTGGTGGATGAGCCCAAATGTATCAGCGGTCGGGGAATAATCGAGTCCAGTGCGCCTGCTAACCCCAGTTCTGTCCCCAACACCACTATCAGCAGTGGCATCCATGGTAGTGGCAGTTCCAGTAACTGTTGTACAAGGTAAGTATATGAGAGCGATTGAGAATGATTATTAGAAATGTGAATACTTGTCCCTGTGTGGAATTAGAGTGTTTTTAATTGATAACCAGTTTGTTCTTATTTCATCATCTGAATAGTTCCTTTTAATTGTACTGAGCGCTGGTTTGTGTTAGCGTGTTTGTTTATCCACCTCGAGGAAGCAGCAGCCAAAACACTTCTTCTGTTGATACATTTATTTACAAGGCCTTGACTGATTATAAAGCATCATGTACGTGGATCCCGTTTGTTCAGAAAACCACATGCTGTAAAACAGCTGCAGTCAAGCGAGTACCCTGCTTAGCAGAATACAAAGTTTTATATGAGAATGTGCGTCTGTCTGATTTGTTCAAACTGATGAGGAGAAAGCGTAGTTTACACTTAATTCTCCCTTCACTGGTCCCAACCCAGCCTAATGTTGTTGTAGTGACCATGAAGGCAACCCTGGCTGAGATACTGCATATTATTTTGTCTCACGTGGTCCTCATTACCCACCTTATCATAGGACTTAATGCCCCTCCACCTTGAAGCTTCTACACCAGCGGTCCCCAACCCCTGGGCCTCGGACCGGTACTGGTCGGTGAGTCGTTTGGTGCCGGGCCGCGAGAGTTGAGGCTCAGGTGTGAAATGTCTGGTTTTCAGGGGTTTTATCGGTTGTCAGCGTTATTTTGTTATCGTTTTTATCGTTTACTCTGTTTTCCTGGGTCTTTTCACGTGTGTTATGAATAAATCTTCTTTTTTTCGGTACCGGTACTAGTTTTATTTTGTTGTATTTATCCGCAACACCTTAAAGGCCGGTCCTTGAAAATATTGTCGGGCATAAACCGGTCTGTGGCGCGAAAAAGGTTGGAGACCGCTGCTCTACACTATCGCCATTTCTAATTAAACTGACAACTAACTTCTTAAGCTGTTATTCACTGTAATGCCTAATATTAGTAACATCACAACCTGCTCCCAGCAGGTAACTACTGTAAAATCTATACAATGTTAAAAATCATGAATGAGCCTTGAGAAATGGAAAGGTTGATTTACCCTTGAAAGTATATATTCCAGCTATGGCGGTGCCACAAACCATACTCCTAATGCCAGGCCCAGGTTTACACGACTGTGGCAAAGTCATGTAACCCTACAAAACTGGATACACACAACATTTGTATGTATCCAGTATAAAATCTTTGCCAAATCAGACATGAGGTGAGATTTCCTAACAGATCAGTCAGATGGAAACTGTGCTGCTGATGGCTGAAGACACAGGAACAGGGTGCACGCAGCTAGAAAGAAGAAAAGGCAGAAGTGTGGAGGTGATTGTGGGGACTTTTTACCCAATTAACTTGATTAATTGGGCTTTTTTGTACCAATGGCTAATACTTTTCATGCAATAGTAATATGTCACAGTTTGAACATTATGTGTAAAAACATTTAAAAACGTGTGTTACATGTTCTGATGGGGTTAGATTTGCAAATCATTGCATATTTACATTTTCCACAGTGTTCCAATTTTTATGAATTTGGGGTGGTAATAGATGTGACGAGACATTTTTAGTTCATATGTGGTTAACATATGGAAGTGCATGTAACCCAAACCACAAACCAACCTGAGCTCTCACTATAGTTCTTCATGGGAAAACATGAGGAAGTGCATCGTCACGACAGAGAAGAAGATTACGGAGACTCTCAGCTCGTCACTTCATGATGATGTTGTTGACGTTGTGGTTTTTAACAAGTTGACTGTGTTGGTCTCAGTCCAATTATAAGCATAACTAATCATTTGTGTGTTTACTTTTTAAATATGCTAAGCATTGTTTGTTGTTTGTTGTGTTCTTTCTATCAGACCGTCTTCAGCCAGAGCTACACCTGTATTAGGAAAGGTAAGAATGGCAGCTTTGCATTACTGCCTATTGTAAACACGGTCTACCTGAAATTGTACACTGCTTCACTGAAGCATTGCGTACGCATACATCCTATTTCTCCATCCAAACAAGGAAAACGGCACACTGGAAATGCTACCGAAATTTCAAGATGTCCCAGCCAGCCACTTCCTGGACACACCAACCAGGGTTTGTTGGAACAGTCTTGCTGTTCTGTTCACTGGCCTCATCAGGAAGTTTGATCTCAGGCTCATCTTTCCAGAACATGTTATTGATTATATTATCATCTCACAGTTTAGTGGTGTGAAGCAGTGTGCTTCACTCACTGAAACTGAGTCCCTACTGTATTAACTGGAGCTGCTTTGCCATTGCCAATATGGCTGCGTCTAACCGTCACTCGATTTCAAACAAGTCATTTCATCCATTCTTCAGGAACTCTTTAGAAATTCCTTCACTTCCTGACACCTGGCAGAGCCCCCATTGCACAATGAAGAGGTCCAAGTCAGCTAACCCACAGAGCCACCAAGTGCCCAAGTCCCATGGGAGGGGAGACAACAACTAGTCGGGAGCAGCATAGAGGGAGTCCCCCCATACTCAATAACAGTGTCCTAGAGGGACCAAGGCTCAATGAGCTCCAGATGCAGAATCAGAATCGAATTTATTGGCTGGTTCTTGAGAGGTGCAGGTCCTGGATGGAGGGCAGGGGGGCGCCTATATTCTTTTCTGCTGCCCGTACAGTCCACTGCAGTCTGCTCCTGTCCTGTTCACTGGCTGCTCCATACCAGACTGTGATGGAGGAGCACAGGACAGACTCAATGACTGCAGTGTAGAGCTGGATCAGCAGCTCCTGTGGAAGACTGTACCTCCCCAGTTGTCTCAGGAAGTACATCCTCTGCTGGGTCTTTCTGAGGTCCTGGGAGATGGTGGTACCCAGGAACCTGAAGATCTCCACAGTCGACACAGGGCTGTCTGATATATTTTGAGAGGGGGCAGTGTTGAGGGATGTCTCCTGAAGTCCACTGTCATCTCTACAGTCTTAAGCATGTTCAGCTCCAGGTTGTGCTGACTGCACCAGAGTACCAGCCGCTCAACTTCCTGTCGATATGCAGACTCCTCACCATCCTCATAGAGTTGTTTTAGTTATGAATGTGAGCCTAATGCTGATGTGGACCATTCCTTCATTAGTTTGTTTTATGTCCTAAGGAAGTGAAATAAAATGCTCCTAAGTTTCATACCATGAAATAGTTATGCAGTGGGCCCATGTATTCAAAACCATTTACTGTTAGATTATCAGTATTACCAAAATGTTTGGAGGTTTCTCTGTTTCATGTTGCTAGTGCTGGTCCATTTGAACCTGAAGCTCCGGCGCATGTGTCAAAAAAACATCACACCACTTCAGAAGCACTGTGGTCTGGTTCATCTAGCCAGATTCACATGATCAGGGACAAAGCTTCATTCAGTATGTCACTGATTCAGTACCTGATTCAATGTTTATAAGGAAGTGAATCATTGGCAGGATTTGTGGTGTAGTGTGAGAAAGAGAGGAAGGCCTTCCATGGCTTGTTCTTGGGGAGGGGTTTAAGCTTTAAAAGCAGAGTTAATGCTGAGTTCAAGGTGGTGCTGTAAGACTAAAGGCTGGGTAGCATCCCACTAGGCATGAGCCTAGCGTTTGGACCTGCTTCAACCCTTGTATGGTGTTCGGGTCTGTGAGACCCGTGTTCAGTTTTTTTCAAAAGAAAAATTTAACAATTAATTATTTTTTCACGTGTAAATGTGTTGTGTCTTTCCACTCACTCCACTTGATTATAACTGATTTATTTATAACATTTTATATAAAAGAAAAATGAGAAGCACATTAATTCATAAATGTGATCTAACAAAGGTAAAGGGAAAAAATTAACCATGTTTGCTGTTCATATGTCTTGTAATTGGGATGAAGTAAACATCTGTTGAGTAATTTAACATAAAATTGTTTGATAATGTTAATTTGGAAAGCCAAAACTCTAGCGGGTCCACCAGACCCATGAACACTGGCTGAGTAATAAAAATACGAACACCACACAAGGGTTAAGTTTGGTTGTACAAGTTTCGTTTTTGTTGTTCGTACCCCCAGCTTGGCTTTTTTTGTAAATAAATGGCACATTGGGTGAAGAGAATCCCTGCCTCCAAGTGTGCTTCCTCCACAGCATCTGCGGCCCCCCTAGGGTCCCTCGTTATTTTCAGTGTACATTATCCAGTTAAGTCACATTATGAGTAGTTTTAAAACCATTTCTTTCTTTCTTTCGATCAGTCCTTGACTTCAAGTTCCAGCCAGCTTTTGATTTTTTCATTTAAGAAATATTGCTAAACTCAAGAGCATGATCTCAAATAGTGAACTTAGTGCATTACTTTAATCCAACTAGGAGGAAATCAGGGCATTATTTTCATATTTCTGTCTGTAGGAGCTGCAAATCCCTCAATCTGTTCAAAATGCTGTTACAACATTTTAATCCATTCATACATTTTCTCATCTCATGTCATTGTTAAAGCATCTGCACTGCCTCCCAGTGAGGTTTAAGTTACAATTTATAAGTTAAAAAAACCACTTAAAATTAGTGTATGTAAGACATGTTTGGAGTTTCTTTGTTTAAAATGGTTTATGTGGGTTCAATTTGATCTTGTATTAGCACATCACGAAGTGTACGGCACGGTCCAACTAAAATAAACAGCCATAGAAGGCCCTGACATTTAACTTTTACCCAAGAAAAATATTCTTTACTCTTAGGTTTGTATAGGTTGTCACACCCTTGAAATAATATTGGCACAACATATTTTACCAAGCGAGATATGATCAGTACTTCTTTTAGTTGCATCCTTTAGAGGTTGCCACAGTGGATCATCTTCCTCCATCTCACCCTTTTCTGTCTTCCTTCACTGAAACCATGAACTTCCACTCTAACCTGCCACTTCACCTTTCTTGTGTATTGTCCATTGCTTTGAATACTCCTTCCATCCTCACCTTTCTGTCTCCCTCTATCCACACACATGTAATCTGTCCACAGACTTTCATTCCTCTTATCTTCATTTTATACCTCCAGTACTCCTCCCTACTCTCGTCACAGATCACAATGTCGTCTGGAAACATCACAGTGCATGGAGACTCCAACCTGACCTTAACTGTCGGTCTGCCCATCACCGTTGCAAACAAGACAGGGCTCAGAGCTGATGGTGTAATCCTACCCACACCTCAAACCCATCTGTCCCTCTTTCTGCACACTTCACCACTGTCTTCATATTCTCATGTTCCTAGATCCATACTTAACATAAGCGTCTTGCACCATCCTCACGCGAACTGTATGTAGTGCTAAGTCGTGACTTATGGTAGATATCGGTCACTTGTATGACTTCATCTAATAGGAAATGACACTGATCATCACGCTAATTATCTTTGTTTTCATCACCTATTCGATTTTTACCCCTCAGCCGTAAAAGGCTGTTGGGGTGGACACCTACATTGTGAACGCAGTAACTCAAGGAGATTCAAATTGGTACCATAATTATATCTACTAAAAATCTTGGATAAGTTTGACTCTCATTTACCTCAATCTCAAAGTCAGAGGCCGAGTTTTCTGAAATTCTTGTGAATGCAGAGAGGAAGTCAATCAGGGTGCAGATACTGAAAAGTTCAAATCTCAGTGACTTCGACCTGAAGTCTGTCTGCATATAGATTAGATTTGTTAAAATTACAATTTCCCCAAAATCAATTTTTGAATTATAAGCAAATTACTGATATAATCTATATTTAGCCAAATCACAATTGTCACAATTAGAACATTACAATTACTGAGACAAAGAAACATCTGATAGGGAACTTCCATATCATTTTTGAACATTTGTTCTATCGCTGATGTATTTTTTATTATAGATCATGAAGTTATATTTTTGAAAATTGATAGTGGCCTAATTCAACTGAAACCATTTGAAAATCAATTACACAGCCTCTGGAGTCGGCAGAAATCCCTTCCCTTGTCTTCTTGGGTGAGTCGGATTAAACTTGGGGTTTCCTAACTCAACTCCACCAGACCTACTATTAAAACTGAGCTCACCTGCCGCTCAATGAGCATAACAGAAGAATCGTGGTAAGTGAGTGTTTGTATTGTGGAGAGATGCAACACTTTATGGACACTTGTTATGGCAACCAGGCTTGCAAGTTGAAGTAGGAACCCTGATAGAATTTACTAGTGAATCCTGACTTCCAGATTTGATGTCTTCCAAGAATTGTGGTGATTATAAATCAGTTTCTCTTGTAGCTGTAGTGGACTCTGGATCTAAAATAACTCAGTCCAAACACAAAAACAGCAGTTGAGGAGGCCGACCACGTGGAAGGTGACTGCGCCGAAACAGTTATGAGGGCCGACCACATGGGAAGCAGTGGCAGCACAGGAAAAACAGGGCTGGAGGGCAACAGTGGCGAAGAAGGGCTGTTGTTGGTGTGGTTTGGTGGATGTATGAGGGCATGCAGGCCGTGGACAGTCAGGACGTGGACGGGCAGGCCGTGCGGTTGTGATGACCTCTGGCATAGAGGACCAAATGGTGGTGTGGTAGCCGCAGGCGCTTGATCAGGTGTCTGAGCAGGTGGCAGCATGGCAGCCACAGACAGTTGAGCTTGGAAATCCCAAAAAGAGAGTGAAGCACTGCAGCAGAGTAAGCCCGCAGAATTCAGCCACACAATCCTTATTCTCCTGCCACGCACCCCTCCTGCGGGGCCAGAGAGCTGGAGACCTCAGGACTTGTTGCCAGTGAAAGAGAAAACAAAGGAACAGCTGCAGCACTCCCAGTTTGGACGTGTGAAGGCCCTCACAGAGACAAACGTCTGAAACCGCATGCTGCAGATTCCATGCAGAGTCTGCTGGCTCCATTCTGGTCAGTTTGTACTGTCATGATCTGCCATGGTAGACTGCGTGGAGGTTGTGTTGTGCGTACCCAAATGCAGACGAACGAGGTGGAGCTAAACTTTAAAGAAAAGTGAGCCTTTATTCCTTTATATGTTGCTGGTTGTTCAGGCTGTGCAGGCCTCTGCTTCTCCCTCGGCAACGCGCTGATCAAGCGTCACACCTCAGCCCTGTGAGGTATGCTTAGACACTTAAGATCCTTAAACCGAGGATCCAGAGCTGTCGCAACCCTGAGCCGTACGATGTTACTTTTTTCCTTGCTCTTCTTCATTTTTGCTTTGAAGGTCTCCTCGAGTTTAACCATGTAAACACATAAACGTCGGTGAAAAAGACGGAGCAGCACGGCAGTGCAGCGTGTGATCTGGACACAAGCGATGGAGGCACTTGTAGAACTTTGGAAAGCTCATCCGAGCCTTTTCGATGTGGCCTCACAAAATTATCACGACCACAACAACCGTGAAAATAGTTGGATTTACACTGCTGCTCAACCACAGCTGCCTGATCATGTTTTTCATTAGCAATTTAGCAAAGTTGATGGTGGTGGTGTGTCTGTGTGAGTGAAAGACTGAGAGGGAGAGTGAGCGACAGATTACCTTCATTTTTATGGACGCACAGTGTGAGCACTCGGGTTGCATCAGAGCATCGTGACCTACAAACTTCTAACCCCTGCGAGTCAATCGTACAGTTTGAGCAGAAGCTGAATAACGCGGCTGAAAAAATTGCCCAGCTTAAGCTGGGTCATCCTCAGAGACCTCCATCACTCGCGACAGGTGACACAAAGTTGGCAGCACCACTGAGCAGGAGACAAACTTCTCCCAAAAGTTCAGTTATATACCTGCAGTTATAGAGAAATACACTTCATTAAGAATTTGCTACATTCACTCACATAAGGGTAAAATGCTTTATACGCGCGCGCGCGCGCACACGCACACACACACACACACACACACACACACACACGCACACACACACACACACACACTTTCCTATGTCAGAAGTGGTAAGAGTAAGTATTAATAAGTTACCTGTTCCAGCACAGTGTCCAGCTTCCTCGGTTTCTCCAGCTCAGCTGCTGTTGGCATTGTAACATTGGCTGGATGTAGTGCCAGTGCATCTCTCAGTGGTTTTTGATTTTTTAAAACATGCCTGATCATCTCCAGGGTACTGTTTAGAGCCTTTGTGTGACTCTTGAGTGACTCTTTCTTATGAAAATGTGCAATTTGCTGTTTTTCAAGTTCCAGTACATTTGGTGGGCTATGCTTGAAATGGCCTTTGACCTTTCTGCATTTTGTCAGTGTGCTGTTAAATGGACTGTTCTGTAGAGAAACTGTGACGGCTCGATGGAGGCTGTGTGTGATGCAAGGCATGTGCTCAAACGGCAGCTGCCTGCCGCTGCGACCATGTTGCGTGCACTGTCAGTGGTCAGCGTGCTGACCTTATATTCAATTCCCCACTGTCTAGCTAGCTGCATAAAGTGCTCAGCGCACGTGTCAGTGAAGTGCCTCTCCTCCATCTTCATAACAGTCAAAGCATGCAACTGAAGTTCCCTCTGTGGTGAAAAATAATGCGCTGTTACCCCAAGGTAACTGTGAATATCTAGAGAAGTCCAATGGCCTCCGGTGAGTGCAACCGTGTTGGTCTGCCCCAAAGCCTCCTCGACTTTCTCATCTTCATACAAGTTGTGTATCTTGGTTACAGTGGTAGCTATTGAAGGCAATTCATGCGTGGATTTGTTGGATGCTATGCGAATTATTTCAAGTAGCCCCTCCTCCTCCACAGTGTTAATCGGCCTGCAAGCTGTAGCCACCCATTTTGCTGTGGCTGTTGAAAGTTTGTTAGTTGTAGAATTGTCCAGACGTCTCCTTTGAAAGCTGTCCAGCGTGGTCTGCCTTTGGCGAGAGGGAGGAGGGCTCTCTGCGTTAGCTGTGTGCTTGGCTAGCAAGCGGTATTTGAGACTGGACGTACTGCGGTGATAACACAGTTCACATCAACGGTAAATACAAATTACTTTGGTCTTGTCAAGACAACCATATGGCATTGCTTTAAAATTGAACTTGCTGTTCAAAAGACCTTTTTCTTTATCCATTTCTGCTCACATCTACAACTGCTGCATGCGTCGCTTCCTGATTTCCAAAAAAAAAAACTGGGCGTGCCAAAGGTCACAGGTAAAAGGTAACTGTGCCAAAGGTCACAGACCGCAGGTGTGTGAGTGCGTTAATTCCACGTCAAAAAAAAAAGAAGGTGTTAACATTTTTTTGCACTAACACATTGTTATCGCGTTAACTTTGACAGCCCATATTATATTATATTATATTATATTATATTATATCATATTATATTATATTATATTATATTATATTATGCAAGGCTCAGTTAGCTTTACACAAAAATAAGTGGTATAAATGGCCTTCAAAGAGTTACGTTTTAGGTGGCTAATCTCAAGATCAAGAGTTCCAGTATTGACTATATTAGAAATGAGCATATCGGAGGGACAGCTCAGTTTCAGTGGTTTGGAGACAGTTAGAGAAGCATACTGACATGATTTGGACATGGAGGAGGAGGAAAGTGGATATGTTGGACAAAGGAATTTGGAAATAGAGTCGCCAGTCAATATTAAAAGAAAAAAGATGTCAGAGGAGGTTCATGGATCTAGTAAAGGAGGATATGTAGAGGGTTGGTGTAACAGAGAAGATGCTCTGGATAGGGTGAGATGGAAGCAGATCATCTGCTTCCTTTCATATTCTTCTGTCAGCAACCCTAGCTGACAGAAGAATAAGAAGAAAGTGGATAAAAAAAGAGCAAAATACCTTCTCCTATATTTTATTCCCTCTATAAAGGAATGCACTTTTACTCTTTTCACTAATATAGTGTTGTTGTGTATTCTGCCATATTTGCCTTTTGAGAAACCACTTCCATGTCAGCAGCCCTTGGAGGACAATAATTGCAGGCAGAATCCAGCAATGATTGGGTGCTTCTTTAACCTCCTAGGACCTGGCGTCCACATATGTGGACATCACAATTTGGGTTGTCTAGACCAAAATACAAAATTTTGCTCTACAAGGGCCTGATATTATACTGCTACTGTATTATCGAAATCCCATTTTTAAAAATAAGATAATCTGGTAATTTCTTTTATTTATATTCTTCAGGTCCAGATCAGCCCAAATAGCAAAGAGAAATTAAAAATGCCATGAAAGAGTTTGGGTCTTAGGAGGTTAAGAAATCATTGTAATTATGACCTAATATCATCTAAAAGATATTAGGTCATGACAAGTACTGATGACTGGTCACAACAAATCCTTCAATCTATAGAGCCTTGGAAAATAACCCCTGTGAGGCATATGTTGGTATACTGTTGTGCTGTATAAATCAAATCAACTTGAATTGAGGTGAACTGAACTTATCAATCAATCAGTTTATTTATAAGCACATTTGGTCAACCTGTGTTGTTCTGTTAAAACCTCCCAATTCTTTCATCTTTGGGCTGAAGGAAGGACAACACTCGGTGTATAAATCCACAATCATTTTATTCCATACAATTCTCATTATTCCATACAACACTTTTGCGCAATAACCATCCGGGAGCGCGGGAGGGTGTCCGCCTGATCTCGAAGTGTCTGAGCGTTCCTCACATTCTTATAGCTTCAGCCCCCCCCCCGTCCTAAAACCTAAACATCCACATTCTTTCTCTCTCTCAGTGAGCCTGAGTTATGACCTTGGCTTCCTGCGCAGTCTGTTCTGTTCTTTTCTAATAAGACAAATAAGGTGATGACACTCTGAAAACAGTATTTCTTATAACTCAGCAGTATATGAAGAATTTCCATTGCATGTCACAGTCCTTGTAGTATTAGACACAATGACAACATGTTTCATCTCTCCTATATTTGATTCCATCATTTTTCACTTGTCAAACTATTGCTCCATCCAGCCAGCAGGATACAGAGGTGTGGGCCCACCCAGTGCTCAGGTGTCACTGGAACAGCAGGCCTACATGTTGCTGACAGATCCAGAGAGGCAAACCATGGCCTACTACCTGCAGGAGTACCAAGAAGGACATATAGGAGTAGAGTCTCTGACCATGGCTCTGTTTGAGCTTTTCAATACACATGCAAAGGTACATCGCTACACATCACCTGACTCCATGTCTGTATAATCCTTTCTTCACTGTACTATAATCATATCTTATTTTTTTTTGTTTTGTCTTCTTCTTTCTGCCAGTTGTCCATGTTGTCTGAGATGAGGAGACTGGTGGCGCCACAGGATCTGGACGTGTATGATAGACTGGTGTTGCAACATGGAAGGGAGTCTCACCAGTCCTGGCGTGGAGGCCTAGAAGTGTGGCAGTCTCAGGGCCACTGTAGCCATATAGCCCCTGTGATCCATGATGCAGAGCAAACCATCCCTGCTATGGTTGGTCCTTTATTTATTTATTTTAAGTACATTGTGTGGTGTAATGCCTTTAATCTTTTGATTTGTCTTGAAGTGAAGTGAAGTAATCGCTACCTTATCATGGTGAAGGGGTTTGTGTGTCCCAGGAATCCCCCGGGCTATGTCGATAGGGGGCTTTTGCCCCTCGGTAGGGTCTCTCCCATGGCAAATTGGTCTTGGATGAGGAACCACACAAAGGGTGATTCACTAGACCCTTATGTGCACACAATCAAGGGAACAGTTCACTCTGCCCGAGATAGAATTACCTGGGTACCCCCCTGGAGCCAGGCCTGGGGAGGGTGCCCAAGGAAGAGCACCTGCTGGCAGGGCCTTAGCCAATGGGTCCTGGCCTGGTGTGGCCCAAATAAGGGACATGGGCCACCTTTCCAATAGGCCCACCACCCGCAGGATGCGCCGTAGGGGTTGGGTGCAGTGTGGGCCGGGTGGTGGCCAAGGGCAGAGGCCCTGGTGGACAGATCCCTGGCTACCAAGGCTGGCAATTAGGACATGGAACATCACCTCTCTGGTGGGGAAGGAGCCTGAGCAGGTGCGTGAGGTTGAGAGGTGCCCCAGACCCTTCGGATCAGAGAACAGGTCCTGACTGTCATCTGCGCTTACACAACAAACAACAGCTCAGAGTACCTGGCCTTCTTAGAGTCCCTGGGTGGGGTACTCGAGGGTGCTCGCCCTGGAAATGCTGTTGTCCTGCTGTGCCTACAGTGAGACCTGAAACGGTGTGATTGGGAGGAAAGGCCTGCCTGATCTGAACCTAAGCTGTTCTGTTACTAAACTCTTGTGCAAGGATATTTGGCATGTAGGCTGGAGCAGCCAGGGATTAAACCACCCTGAAGCAGTCAAATAATTTCTTGGTAGCAGGACCCCTGGGGTGGGTAGGTTCCCAATGAAAGGTGAAGAGTCTGGATATTGTAGGGCTGTCTTATTTGATATGGCTATATAAAGTTGTGTGGACATCAGGGCCAGTACCTCTGACTTGGCAGACAGGGGTGGTGGTTCCCAAGAAGGACTGGAGGCAGGCTCCTACTATAGTTTGTCAGCCTCCCCGGGAAAGTCTATGTCAGGGTGCTGAAAAGTAGAGTCAGTCTGTTAGTTGAACCTTGGATGCAGGAGGAACAACAGTTTTTGTCCTGGTCCCAGAAGACTGGACCAGCTTTTTATCCTCTCAAGGATATATGAGGTTGCATTGGAGTTCGTGCAGTCAGTTAGATGTGATCTATGGACCCAGAGAAGGCATTTGACTGTGTCGCTTGGAGTATACTGTGGGAAGTGCTTCAGGAGATCAACAAACGGATTGGTGCTGCAGTTGCAGTAATGCAGACGCTCTATCGCTCTATTGTGGTGAAAAGAGAGCTGAGCGTAAAACCAAAGCTCTCAATTTACTGGTCACTCTACATCCCTTCCCTCACTGATGGTCACTAGCTCTGGGTAGTGACTGAAAGAGCAAGACTGCATATATAGGCAATGGAAATTAGCTTTCTCCAAAGTGTGGCTGGCCTCTCCCTTAGGGTGAGGAACTCATCCGTCTGGCAGGTTCAGAGTTAGAACCACTACTCCTAGACATCGAAAGAATCCAGCTGAGATGGTTTGGCCAATTGATTAGGATTGTCTCCTGGGCACATCCTGGTGAGGTGTACCAGGCATGTCCCACCAGGAAGAGCCCCTGAGGACCCAGGACATGCTGGAGAGCTTCTATATCTTGGGTGGCCTAGAAACATCTTTGTTCCCCCAGTTACGATGGAGGTGGCTGGGGAGAGGGAGGTTTGGGCTTCTCTGCTTATGCTGCTGCCCCCGCGACCTGACCCTGGATAATTGGAAGACGATTGATGGATGGATGGATGGATGGATGGATGGATGGATGAATGAATGGTTAACTCATGCTGGTGGACAGTTTTGTGTATGCCTGCATTTCAAATGCATCCTTTAATGTGAAGATTTCATACTTTAACGTTACATATATAAAGTGTAGTGTGATGGTCTGTGTCTGTTTTGATGCCCCAGGAAGACTTGCTGTGGTAAATGGAACCATGAATTCTGCTGCCTACCAAAATATCCTAAAGGAAAATCTCCAGCCATCTGTTTATGACCTTAAGCTGCAGCGCACTTGGGCTCTGCAGCAGGACTATAACCCAAAACACACCAGCAAGTCCACCTATGAATGGCTTAAGAAAAACAAAATAAATACTTTGGAGTGGCCAGTCAAAGACCTGACCTGCATTTTTAAGGTCATGACACAACATCTCAATCAGATTCAGGTGTGGCTGTATTACAAAAATTCTGCAAAGATGAGTGTACCAAGATTCCTCCATAGGACTGTAAAAGATCCAATATCAGTTATTGCGAACGCTTGATTGCAGTCGTTGCCGCTAAGGTTGTTGCAGTTATTAGGTTTAGGTGGAAATCAGTTGTTCCTTTTTTTAGTTTAGATTTCACTACATAGGTTTGGATATTTTCCCCTTTATAATAAACACCTTCATTTAGAAACTGCAATTTGTGTTTACTTGTGTTATGTTTGTCTACTGTTTAAATTTGTTTGATGATCTGGAGCATTTAAGTGTGACAAACATACAAAAAAAAACAGGAAATCAAGAACTTTTTCACATCACTGCATTTGCTTGTACAAATATCTAACAGTTTATCCGCCTTTACATAATTAACAGTTCTTAAATACATGTTTTTCTGTCTTTACGTTAATCTAACCTTGTTCTGACTCTCTGTACTCAACATGCACCATGTGATGGCTACAGATGTTCTCATTTTATTTTTCTGAAAAAGTCATTAGTCCGTGACAAGCTGTGTTTCTAAATATACAAGATCTAAAATCTTAAAGATAATGATTAAAGAGGCAACATTCACTATTCATGTTGGATTTTTGTATGTCACTGCCTTTTTCTGAATGACAGGATGAAACGCAGGCTTCAGGTGAACCTCTTCCACCCTTCAGAGCTGCTTCTGTCCAGGCCCAAAGAAGACCATTCCCGGAGAAAGAGTTCAATTGCAAGCCTTCAGCCAAAGTGGTGCAGCCCATTTCTTGCCTGCTCGTCACTGGTCCCACCCATTTACTCCAGGACTGTCCCCACAAGCCTATCAAATCCCTTCCCACCAGCCAACACCAGCCAAAACCAGCCTCCCCCCACCATGCATGCCCTGGTCCCACCCACTACACTTCCCTTAATTCCCTTCAACACACCTGCCAGAATTCCTTCCAGCTCTCTGATTCTGAACACCACAATAATCCCCATTTTGATTACCATGTCCACCATCATAGCCAGCCCATTTCAGGTCACCACACCTGCCCAGGTTTCCTGCATTACCGGGACTTGCCCAGCTCTGCTAAACCAGAGGCATCTATCAAGTTTTCTTCTAGATCCCGCTCCTATGAAAAGTCTTCCGTCTTGTCAATGTCTGCATCCTCTTCAAAAGCAGCAACTCCCCTGCCATCCCCTCAACCATCTCATCATCCCTCACCATGTCCGTCCCCGTGCCCCTCTCTCATCACGCCTGCTGCTCCATCCTTTAGCGCTGACCAACGCTGCTCACCTGCTCTCACACAGAAAGTCATTGTAACAGAAATGAACCGGCTATCAGCAGATGCCAGACCACAGCAAAGAGGTAAATGGTGTGTATGTAATACTTTTCTGCTGTATTTGAGCACACAAATGTTCTTAAAGCTTGTCTCATTCACCCATTCAGACACACTTTTGTTTAAAAGCTTTTGTCTATGCCCAAGCACTTTTAACCAACATTCTCTGATGGATCCATTGGGGGTAACTTGGAGTTAAGTAGGTACACAGTCTGTGTCTCTGTGTGTTTGTGTTGTTTCTCAGTACAGAGAAGCACTCAACTTGTAAAATGTATTAGTAATAACCAGAACAACACATGTTTTGTGACTAGAAACATGTAGGCGGTTGCCCTGCTTATATCTTGATGCGTGCTCAATCATCCAGGGGAGGAAATCCCCAAAAGTTGGTTCTGTTCATCTGGACATGTTCAGTGGGAGAAACATTTCATCATCATCCAAGTGACTTCTTCAGTCTCAGCTGACTGCAGGTTTACACAACCTTATAAACAGTACATTTGCACAATGTACCTCTGATCAATGGCCATGAGTCCCATTCACAGAGAGTTGGGGAATGGCTGCAATCACAGCATGTAAGATGGTGACAGATGTACCCTTAGGCCCCTCCTCCATTCAGAGATGGTCTTTCCCTTTTCACGTAAATGGCCTCCTTGACTCCGCCCTCAAACCAGCGTTCCTCCCTGTCCAGGATGATACATCCTCATCCTTGAAAGAGTGTCCACTGGCCTGTAGGTGTGCATAGACTGCAGAGTCCTGGCCTGACGAGGTGGCTCTGCTGTGTTGTGCCGTCCTCTTAGCCAGAGGTTCTTTGGTTTCCCCGATGTATAAATCCTGCCAATCCTCCTGCACTTACCAGCGCACACTATGTTACTCTGTTTGTGTCGGGGGACCCGATCCTTGGGGTGGACCAGTTTTTGGCGCAGCGTGTTTTGGGGTTTAAAAGCCACAGAGACCCGGTGTTTAGAAAAAATGCGTCTCAACTGCTCTGATACTCCTGACACGTACGGGATCACTACAGGTTTTCACTTAGGCAGCGGTTGTCCTTCTCTCCTGGATCGGCTGGAGCTTTCTGTAGGAGCCTTCCCAGCTTTGACAAAAGTCCAGCTGGGATAACCACATTTACTCAGGGCCTTCTTGATGTTCTTCTGCCTCCCTGGCTGCAAGGTCTTAAACAATCAGGCCCCATCTTATCTTAATGACCTTGTAGTACCATATCACCCTATTAGAGCACTTCGCTCTCACGCTGCAGGCCTACTTGTTGTTCCTAGAGTATTTAAAAGTAGAATGGGAGGCAGAGCAATGGTGAGGGAAATTCCACACACACTCCTCTTCTGCCCCGCCACACTTGTAATTCACACACACTCACGCGCAGGTAGTCCAGGGATGGGAAACACAAACAAACCAGGGAATCTAGTCATGGAGACAGATGAGAGAATCAACACTAGGAAAGCCACGAAGGAAACACTGGAGATAATTTTACAGCCGGGCAACACTAGGATAGTTGCTTAACGTTCCAGTGACGAGAAACACCGAGCCACCGTCTTGAATGCTGGCCAGGAGAGGCGGGAATAATGAGCCACAAGTGAGCAATCGCTAGAGAGAGCGAGGGGGAAAAACAACAACAAATACCTGTAGCCTGTTTGAGCCAGCCGGGGACACAGGGACCATGACAATTAGGCTTAAGACATTCCTGTTTGATAAAGCACAGAGTTTAGGTTGGATCCGATGATCCTCAATGCTCCATTAGTTCTGCTGGAACTGGTGTAGGTTACTGGGAGATTCCCATGATGCAGTGAGTGTTTCTTCTTCAGTCACCCTTTTCACTCACTGTGTGTTTAGAAACCTCTCTGCATATAAACATTAGTTACTATTAATGTCTGGCTCTCTTCCACGGTGTGTCTTTGTCCTCACCCCAACAATTGTGGCAGATGGCCACCTCTCCCCGAGCTTGGTGCTGGTGGAGGTTTCTTCCTGTGGAGTTTTTCTTTCCCACTGTCGCCAAAGCGCTTTTTTTCTATATAATTAAATTTGAATTAAATTCAGTGTATGCTAGCTAACTCCTCCCCCCAGGGGCCACCCTGTCACAGTTGTCAGACAGCGGCCAGACTCTGAGTGAGGACAGCGGGGTGGATATAGCAGAGGCAGGAGGCTTCAGTAAAGATGGCAGCCCACGACCTAGCAAAACTCACCGGACCCATCTGGAACAGCCAGGATTTCATGCACTTTCTCCAGGGATTGGCAGACAAGTGAGGGTTTTCATTACTAAGCAATCTTTCAGTAGCATATCTTTTAATGTGTTCAAAACAAGCAAATTAGTGCTGGTGTAAACCCAGTTTTAGTTTGTGATTTCAGAATTCACTGGATCACCTCTTTTGTTGCTTTAATTTCTATTTTAATCGGTCAAGTTTGCAAAGTAAAACCACAAGTTCTTACCAACAAAAGCAGAGGGAGATTAAAGTAATCTCCTTGGTGATTGTTTATACAGCTGTCTATGATTGTGATCTTAAGACCTGAAGTTACTTTGTGGGCACCTAAACAAAACTCTTAAAAGCTTTATTGAATTCAAAGGAAATCTTGTTATTAGCATTAGGCTAGAACACGCGAGGGAAAACAAAGGGAACACAGTAACATTAGACTCAGACGCATTGATGTGTAAATAAGGCTCCATCACCTGAAGAAAATGAAATGTTGTTTACTATATTGAGATTTTCAGATGTTCACCTACAAGCTAGTGGCTAAATTGCATGCAGTAAGATGCTACTTCTTGCTCACAAATATATTTTTCTTAGCTCTCCTTGCTTTGTTTCCCAGCAGTCTCCTTCACCTGTACCAGTGCCTACTGCTGTGCTGGTGCGAGTGTTGAAAAATTCAAACACCTTGGGCATCGCAATAGAGGGTGGAGGAAGTACACGCCAACCTTTGCCTCGCATAGTCTCCATTCAGGTAAGAAAGCGTTAGAAGGTTTCAAGTAAGTCACTGTTTAAAGTCTTCCAAGCAACAAAATGTACTGAAACTGCAAAAAACAGTAAAACATAAAAAGAAAATCCTCTCTCGCCCTTGTGGGTGATCCATCCTTCAAGTGTGAATTTCAGATGTTGTTCCTGGGATCTGCTGGAGCCCCTCATCTAGCTTGGGAGTCACTGCACTGAGTGCTCCGATTACCACTGGGACCACTGTTACCTCCACCCTCTTATCTTCTCTGAGCCCTTGATGCTTTTCAAGCTTCTTGTGTTCCTTCTTCCTGATGTTGCTGTCATTCGGTATTGCTATGTACCCTCAGAAGATCTAGTAGATGATGTGAATGCAGCACTATGGAAGATATCTACCACCACCATTACTGAGACTAACAAGCTGATCTACAGCATGGCAGCAGCAATCAGTGAGAAGCTTAGCTACAAGTTGAACAAGGAGCAGTACCCTGCATGCAGAAGGAGACTAGAGGCCAGGATCAAGGTAGAACGGGGGGTAGCCAACTATCGGAGCTGCTGAAAGGTGCAACAAAGGAGGTGCCCAAGAAGTGCAGCAAGCTGTCCATAACTGAGGCCTTGGAAACTGCAAAGCAAAGTCTCACAGCCTTGGCCAGCCGCTTGAAGACATACACCAGAAAAATAGAAGGCTGCAGAATAAACCAGCCGTTCTTCACAGAAGCAGCCAAGGTGTACTCTCAGTGGCAGGTAACAATATGAGAACAGCACCACCAAGGCTGGAGACCAGGGGTTGGCAACCCTGGGCATGTGTGCCACAGCTGACATGTGAAGGGTTAACTGATGGTACAACCAAAGCTGGACTGGCAATCGGCCCACCGGGCATTTGCGATGTGATTTTTTGTTTTTATGGGCCGATGATTTTTTTTGTTTTGGGGGGTTTGGGTTTTTTCTTTGTAGTGGTATAAACAATAAAAGGTGGTGGATTGGTCAGGATCTGGCCGGTGTGTAAAAATAAGTCAGTTGTTTGGTGGTGGCTGTAGCGGAGCTTCCACAGAGGCCAGTGGGTGGATGAGGGAAGGGGAGGCAGAAGGAGGAGAGACGCGAGGCGGCCGCCGGTCCGAGTGTCAGGTGAACTGAACTTCAGGTAAGAAGTTATGACCTGCAGTCTATCTGGGTCAGATATGAACCAAGTTTAGGTGGAGTTTATTTTCGTTGTGCTGGGAGAAGGACGCAACCCATAACAGCAATGCTGAGTGACTAGTGGATCTAAGAACAGACCACAGCAACCTCGCTGAACAGGGCCCAGTAATCATCACAGTGGCAGACATCCCAGATGAAGAGTGAAGAGCTGGACAGCACCAAGCCCCGACATGGTTCACCATAGTCACGTTTCATCACTCACCCAGGTGACTTCTTCAGTCTCAGCTGACTGCAGGTTTCCCCAATCTTATAAACAAACTTTTCACTGGCAAGTAATGTCCCGTCACAGCAGAATGGAATTCCAGCAGTGATAGGAATGAGCGCAGGAAACCCTGGCGTCTAGATGCAGGTGGTGGAGATCAAGATGGAGGCTTGAATGGAGCCTGAGTTATATGGGAGAGACATCTTCAAGGCAGACGAACAGATGAACAGTGAGATTTAAAGTGCGCAGAGTGGAGGCTGAAGAAGGCTGAAAGATGATTTGACTGGACCAGTGATGTCAGCAACGAGTTTGAAAGCATGGGAAAGCGTGACGCATGAATTAGTCACCAGACACGAGGGAAGCAGGCAGATGTGTGATTACACATCTGCCTTATTGAACTAATCATAAACTTTTATTTATATCTTAAATTCAGTCCAAGTGTGTTTCAAGCTATAGTTGCCTTGGACTGTACTGTAACTTCAAGAACAACAAACTGTTCTGTCCATGAGCGCCTTAATCCTGCTAACATTATTGTCTTTCTATTCTTCTCTCATGTTCCCGCTGACAGAAAGGAGGCTCGGCTCATAACTGCGGCCAGCTGAAAACTGGCCAGGTCATTCTGGAGGTTGATGGCATCCCCTTGCAAGGCCGGGAACACAAAGATGCTGCCAGGATCATCGCTGAAGCCTTCAAGACAAAAGAAAAGGGACACATTGACTTCCTGGTAGTTGAGCCAGGGCTCTAGTATTGGAACTTTGCACTTTATGCAGCTTGGTTTAAGAAAACACTGTTTTACGTGAATGATGCTAAACTCCATATGGTGTTGTCCTATAATCAAGGCTCATATTTTATTTTCAGGGAAAGGATTATTGGACTGATGTATCAGGTACTTGTTGATTGCACTCTACAGAAATTTGCACAATTTAAAGTAGGTAGTATGATAACAATTGTTATAAATACCTGTGCTATTTGCAGTTGTTTAGTTTTTTTCATTTTATTTGTTTCACTAGAAGAGCTATTAGCACTAATTGATGCTACAGCAAGTAATACTGACAACAGCCAATCATGCCAAAGTGAGTGAACCTGGTCTTTGTATGCTTTTCATTGTTTAGAGAATCCAGAGAAACAGAACTGTTTACAGTCTCTTATGGCAAAGAGCAACAGTATTATTGCACTTACCAACTTAGCATGTAGAACTTCAATACAAGCATACAGTTAGGTCAGATTAATTGCTTAATTAGAAGATCCATTATATGGACTAAAATGTTGGGCCACCTACACACTTTATCTTCAGTAGCTTTTAATACATCTCATTCCACAGTTATAGGCATTGATATGGAGTCGGTCTGTCCTTTGAGCTTCCACAGCTTCCACTTTTCTGGGAAACCTCTCTGCAAGGTTTTTCACGTGTCTGTGTGAAGTTTTGCCCATTCGTCTAGAATAGCAATTCTGAGATCAGCCACTGATGGTGGAAGAGAGGACCTGTGTCACAATCTCCATTCTAGTTCACCCCAACAGTGTTTGATGGGGTTGAGGTTGGGGTTCTGTGCACTGTATGTCAACCAATCATGCATTTCTGTACTTTGCATTATGGTAAATGGTGAATGAACTGATTCCTATATAGCGAGCTGTTGTTTAGTGAGTGAAAGCTTACTGAGCTGTCAGTCAGACTAGAAAAATGCTTCAGTCCATTTTGGTCCATTTTAATTGCTTCTAAGATTTCCAGTAATAAACATAATGAGTACCACGTGATCACAACTGGCAGGATTTAGTGATAAAAGCCAATTTACAATTAAAGATGACCAAGCAACTCAAGCAGACTAATAAGTAATAAGTGTTTTTTCTTTTTTTAGTGACACTAGTTTTACAGTATTTAATAGCTCCACACAAATACAAATGGAATACTATCTTGTACATATTACATGAAAAACTAAAACAGTTTAATTCTAATAAATATTATAATAACACTTTATTATATTATTATAATCCTACTCCACCTTTAACTCTTTTTTTTCACCCAGCTGTATATGTTTGTGCCATCCTCACCATGAAACCATGTCCAAACACATATACTGTAGATATCAGTGCGAGTCTGACATGAATCACCATATATGATTATGATATTCATGTTTATACAGAAAGCAGTTTGACCAACTACTTACTGAATGGAGGAACTCACAGTTTGCCCATACAGCTGTTGCTGAAAATCATCTAAAAATGATATAAAATCACTGGACGTCATCATCAACAGTGAACTGCATCACTCCTAATTAGAGTTTACATGGATTTATTGCAAAACTGTTGAAATAAAGTGCTTTGGCTTTACTGGGGATACTAACAAAGTTGATTAATATTTATAAAAGATAAAATCATCCCTGTTCTTATCATTGATAAATACTATGAAATATTGAATGATTGTATAATGAAATAGCTACAGAAAAGAGTGATGCTTCTGAAAAAGTAAAAATCATTTCAATGTCTTAGTCTTAAAATGGTTGTGAAAGGTTTTCAATCATTCATCAGTTGAAGGGACTGACTGACTCATGTTTTGACATATATGGTGAAGCTTTCGATTGTTGCTGTCTTTTGTTGAGTCTGTGAGTTGCAGAGAAAACTGCAATATGAGTGATTTTTCTGCTATGAGAATTGTACCAAAATGATTGAGTCCATAAATGTCTGGGAACGTAGGAAACTAGTTGTTGGACTTTTGGGAGAGAAAACCTGTTCAGGCAGCCGATACACAGACGTCTTTTATTATAAAGCCTTGCTGTTTTAATAGACACAGTGTGCCACTTAGCATTGTGTTGCTGAAACATGTACGCCCTTCCATAACAAAAGGTCAGTGGCAGCTTGTCTTGCACACTCATCTCCCATCAGTCTACCATCAAAGACCGGAGGTTTATCCACAATGTGCATGCACAAACAACCAGAAAAAGCCTTCTCAGCTTGACAGGTTCCAGTGTTTGTTAAGGAGACACTTACACACCTGTGAAATCAAGAAACACTTTATTTTAAAAATGGGATCCAAGGCAAGAGCAGCTTTCAGCAACAACAGCCAGTCTCAGCTAGAAAATGGTAGTAATGTGAACAATGGAAGCAAACAGACAAGAAGCAGTTGTGAAACATGAAAGGTTTCGCTTTCACTTTGGTACATGCTTAATGGATGCCTTCAGATCTGGTCTGGTCCTGATGGAAAACCGTTGTTTTAAAGATTGAAAAATATGGGTTTTTGAGATTTGCACATCTTTGCAAAATCATGACCTAATTTTAAAACTTGCCAGACACAAAATGACTTTGTTATGTCCTGAGCTAATAAAAAATTAAATCGGAAAGAGTTAAGAAAAGGTAACTCATAGATTCTTCAAACAAGCACCACATATCCCAGTTGTTCTCTTGGCTTGGTTTGGTTTTGCTGCCGTCACAGATGTCATGAAGTGTGTGTGTGTGTGTGTGTGTGTGTGTGTGTGTGTGTGTGTGTGTGTGTGTGTGTGTGTGTGTGTGTGTGTGTGTGTGTGTGTGTGTGTGTGTTTGTGTTGAAACCAAAATGAACTGAGAGCAAACTGTGTCTCAGTTCAAGTATATTGACTTTATACTGTTTTTAAAGACATTTTACACAGTGTTCAACCTTTGTAGAAAAAGGTGATTGTGGCTGATTTTCCTGTAAAAGATCTGCTGTTTCCTATTGTTACTTGACCTTAGGGGAGGAGGAGTGCTTGACATGAAAATGTCCATATCATTATTATTATTATTATTATTATTATTATTATTATTGTTATTGCCAAAGGTGAGAAAAGAGGATAAATGGCCTATACAGTAGTGGCATTCAGACAGCACTCAAATAGGAAAGCTTTCATATTGGTTACATTCTTACCTTTTATAGTCTCTCAGTTACAAAAATGATTCAACCAATTGATTGATGATTCAACAGGAACTTCCAGTTTTTATAAATTTAGCTGACACTAACAATACACCGTAGTTGGTATAGTTTTGGAGCAGTGGTTGTAAACCTCTGTTGTAGAAAAAAGTAGAGGACTCAGTCAGATCTGGGACTTTGCTATGTTCTATTTAAAGTGTTTATTAATTCCATAAGACATGGTGGTCTTGGCCAGTGCTATTTATTATGGCTTTATTGTATTTTTGTAATCTTATAATCCCATCACAGTAGTATAGTGATAAGATCTGCTGCGAGTGTAGGGTTTGAATGTCTGGATTTATCAATGAAGTGTTGATTAGAATACTGTGCAATTTGAATAACGTATAAAAATCGTGTTTTTGTTTGCTTGTTTTTAATCATGAGCGCAAACTATTCAGACAACATATACATATATATATGTATATGTTGTCTGAAAAGACTTCACATATATTTATAAAGGTGTATATGGAGTAAGTGATGAAAGGATAAAGGACTTATATACACAATTATGTAATTACTTTGTGGCTGATGTAACTGCTAACATCCCTTCTAAGTTTTCTTGCCCTTGTCCAATCACAGCTGTTACACCATCAATAACTATTTAAAACAATTCACTTGTTTTTGTCTATAAGGGATCTCGCAGTATTCTTTGTGAAAATGATTGAAATACTCTTAAATTATCTTGAAGACTTAATAAATAAGCACTGTAATAAAACATACACCCTATTTACTTAATAAAATTAAGGTAACAGATTAAAAGCTGTCATGGTCCTGGTTTATGTTCTACTTGGTGTCTCTTGACCTCAGTCTTCCATAGTCACATCTCTGCATCTTCCAGCCTTCCCAGTCATGTACCCATGTCTGTCTGTGTTCTCCCCAGCTCCTGTGTCAAGCCCATGTATCTTGGTCTTGGTCTCTGTGTTTGTACTTCCTGTTTTATTCTGATAGTCTATTTCATGTGTGTTATGTTCAGTTTTCTGATTAGTGTCAGCTACGTTTCCCTCTGCTCTGTCACGCTCTCCCTGATTGTAGGTGGTGTCTCTGTTTGTCTGTTTTCCTTCACATCAGTGAGTCACTTTACTTACTTACTTACTTTAAAACGTTCTCTAAAACAGTGGACAGACCCACAGACCCATGACGCCCTTACCCAGTTAGCTAGCAGCTAATGACGCACTTCTTCTTTTTTTTTTTTTTTTTTTTTGCCTGTCCCGTTTGGCTCTTTTGCCATCAGAATTGTTGTCTAAAGGCAAAGAAAGATGCCCAACGGATTTACTTTACCAAACTGACCATCCCAGCCTTGCCGTAATGGTCCATTTGATTCACCTTTTATTGTTTATTTTATTTTCACTTACTGAATACGGGACAGACTTGACTGGGGGAAAGAAGGGGAGAAAGAAAGAGGGAAAGAGAAACAGCTGAGAAGAGGGACGGGGGAGAAGGGCAAAAGACAAAAACCAACAGAACGGGCAGAGAAAAAAAAATGCATATATCAATCACCTGGATCACCTGCTGAGAAAGAAAAAAGAAAACAAGCAGAAGAGAACAAGAGCAATAGAATAAACAACATCACAATGATATATGGGAATATGACAGTAAATACTAAATGTTAAACATTATTGTGCAGCACATAAGATCAACAGAACACAGTGTGCTTTGAGGTAGGAGCCAAAAAGGGTGTAGTTTGTGGGTGTGATCACCCGTGTGTACACCTGTGAGCATGGACGCGCTTGTTTTTTTAAAAGGTTCCTTCATGTAATGATCTGCTAGAGGGTGTGGGGGGGCCACAGCCCCGTCCTCCAGGGCATGAAGCAGGTATGGAGGAGATCAAAACTCCAGACATCCAGAGGCCCCCAGAACACAAGAGACCAAGGAAGACCAACAGAGGGGCAGCCGCGCCACTGTCCCAGTAAGAGCTGAGGAGAGTCCCAGATGAGGGCTCACTCAGCAGCCGCGGAGCAGAAGCCAGGGGGAGTTGCAGTGATGCGCCCGTGAGCTCCGCCGGCAGCCAGCCGTGCCTGAGTGACCGAGCCCCAGGCCGAGAGGCCGGGGGCACCCCGCCTCCGAAGTGGCCCGAGCGAGCCCCAGGCTCCAGGCCCCGATAAGCGGCCGCCAAGGAGTGAGCCGGTGTGTACCTGGACGCCCACCCCCGGACACAAAGAACCACCAACGCACCGATGTCTGAGGGGGTCTGCCACTGGCAGGGGAAGTGGTGGTAGGGGGAGATAGGCCTCCAAACCTTGGAGGGCCTGAGATGTCCCCAGAGAGGTGGCGCCTGATACCCAACCTGACGTATAGACACAGACATACAGACACACACAGACACAAACATCCATTCCCACCCTCATGCTCTCATATGCACTTACTCCACACTCAACCAACGTGGAGACAGACATAAAGAGACGTTGTACACACGATCACACTCCCCAAGCGTACTCTACAAACCGGGTCTAGGTACCCTTGCCCCTGGAGGGGGGAACTGCACCCAGACCCAGGTGGTGTTACCCTTTTCCCTGCGGTGGGGGGAGGCAGACCGCCCCGACTCCGCAGCAGCAGGGAGGCCCCACACTCCAGACCGCAGTCGGACGGCCAACTCCTCCTCCTAGCCCCCCCGCTCCAGCAGGTCGCAGAGAATGGGGGTGAGAGAAGACTCCAAACCTCCCTCCACCCGCTCATTGTAGTGTTGATGCATGTGTGTTCTAAGGTGCATTTAAAACCCAGGAGGGCATGGAGCTACCTGCCAAGGAGCAGCAGGTAAGCGCATGGTCCCTCCTGCTAGCCCTCAATGTCTACGTGTATTTAAAATTGAGAGGTGGGCAACGATGCCAGGGGTGGGGTGTACACCCTGATGGTAATTTGGACTCCGTGATTGTGCCCACCCCCAAGATCCTATATGTATGTGTAATGAGAGTGTGAGTAATGTGAATGTCTAAGTTGTGGGATAAAATTGAGGCAGAGGCAGCCAGAAGGGGACAGAGGGGGGGGGGTAGCCTCCCCTGCACCCTGGTGACATACCCCTACTCCAAGGTCCTGCATGTGTGGGTGGTTGTGGTGGAGCGGGAAGAGAGAGGCAGCTGGAGATGGGGAGGGAAGGAAGGGAGGGGCAGCACACTTCAATGCTTAGTGCCTAGTGGGTCTAAGAGCAGCCATCACATCACAATCATCACAACAGCAGACATTTGGGACAATTAGCCAGGAAATGGCCGGAGGACCCACAATAAAATCACTCAAATGCGTGAAAATGTTCACGTGTCTCGCGAGTGAGCCAGGAGCGGCCAATCAGCATGGGTTCTGGTGTGACTGAGAACCAACTGAGTGGATAAATAAGCTTTGGCCCACGTCAATGCCCTCCCCCTCAACTTGCCCACCAGGTAAGATAATTTTGCGTCATTGCTGGGAAATGAGCGTGGAGAAAAAAACAAAAAAGAAAAGCCCATAGCGACTCTGTGGAATTGGATAACTGAGGGGGATCAAGACGGGAGGGACAATGGTGCGGAAGGAATGGCATTAGGGACAGAAACGGGTTGAAGGCTTTGTTATGAAGTGAGAATTTTCTCTCGACCATCGCATCATTAGAAACTGAATAGACTGTTCATGGGCGCCCAGAACAGAATCCTGTTTTGAGATGGCTGCTCGGGCTGGATCTAGATCTGGGTGCATTCATTCAAGTTCGCACTGTCAATGGTAGGCCTGCAAGCCTGTTCTTAAATTCAACAAGACTTTATTACAGAACACAATAAGAGTCACGGGGGATAAGGTTGATGGGATACTCAAGTGTGGAGCTACACACTTAGGTGTGGTGCGTGAGGTTCAAGCGTGGTTTTCTGAAACAGAGGGAGAGGACTGTTAGTGGTGGCACTGGAAATAGGAGACGAAAGAGAGTCTTAATAATCTGATCTGGTACGGCTTAGTGTTGCTTCTGTTTTGAAATCTAGATCCTTGGTCACTGAAGCTGTCCTCCAGAGAAAACTCTTCTGTAACTGACTGTCTATTCAACACAAAGCTGTGTAGACAGATGTTTGAATCAGCAAGTGAGTTCTTTGTTCACTGCAAGTGGTCAGCTGCATCATCTTTAGATGGTACAGACACTAAACCATCATCCACGTATACATGCCTTCCACAAAGTTAACTGTATCAACACCATGCCTCTGTGCTGCTTCTCTGATGGCTCATCGTAGGCTGGAGGCTGCACGGCAGGAGACAGCCAAAAATGCCACTGACGTCACTATCCTTGTGCCAGAAGAAGTGGAGAAAGTTGACAGTGGGACCTGTGCGTGGCAACCATTTGTTTCTTGGTATCTCAGCAGCAAATTCTTCTGTGTTTTGGTGGGAGAAACCAAACAGCTTAATCTGAGTAGACACAAGCTGCTCCTGATTGGTGAATTCAAATTCAGCAGATTCAGACCAATGACTGTATAAAACAGAGGTTCCCAAAGTGTGGGGCCCGCCCGCTAGGGGGAGCGCAGAGCCATTGCAGGGGGGGGGGGGGGCGCGGTATGAAAAGAAAAAAAAAGAACGCTTAGACACTGCTAGCATAACGGACATGTTTTTGACGGGGCTCCCACACAAACGCAAAGCAGGAGATGAAGCATCGCTGAATATGTTTCCAAACCAACTTCCTTCCACACCAAAGACTAGAAAATATGGTGAAGCAAATCTTCCCTTTGGCTTCACCTGCACAAGTGCCGAGGTAGGTCTCCCTGCAGGATTGGTTTTCCCTGTGAGCAGCGCTGGGCTGTTTAACTCACGGACAAACAGGATCCCACATTCGTGATTTTTAGTTCAAACACTTGTTGTAATGTTGTAAAACAAAGGGGGCCTAGCAAAAAAAGTTTGGGGACCACTGGTATAAAAGATAGTCACTGGTTGAGACTGAGTGTGACTTTAGTGTGTTCCTCTGAGTTATTGATTCTGTCCCTAGTTAGCTAACATAAACTAATGTAACTATATTAGCTGCAACCAACCAATCACAGAAGGGCTGACTTTTGGGCCAATGGCACCCTGAAGGGCTGCAAACGCTGACAACAGCCCTTTCGTTCATTTTAATTTGCTGACATTAATAATAATAATAATAACAATTATTATAATTAATGATTATTAATAATAATAATGCATGAACCACAGCACAAACCAAACCACAGGAAACGGTTAAAGAGCAGGTAAACGACAGATTCTACAAAAACATGTCAGCACAAAGCGCAGATCTCCCGTTGGCACGTACACGGACATGCTGTCAGATTCAGAAAACCGACATTTCAAAGTTTTGTCACAAGCAGCAACAGAAGACCAAAAGTACACAAAAGCTACAGGAGAAAAATGAAAACAAGATGCAACAATGATGTTTATAAAATAAAATAGAAGCCAGTACTTCATATCATAGGAATGTAAGGATGAAACACAGACACCACACTGTTAAATGTTATGCTACCAATGGTGGATTCAGACAGAGACCAAGATGAAATGTCTAATCGTGGGTTTGAGTCCTTTTTGCCGCCCTCCAATGAGACTGAAGAGATGTTTTAGTGAAAATATCGACTCTGCTGCTCTGGCAGAAAGAAACAATCCAATTTGCTTCTTCTAAACAGCTGGAAGCCTGTGCAGTTTACCACTGGCCAAAACACACTGGATGAAAAGAGCCTGATTACCCAGTGGGGTTTTAAATCAAGACTTTTCTGTATTTGTAGCTGTTGTGTGAAAGACACACATTTTCTATTCTTTGCACAGTTTGTGGCTGAAATACACTTGGCAACTTCAAGCATGACTGTTCATTTAAAGAAACCAAAGCCCAGGAAAAACCTGACGCATGTTAAACATGAGGCTGAGAAACTGGTATGAAGTCAAGATGCAGTGAGATCATGCAGCCATGATCAGCTGGTTGTCAACTCCCATGTTTGTTTGCACATTTCCAGCTGCTGAAATGCTGAAAACAGAAGCATCTAAGATGCTGAGCAAAGTCCTGAGACAGGCACAGGAAGCGGACATATCAACCCCCACAGTGCTGTAAACTGCTGAACTGCAGCATTTAACATTCTCTTCTCAAGCTGCCTGGAAGCTTCAAAGCTCCCATTCAGGGACTTGGCAATGAGCGAGAAGTCAGATCAGAACTTCTAAGTGCTGAAATAATCGTCACTGATAAAGTGTCCATGGTGTCAACACACCTCTTCGCCTTTGTAGATGCAAAACTCAAACAGTGCAAAGGGACTGACCTTCAGTTCTTAACGATTGACTGTCTCTTTATTTTGCTGATTGCTTCTTGCCATAATATGAGTTGTTAAATACGCTGTCAGCTGTGCACCAACATGACAGTTTTTTCTTTGCTATATAATTCCACATATCTTCAGTGTGTATATACAAACTAGAAAGTGGTAAAAATAAAGAAAAAGCACTGAAGCACCTCAGGCGTGTCCACACTTTGTCTGGTAGTGTAAATAATATCATGTTTCTGTGTGGAAATAAAAAAATAAGGAATAAATAAGAGTTTGCTATTGCAAAAAATAAATATTTTCAAGGTAGATTTTCAAATATTAGTATCAAAGTGTCACATTGCCAAAGCATTTGGTCCTTATGGTCAACACCAAACTTGAAGACCATAATGTATGTGACAGGTTCAGTCCTTCTTCACACCTCTCGATTTGTCAAGTGACCAACATTTGCATGTATTCTGCTATGTAACAGAATAACTACAGTGCTTAACATATTTATTAGACCACCTCTTATAAAAACAAGGAAAAACAAGCATTTGAGGACTCAACAAAAAACAATGTTTCATACAATTTATATCAGAAATTAACAGTTTAGCAGCATTTGGTATTTTGATGAAAAAACTATAATGTGCTTTACTATTGTTTTCTGAATTTTACAAAAGTACAATATAACAATCATAATTTCATTATCACATTAGAATTGTCTGTGCACTTTGCTGGATCAACCATTACAGAAGCTTAAAACTTTGGTGATTACCAGTACTGTGGCAGCTGTGGCATACACCTCACACTGGGTGGGGGTCTAATAAATGTATTAAGCACTGTGTATTTACACTACTGTGCAAAACTTTTATGCATGTGTGAAAAATTACTGTGAACAGAGAATGCTTTCAAAATAAAATTGTTGATCATTTATTTTCATCCATCAACAAAATGAACAAACAGAAATCTAAATCATATCAACATGTGGTGTGACCACCCTTTGTCTTCTTCTAGGTGCACGTGCACAGTTTTTGAAGGAGCTCGGCTGGTTGTTCCAAACATCTCGGAGAACTAAGCACAGATCTTCCTCACATCCTTCTGGGTCTTCATGTAATCCCAGACACACTCCATGATGTTGAGATCAGGGCTCTGTGGGGGCCGGACCATCACTTCCAGTACTTCTTATTCTTATTTTCACTGAAGACAGTTCTTAATGATTTTTGCTGTGTGTTTGGGGTCGTTGTCCTGCTGCACAATACATTTAGGACCAATAAACAATCATTTATATTTCTGAAAGCGTTCTTTGTTTACAGGATGTTTCACAACTGCCTAAAACGTTTGCACAGTACTGTATATGTACATATATGTACATATACATATACATATATGAGCATATACTGTTCATGTTCTGTCTTTTAACCTCTGAAACTCACAGAGAGAGGAGAGATTAATGGAAGTCGCTTTATTAGTTGAACACACCACCTGTAGCAAGTACTGTTTATTGATGAGGACAAAAAAGTACAAATGTGTGATAACACTGCGATCTCTTTTCAAACAACAGCTGATAACTAGTCATACAGAACCACTATAAAATAAAAACCAAGCATTATGGTCAAATAAAAGGAAAAATGATACTCAGTGTACAACAAACAATCACTATCACATCTACTTATCTAGTAAATGATGGAGCTACAGCTACATTTATGTTGGCGGCTTCCAGGTCAGACGTTATTATAAAGCTAATGATTTTTACAGTATGCCATGGCAACCACTACATGAAAAGCACTACTTTAGATGAGAAGTGCCAGATTTTGCTCCAATAATGCCGAATCTCATAGAGCTGTTATTGTTTAGATGAATAAATATAATCCCACAATACAGAGTTAACAACAACAAAGACTCCAGCGTGATTAGCAGTTTCCATGTTTGGAGTTTTAACAACTGATTTGTACACAACACAAAGTTTGGCTCTGACATGTGAGTGGGTGGGGAATCTAGAGTAAGAGTTTATGGAGTACTACAGGCAGTGCTCTGTTCTTCTTTCTCCAAGTCTTTGAGGGTTTTTACAAGGTGAGAAGGGGTAAAGGTTTCAGTTGACCCTGAAAGACACAAGATGCTGTATGACCAGTCTGTTTGCTCAAGTCTTCAATGAAAAGAAAGAACTTTTTCTTTTTCTTCAGTGGCTCATTGTTAAATTCAGAATTTCATCTAAAATCTCCTCACAAACATGAAATTTCCCACTCGTGGGACTAATAAAGGTATCTTATCTTATCAAACAAAACTCTGATTGATCTATCAACCTCTAAAGCAGAGACATCCTCTCTGCTTTTAATGGTTAAAGGATGTCTTCTGGGTAGGCCAAGGCTAAAATATGATGAATTGGAAATATTGATTTAGCATATCCGCCTGTTCAAAAGTAATAGCTGTGAATATAAATATGTTACAGAGCACATAAAATAAAAGTTATTTTTGAAATTCTGCAGTTTGTAAAGTGTTCTTGTAAACCTGCTGCACTTCACCATGGCAACAAGTGTGTGAATTACTTTGTCAGTTTTTGCTTCAGCTGCTTTTTTGTTTCAGTTTATTACATGTTGCAGGATAAATGGTGACACCAAGCTGATTAAATATTTAAACACTGATTGCACTGATTGCATTTGTTCTGTTAACCACCAGACGTCATCTCCCACCACCTCACGTCATCATCTTCTCATTAGAGTTGTTGTCTATGTATTTACTTCCTCAGAGGACGTTAACTTCCTGTTTTGTTTTGTATAGGTGGTGCAGTGTGCAGACAATTCTACGTGATGGCTTTTTATTTTCATATTTACAAGAGTCTAACATTAAAGGTTTTTTATCTAACAAAGCATCTAACTGACAAGGTGCACCTAATAACATGTCCAGTGAGTGTAACTACTTACACAGCCTGCTATGATTGAGGTACTTTTTGTACTTTTAGACTTTGTTATGTGGCTGCTGTAGCTTTCATAGGACTACCGAGCTGATATAATCCTGTATAATGGTGGATTCAGAGAACACGTGATACACAGTATAATCACCTGCCTTGGAAGGATATGCAGTGTGTATTTATATAAATTTAAAAGTGTAAAATGTGTAGTGATAAAAGTACTCATGGGGGAAATGTAAATGTATTAACTTCATTTCTCACCTTAAAATAATGCCTCACCCCATATTAACAAAGTAAAAGAGGTTTGCTTGAAACAATTACAACCTAAAGTCTATGAGCTTGATGCTACAAACTTTTTTGCAGAACCTTTTCACTTTCATCGGATTGGAGGAGGATCGTCAGATTCAAGTTTGTGCTCTGGGACACTGAAGACCATTCAAACACAAATGTTATTTGTCACTTCACCCCAATCTCTGCAGAAGGCTACCATCAGAATGTCTCTGTACATTCCTGCATTCATCTCTCCCTTGACCACGACCAGTCTCCCAGTTCCTGCTGGCAAAAAGATCTCCACAGCATAATGTGGGCCCCACCATGCTGCACTATAGTAATGGTATTAGCATTCAGGCCAGAGAGTTCAATCTTTGTTTCATCAGATCAGATAATTTTGTTTCCTGTGGTCTTAGTCTTTGGTTGCCTTTTTGCGAGCTCTAGGAGCGCTGTCGGGCCATTTTCCTGAAGAGTGGCTTCCAACTGGACACTATCATAAAAGCCTGATTAATGGAGTGCTGCAGAAATGGTTGTCCTTCTAAAAGGTTCTCCTCTCTCCACAGGGCAATGCTGGAGCTCAGGCTGGGAGGTGACTGAGAACTGATGATCACTCTGACAAAGGCCCTTCTACACCGACTGGCTGGGTGTCCAGCTCTACGAAGAGTCCAGGTGTTTCAAACTTCTTCTATTTATGGATTATTGAGGCTGCTGTGCTCACTGGGATCTCCAAAGCTGCAGAAACGTTTCCGTACGCTTCCCCAGATCTGCGCCTCGATACAATCCAGTCTTGGAGGTCTACATGAACTCCTTGAACTTCATGGTGTGGTTTGTGCTCTGCACTCTCAACTGTGGGATCTTATACAGACCAGTGTTGGTGGTGTCCAGTCAACTGAGTTTACCACAGGTAGACTCCAAACAAGCTGTAGAAACATCTGACAGGAGTCTGGAGGAAACCAGATGCACCTGAGCCCAGTTCTGTGTGTCATGATAAAGGCTGTAAATACTTAATTAGATGTTATATTTTTGTTTATTTTTTAATACATTTGCAAACATTTCAAGCAAACCACTGTCCTTCGTCGTTATAGGATTGTGTGTAAAATTTTGAGGTGAAAATGAATTGAATCCATTTTAGAATAAGGTCATAACATTACGAAATGTGGAACAAGTGAAGGACTCTGAATAGTTTCTGGATGCACCGTAAAGTTTTCATTACTCGATCAAGAACGAAAGGATAATTCAGCATCATGTAATACTGTAATCTATGGTTTTTATAGAGGTGAGGATGCAAAATGATCAGAATAAAATAAAAAGAAGTCAAATGAAGAGAGCAGCCCTACATATTTGTCTAATATGCACACTACAGGATTCCTCACAGTGTTACTGGAGGTGTTGGGTCCTTGTATGTGTTATCTAGAAGATCACTTTGTTGTAACTGACAGGTGCTATGAATTTAAAATGTTTTTCAACAATGTTACGTTATCGCTAGAACAAAATGCAGGTTTCAAAGATTACATGGTATGTTGCAGGTAACCCGTGCCATTTTACAACCAGAACACAGTCCTGCCTCAGACAGCTGTCAAACACAAGGGATGGTAGAAATCCAGCAGGAACAGGGAGGATCTCTGTGACAGTCGAGTTCACCTGCAGGACGATTTATTAAAACACTGACAAACACAGATTCTGACTGTTTGTGAAAACCACGGGCATCAAATGATGTGGGGGACAGGGCTACAGCAGCAAACACAGAGGTACACAAAGAACAAAATGACATTCAGTATTTACTTCCAGATGTTCTTTTATTGTACAGGAGGCTCCTCGGCGCCCTCTGGTGAGGCATTGGGGTCCAAGAAGTCTGGGTGCTGTAGTTCCTTTAAATATTTTGGCGGGGTGAGGATGTGGGTGGCGCCTACAGGAAACAAAATTCTCAAAGCTCAGCAAGTGCTGGATGAAAGCTTGTTAATAACGTGAGACACAAACAAATACTCTGCAAAGGTTTTACTGAAAAGTCACAAATGCTCGAGTGTCCACAGAGGTCAGTGTTTCTACACCAAACAACCAGGTGATGTTTCAGATTCAGAGGACACAGCAGAGCCTGGATCGGATCAGAGCGCTTTTGATAAAAATGAGTCGCAAGAGTTTTAAAAATACTTTAAAGTGTATTTTGTCCAGTGCTAGCTGTCAGCCTCATAGTATGGTACGGATTTCAAAATCCTAAATTACTTCTTAACATTCACAAGATTCTGAGAAAACTTGACCTCTGACCTTGAGGTGGAGATTAGTGCGATTCAAACTAATCTAAGACTTCTAGAAGATGCAGCTGTGGCATGAATTTCAAAATCACCTCGTTCTAAGTTCAGTTATAGGGATGCTAAAGATGAGTAGTACTCTCTGTGTTGAGCAAACCAATTCGCCTGTATAAAACATGTGCATTGCCCCTTAACAGATGACCCAATTCTCCTATAAGTATTCTCAGTCAAATCAACTCACCAATCAAAGCCTCCCACTTGCCATTGGCCTGGGTGACCTCATACACGCAGCGCATCTCACTGTATGTCATGCCTCCAATGATGAAGAC
The DNA here is from genome assembly GCF_057381915.1 of Diplotaxodon limnothrissa. Taxonomy (NCBI): domain Eukaryota; kingdom Metazoa; phylum Chordata; class Actinopteri; order Cichliformes; family Cichlidae; genus Diplotaxodon; species Diplotaxodon limnothrissa. Next base: position 2,051,704 of record NC_140607.1, on the reverse strand, counting down.
GATTATCCGGGGCCCTGTCTTCACCTCTGTGGGGCCCCTGTTCTTGTGCCAGTTACCATAGCGAGCACTGTATGATGAGTAACAGACAAACATTTATGCCAAAGTCCTGAGAGTTTTACACATGTATACGTAGACCCTTTGAAACAACGATAGTGGCAATCAGCTTCTTATTTTGTATCACCTGAAATGTGTATTTAGCTACACACCTTGATGGAGCACTGGCTTTGGCAGATGCTTGTCGCTGGGAAATATACGGGTATTGCTTGGGATCAAGTTTGTCTTCAATTGCATCCTGTGGGAAGACATGCAAGTAGCAACAATTTGTAACTGTACCAATTGTAACCCAAAATACTGTTTAACACATTTGTTTCCTAAATACTGACACAAAGCAACAGCAGATGGAAAGTACCTCCATGAGATCCTTGACAAAAGGGGTCCACCTGGAGAGCTGGTAGGTTTGCTCACTGATCCGTTCCTTGCGATCAGGCTTCTTGGTTTTCTTGGTGGTGCCCTGTGAACAAATGCTCTTTTCAACTAAAGTGTTTTTACTGTTGACACATGAGCACCAAAAAATGACTTTTGTTCAGCCCAAAAACATTACTATTCTTTAAAATGTTCATACTTTTTAAGGTACTCTTAATAAACGGCTATCATAGTTGACCTATTTCTCCTTAATTTAAAAAAAGTCATTCTGCAGACCGTCCTGTAGGCCCACCACCTGCAGGAGGTGTCATAGGGGTCGGGTGCAATGTGCGCCCTGGTGATCCAAACCTCAGCTACCTGAGTCGGCTATCGGGACATGGACCGCCACGCCTCTGGTGGGGAAGGAACCTGAGTGACTTTGTACAATAAATGTGGCCACAGACCTGATGTGATATGATTACACTCAGATAACGAGAGCAGCTGAGGTGTCAATTGACCAGATGAATCTGGTGGCGGGGAAGGATGCTGAACAGACCCGACACACCCAAACATGATCTCTGGAACATCTGACCCTGTTCCAGAGATCTTCAACTTCCACCTCCAGCAGAACTTTGGCAGCTTTCCAAGGGAGGCTGGGAACCATGTTCTCCATCTTCATTGCCGAGGCAGCTGCAAGGAGCTTCATGCTTGTCCCCGAACCACATGGTGGATACTGGAGGTGAAGGAAGCATCAAGCTGAAGATCATAAGCTGATTGCGTCGCTCAGTGCACTAGGCCAGATGAGGAAAAATCTGTTTCTAACTCCAGCTTGTTGCTGCGGTGAATCACCTGTAAACTGAGTCAAACAGGCTCTCGTCCACACCGTCCTCATTCATAAAGTCCTTTACAAAACCGAACATTAGAGCAAACAGCTGGATTTTCCCATTTGAGTGCAGCCGAACAAACAATGAAGGGCCAAAAAAGTGGACAGCATATCCTTGGTTTTAACATAAAGCTCATTGTTGCAGCCAGGGGCAGCACAAAAGTGATCCTTTTAAACAGATTTTCAGTCCCCTTGATTTCCACTGAGTTATCAGTTCTGTCACTAGTTAGCCAACATAAACTAATGCAAATCCAATCCGGTGACGTAACGTTATGTACTGACATCATTCTGATGTAAATAAACCTTTATATGTGTTTCATGTCCTCTTTAAACATCTCCTTGGTAGCCAGGCCTAAGGGGTGGACGAGGTTTCCTAGAAAGCTCTGGATGTTGTAGGGCATTGTTGGCTCCCACACCTCTGACATGTCATGTGGAGATCTGAAGCAGTGCCACTGGATTGGCAGACTGAGATGGTGGTTTTCATTTTTAACAAGGGGGGACCAGTCGGTGAGCTTCAACTACCAGAGGATCACGATACTCAGACACTATGCCAGGGTGCCGGAGAGTTCATCCTGCAGGGGATGGTTGGGAATGTAGGGTGTCTGGCTCATTGCTATGGGCCATTCGGTCCCTGCATAACCATTCCTGGAGCTTGGTCCACATTGCCAGCAGTAAGTTGGACTCATTCCTGGTGCGTGTTGGACTTTGCCAGCAGTTTTATTCATACTTTTTATGGATCGAATTACTTTGCCAGGTGGTGGACGGTTGCACTTTGGTGGCCTCAGAAGCTCATCTCTGTTTTTTGCAGATGATGTGGCTTTGTTGACTTCACTGGATAGTTCGCAGTCGAGTGTGAAGTGGTGGGAAGGAGAATCAGCACCTCCAAGTCTGAGGCCATGGTCCTTAGCTGCAAAAACGTGGAGTGCCTTTTGCAAGTCGGGGTCCAAATGGGAACACAGCTGCAGTGATCTGGGCACCGCATTGGTCCATCGTGGTAAAGAGAGAGCTGAGCACAAAAGCAAAGCTCTTGATTTACCAGTCGAGTTACGTCCCTACCATCATGAGTTCTGGGTAGTGACCAAAAGCATGAGACTGTAGTTACAAATGTCAGAAACTGTTGGCCTCTTTGTTAGCGATACGGTGAGGAATTCAGCCATCCGAGATTGGCAGTCAAAGTAGTTCAGGGATCTGGCAAGGATGCCTCCTTGGAGAGGTGTTTTAGGTATGTCCCACCAGAAGGGGGCAAGAGCAGACCCAGGCCAGCTCTGTTCTAGGATGCCCTCTGGACCCAGTGGAGGTGGTGAGTGACAGGAGAACGGCGGCTAAGCTGTCATCCCTGTTGGACAACGTCTCCCACCCCATGCAGCAGACTGTGACAGCACTGAGCAGCTCCTTCAGTGGGAGACTGCGGCACCCACGGTGTGGGACGGAGAGATTTCGCAGGTCTTTCCTCCCCACTGCTGTCAGACTCCATAATAAAGACTTTAACTGATCAAGCACACACATCCATACATATGCAATAACACTAAGTGCAATAATCCTTTCTGTCATCGTTGTATTTTTACTCAGTTGTATATAGTATTTGTATTTGTATTCTATTTTTATCTTATTGTATATTTATTTTATTTTATTCTACTGTATATAGTATTTTATTTTATTCTATTCTGTACAGTTGTGTACTGTATTTATTCTTATTGTATTCTAATTTTTGCCTCATAACTTTTGCACTGTCCACTTCCTGCTGTGACAAAACAAATTTCCCACGTGTGGGACTAATAAAGGTTATCTTATCTTATCTTATCTTAAATCTCTGTGTTCCACTGGATAGGCTGGATGAATTGGAGATTCAGATTCTTTTGACTAAATAAATTAATATTCAGTGGTCTTATCTTTGCAGCATTGAGACATTTTGATGCAGGAAGCTGCAGTAGTAACATTTCCAAATGCTTTTAGCTTTTATTTGTTTGTTATTTATTTTTGGGGGGGGGGGGGGGGGGGGGGTCATGTTAAATGAGCTGATGAGGTTGTTGGCAGATTTGCTCACCTCAGAGATAATGGGAACACCCATGTGGGCCATGTTGGAAATGATGTCACTGTCCTCCGGTGGGATGTTAGCATGCTGCAGGAGCTTACACAGGTTCTCCTCAGTCACACCTGACACACACAGTGAGACACACAAATGCATGCAGTACAAATACCCGGTCCAAACATGCAATTCACACGCATGGGAACATGCATGTTTAGAAAAAAAGAATGAATTGACAAAAGAAAATAAATCAAAACCTGAGAATACACGTATGAAAAATTAAACTGTAGCAATAGGACACTGTCTAAGGATAAAACTGAAAGACTGGTAGTGGGCTGCCCGTCTTTCATTTGCAGGTGATCCGATAGATAAAAACTAAAAACAGGATGACGGTGGATATCTGACCATTCTTAAGGAAGATGTAGAGCAGGATGATGCGGATCTTGTCGGACACATTGACATTGGCATCCAGCAGAATGGGGACAATGAGCCTCATGGGATCCTTGATCTTCTCACCTTCTGCATCTGTTCCCATCGCGAGATCCTTCAAAATAATGGAGAACATTATTAGAGTGGTTTCTTGCTGCAATTAATGCCAGTCACTGGTTAACACAGTAACAGGAGACTAAGGTCACAATTCTAAGCTGTATTTCATTTGTAGTCTACTAAAAGTGATGTCACAGGAAATGTTAGAGAATTAAAATTTTTAAAAGTGATTCAATGATAAACAGGAGAGGAGTCTAATGAGTTTAAACGGGCCTTATCTTTAATTACGCTAACATACCTGAAAATACAGTGTTAAAAAAGTTACACTGAGTGGACAGGGCAGAAATGAATGAATAAATGGATGCAGCATAAACTAAGAACAATAATACTATGGAAAAAAAAATGTCACTATACAGGGTAGAAGAGACAGATAGACCCAGCATCTAGTAGCCATCCAGTGCAGACATCCAAAAAAGAATCTCAAGCATAAAGAGTCGAACACCACCGGGCCCTGACATGATTCATGTCTGGCTAAAGAAGCTAACTGCACTGCATGAGCATCTGGTAGCACATCTGGCTTACCAAGGAGCTACAGTGCAGAAGCCACAGGGATCCTCGGTAACAAGGCAGCAGACTGTGCTGGCAGCTGGCTGCGCCAGAGCAGACTGAGCCCCGGGCCCAGAGACCCGAGATCCAAGGGGCCTCCACACCCTGGAAGGGGTCTGACTGAGCCAAGGTCCCGCCAAGCAGCTGCCAAGAGTGAACCAGTACACACCCGAGCACCCAGCCTCGGACACCAAGAACCACCAACGCACCAGTGGGTGGGGGCATCAGACACTGGCAGGGAGTGTGGTGGGGGAAAATAGGCCCCCCACCTGTCGGGGCCTGAGATGTTCTCAGAGGTGGAGTCTAACCCTTGACCTGACACATAAACTTAGACAAACAGACACACACAGACACAAACATGCACACATATAGGAATACTCAGCACTCAGCCAACATGGAGACACAGACATGAACACTGTACACACACTCACACTCCTCCAAACATACTCTGTACTCCCAGATCCAGGCACCATCTCCCCCAGAGGGGCAATCTGTGCCAGACCCAGGAGATGCTTCCCTGTCCTCTGGGGTGGAGATGAGCAGACCGCCCCCGGTACTGCAGCAGCAGGGAAGCCCAACAGCCCAGACCCCGACCAGGATATCTTAATAGATTATTTATCAGAGTTAGTCTCAGAGAATAACAAAATAGCAACCAGGTTTTTTTAGTCTGGCGGCCCAACAGAAGTGTGTAACATCCGGTGTCTTCTGGAAAACATATAAGTCTTTTATACTCTGACAACATAGTTAGTAATTTGTAAATACCTAAAAAAATGTGTTGATGGATCAGAAAACACAACACAAAGCCAGAGTGTTAATGAAACTGGACCAGCTGCTGCAGAGGCCACACCTATGGTTCTGCTTCTGCATCCCTGATTAATGAACTCACCTCATCAAAGAGACAAGACAGAAAGAAACTACACTGAAGCAAGTCCAGGAGCATTTAGCAGTTAAACAGAGAGAAACTGACCAACTGGAACAACAGTTGGAAGACGAGGCGATCCAAAGAGTGAAAATGTGTCAAAGACTGGATCAATATTGCAAGAAAAGGAATAATTGACATAAGAAATGCTGGAACATCAGATAGCAGAGAAGAACAGAGAAACCACCAAGACCAAGGTGAGGTCTGGACAAATATTGGTAAGATCTATGGATCTGGAGGCTGAGATACAGCAATCAGTAGCAGAATCAACACCAGCCAAACCCACCTGCTCCAGCAACGTGGGGGAACGCCTCCAAACCAGCGCAATGTGCATCGACGCCAAATATCATGGCGAGATATAGATTAGATTAGATTAGATTAGATTAGATAGAACTTTATTAATCCCTCGGGTGGGTTCCTCTGGGAAATTCGATTTCCAAAAAAGCACAGCACCGACAGAAGTTACAGAGTTACAGAATATTATATATATATATATATATATATATATATATATATATATATATATATATATATATATATATATATATATATATATATATATATATATATATATATATATATATATATATATATATATATGTCAGTGGCTTCTATCTCCTCCTTTGGCCAGCCTATTACCCCAGCAGGGTACCTGATCACGGGCAGGGCGTATGTGTTGATGGCCCGGATCTTGTTCTTACCATTCAGCTGACTCCTCAGGACTTGCCTGACCCTCTGCAGGTACTTGGTGGTTGCAGCCTTTCTAGCGGCCTCTTCATGGTTCCCATTTGCCATTGCCTTCATGGAAGGACAGGCCCCTGCACGGTATGTACCACCGGCAGATAGAGGAGGTGGCTGATATCCAGAAATCCTACCAGTGGCTGGACAAAGCTGGACTGAAAGACAGCACAGAGGCACTAATCATGGCAGCACAAGAACAAGCTCTGAGTACAAGATCCATAGAGGCTGGGGTCTATCACACCAGGCAAGACCCCAGGTGCAGGCTGTGTAAAGATGCCCCAGAGACAATCCAGCACATAACAGCAGGGTGCAAGATGCTAGCAGGCAAGGCATACATGGAACGCCATAACCAAGTGGCCGGCATAGTGTACAGGAACATCTGTGCCGAGTATAACCTGGAAGTCCCGAGGTCAAAATGGGAGATGCCCCCAAGGGTGGTGGAGAATGACCGAGCTAAGATCCTGTGGGACTTCCAGATACAGACGGACAAAATGGTGGTGGCTAACCAACCGGACATAGTGGTGGTAGACAAACAGAAGAAGACGGCCGTAGTGATCGATGTAGCGGTTCCGAATGACAGCAATATCAGGAAGAAGGAACACGAGAAGCTGGAGAAATACCAAGGGCTCAGAGAAGAGCTCGAGAGGATGTGGAGGGTGAAGGTAACGGTGGTCCCCGTGGTAATCGGAGCACTAGGTGCGGTGACTCCCAAGCTAGGCGAGTGGCTCCAGCAGATCCCGGGAATAACATCGGAGATCTCTGTCCAGAAGAGCGCAGTCCTGGGAACAGCTAAGATACTGCGCAGGACCCTCAAGCTCCCAGGCCTCTGGTAGAGGACCCGAGCTTGAAGGATAAACCGCCCGCAGGGGCGTGCTGGGTGTTATATATATATATATATATATATATATATATATATATATATATATACACACACACACACACACATATATATAAATACAGAGACAATATAAATAAAATATACGAAGGGGATAAATAGAATAAATAGGAATAAAAATAAAAATACAAGTGAATTGCACATTTCAAGTATTGAGTCTATTGCACCGTTGACTATTTACAAAAGTATTGCACAAAAGGTATTGTACAGTGAGGTGAAGAGGCACTACAGCTTAGTTGTTCCCCCCTCCTTTGTCCTCCTGTTTCCCCTCCCTCTCCCCTCCAGAGAGGAGTTAAACAGTCTGATGGCGTGTGGGACAAAGGAGTTTTTAAGTCTGTTAGTTCTTGTCTTTGGGAGAAGCAGCCTGTCACTGAACAGACTCTTCTGGTTGTTTATGGCCGTGTGCAGAGGATGCCCAGCATTGTCCATAATGTCCAGCAGTTTCTTTAATGTCCTTTTCTCTGCCACTGTCACCAGAGTGTCCAGCTTCATGCCGACCACAGAGCTAGCCTTCCTGATCAGTTTCTCCAGCCTGCATGAGTCCTTCTTTGCTGTGCTGCTCCCCCAGCACACCACAGCATAGAAAAGTACTCCAGCAACCACCGACTGGTAAAACATCCTCAGGAGCTTCCTGCAGATGTTAAAAGACCTCAGCCTCCTGAGGAAGTACAGTCGGCTTTGGGCTTTTTTATACAGGTGCTCTGTGTTGCATGACCAGTCCAGTTTATTGTCCACCCACAGCCCGAGGTACTTGCACTTGTTGACCACCTCCACCTCCTCCCCCTCTATCTGAACCGGCAGTGGACCTGCTCTAGACCTCCCAAAGTCCACAACCAGTTCCTTAGTCTTTGAGGTGTTGAGTTGCAGGTGGTTTGTGTGACTCCATGCGACAAAGTTCCTCACCAGACTTCTGTACTCCTCTTCCTGATCATCCCAGATACACCCCATGATGGCCGTGTCATCTGCAAACTTCTGAATGTGGCATAATTCAGAGTTGTAGCAGAAGTCAGAGGTGTACAGGGTGAAGAGAAGAGGGGACAGCACAGTTCCCTGTGGTGCTCCTGTGCTGCTGACCACTGTGTCAGACGTGATGTCCTTCAGCCTGACGTACTGTGGTCTGTCGGTGAGGTAGTCGGAGATCCAGGCCACCAGGCAGGGGTCCACCTCCATCCTGTTCAGTTTTTCCTGAAGCATACAGGGCCGGATGGTATTAAAGGCACTGGAAAAGTCAAGAAACAGGATCCTGACCGTGCCTTTTCCCCCATCCAGGTGTGAGTGGGCTCTGTGTAGGAGGTACAGGATGGCATCCTCCACTCCGACACCCGCCTTGTATGCAAACTGTAGTGGGTCCTGGGCATGTTGTACCTGTGGTCGGAGGAGGTTGAGGAAGAGCCGCTCTAGAGTCTTCATAAGATGTGACGTCAGTGCCACCGGTCGGAAGTCATTCAGCTCATTGGGCCGGTTCTTTTTGGGGACCGGGACGATGCAGGATGTCTTCCAGAGGGCGGGCACTCTCCCCAGTCGCAGACTGAAGTTGAAGACTCGTTGTAGCGGCTCCCCAAGTTCAGCAGCACACGCCTTTAGCATCCTAGGACACACCTTGTCTGGGCCTGCTGCCTTTCTGGGGCGAAGCTTCCTCAGTTGCCTCCTGACCTGATCCACTGTGACACTGGGAGATGTTTGGGAGGAGGGGAGGGGGGGAGATGTCTTGCTGCTGAGAGAGGGATTGGAGGAGGGGGGTGTCATGGTGTCAGGAAGGGGGGGAAGCGAGGGAGGTAGGAGAGTGGGGAGAGGACTCTGTAGTGAAGGTGAGGGTGAGGGGGTTGTGGGCTGGTCAAACCTGTTGAAGAAGTTGTTGAGTTCGTTTGCCTTCTCCACAGTCCCCCCCACTGTGCTTTTCTTGGTGTTGTGGCCTGTGATGGTTTTCACACCATTCCAGACCTCCCTCATATTGTTCCTCTCCAACTTCTGCTCCACCTTCCTCCTGTAGGTGTCCTTTGCTTCCCTCAGGCAGCGTTTCACCTCCCGCTGTGCTGCCTTCATCTCCTCCTTCACTTTGCTCCTGAAAGCCTTCTTCTTCATGTTGAGGACAGCTTTGACTTCCTGTGTTACCCACGGTTTGTTATTTGTTATATACGGACCCAAAAGAGATCAAGGGGCACACCTGTTCTACAGAGCATGTATACGAACAGTAATACATGCGGAGAAAGAGGACATTAGCAGAGAGAGTGTCCAACAACATGACGAGGTGCCCAGTACTAGTGATGGTAAATTCGATTCTTTTTACTGAATCGAGTTTGAATGAGTCACTCACCAAAGTGAATCGGGTTTTTTGAGTCACTGAGTCAGTTGACCAGAGAGTGCAACAAATGTACATTTTCACTCAAACTTAATTTGTTTCTCTTTTCATGTAAATCCTACAGCTAAGATGAGTGATTGAAGAAGAAAAACAACTATTTTTATAGAGCAAAAAAGAGCAAATAAAATTAAGATTTCTAAAGAGAACATTTATTTTATTTTATTATTTAAGTATTTTCCTTTTTTCTCATCTAAATGTCCACTGAGCTGTATGCCAGGGGGCGGTAATGCTCCTTAACATTGGTTGCCAACCAAGAAGAAGAAGAAGCTGTGAGCCAGGAGGGAGGGGGTGAGTAGCTCAAATGTGCTGCTAGCATGTTAGCAGAGCGATGCTACTGTGAACTGAGGAGCAATTGTCTTGATGTGAGCTTCTGCTCAGGGTTTTTTCTTCCAGTTCAGAGCAGAAATGTTTCTGTTAAGAAACTGGCTGTTTTTCCCCCCCCACAATTTTAATTATAAGCTAGATATATTTGTACTAATGGAATTAGTTTGCTAACAGCCACAGGGATGAGTCAGTGAGTCAGTTGGGTTTGTGAATCGTGATTCACGAGTCAGTAAAGTGATTCTCGAGCATTGAACGATTCGTTCATGATTCGCACATCACTACCCAGTGCTGGATGGGACAACGTACAACATGGCAGCTGGAACAACCTTCAGAGAACATGTTTGTGCTGTTTTGTTGTATTTGCATTGAACAGCATGCAAATGTTGGAGAGTGACAGTGATGACCTTCACACTGAACATTAATTCTGCTTAACATTGTGCAGCTTTAGGAAATGCAGAAATCCTCTTTTTTAATTTGTTCCATTTCATTTGTTTTTCTCTTTTCCTCTTTTAAACTAAGTGATTGTGATTTTGTGTAAAAAGAAGTGGATTTCAATTCGTGGAGAATAAATGAACGAGAGTCATTTGTGTTAAATATCAGCCTATTTATTAGTTCTGATCTTGTCATAATGTTTTTACCTCAATCATTCAACTGATACTGATTTCCCAGGATTAATGAAGATGCGTTGCATACTTCTCCCATATTACTCCAGCCTTGCTGTTCTGTTCTCATGTTGTTCCCCTGCCACCTTGGATGGTTAAGTGGAGAATATCTGGTTTAAACTCCTGGCTTACTTGGCAATGCCCAGAGAGACGATGGGCGAAAGATCGCCTCAAAGTTTCAGAAGAAAGAATACTCGAGTGTCACAGAGCTGTTAAAGCTGAAAACCCTTTTTTTCAACCCTCATGTCCAATAATAGCGACAAACCACACTTTCTTTTTAGCTAACATTTTGGCTAACATTAGAATTTGTTTGATGATGTCATACATTTAAGTGTGAGAAATATGCAAAGAAATGAGGAAGGGGACAAATATTTTGTCACGGCACTCTAAATGCTCCCAGCGGTCACACTGAAACAAGACCCTGAGGCCTGTTCCCTCAGTGTTGACAGATCCAACAGAGTTTTGATGATTTACCTGTTCCACACGGCAAAGTTTGTCCACGGTGCCCTGGTAGCGGTTCATACAGTCCTCAGCCAGGTGGAGGTGGGTTGAATACTGAGCAGGAGAGAGAGAGAGAGAGAGAGACGCTGCCAGTCAGGCTGACAAAGTGACCACCATCAGATCTAAACTTTATTAAATTTTAATAATAATCTTAATATTTTCTACATAACGCTTCTAAATGAGCTTGTTTCCTCGTGCTGTTTGTCATGAAGTGTCAGAACCAAATGTGTTGTGGATTATCCACACATCTCTACATCAATATAGTTCACAGCTATAAACAAATTCAACACATTAAACAAAATATTCTCATATGGACTGAGAATAAAAAGACAAAAACTTTATAATAATTTATGCTTATGCTGAGGGGAAAGCAGCACGTTGTATGTATGTATGTACTTCATAGCAGAAGAAGCTGCTGCTAATGTTTTCTTTTGGTTTCTGTCATGTCTGCAGTATAATTCTACAACATCATGATTTCACATTAAATGTGACCACAATTTTGAATAATGAGGTAAACATATACGCAGATTCAGTATTCCATGAACGCTGTTGTCTGTTGTGACTTTAGCTCCTACCTTGCTGAGCTCTTTCTGATACTGAGGCATCTTCTTCAGCATCTGCGAGAGTTCCTTCATGGTGGTCTGAAAGACAATGAGACACCTGCAGTGAATAAAATGTCTTCATTCATTGGCTCACTGGGTATGAAAGATTCTTTCAACAACAACATCAGCTACAAATGATGCTACACAACTAAAACAATAAACCAAATGCTTTTACTGTTTTATTCTCCACTGACTGAACAATGTTTTGAATACATTTATCTGCTTTTTACCCTCATAAGGACCAGGATCATGTTTTTATTCACTTATATGACTTATTATCTGCACCTTCATTTAAATGTCTTCCATAAAGGAGTACAAAGCCTTTCATATCCCAAATATCAATATTTAATTGATTGTAATATTAATATATAATTTTATCATATTTACTGTAATGTTATATTAATAGAATAATTTTGAAGAACTTCAGTTTGATGAGTTTTTGAGGTTTTGTTTGTCCTGTAGGCTGAGCAGATGTTTAAAGGAGTCGTCGGTAGAATTCTGTATATTTAAAAAGAGAAAAAACATTTTTTTAAGGCAGCCAGTGATTGAAACACCAAAGATTTGTACAGTAGTATCAGCCAAAACAGGCAATATCCCACTACAGGCAAGACAGGCTATTCAATTGTATTTTTATAGGACCAAATCAAGCACCTCAAGGTGATTTATACTGTAAGATAAAGAGCCCACAACAATGCAAAGCAAACAGAGAAAACCGCAACAATCACATGACCCCCTCTGAGCAAGCATTTGGGCAACAGTGAGGAAAAACCTCCACCAGAACCAGGCCACGGGAGGGGAGGCCACCAGTGCATCACGTGAAGGTGACGCAGTGCTATAAGGTCACCAAGATAAGGTGGGGCGTGGTAGCTTTCATGTGATGAGAAGGATCTGAAGTTTGATTCTGGATTTGACAGGGAGCCGATGAAGAGGAGCTAATATGGGAGAAACATACAGTCTCTTTCTAGTCCCTGCCATTATTCTTACTGGAATCAATGCAGACACTGGAAATCCCTCAGTCCTTGCTACATAAGCACAACTGAGAGTGAACGATCATCTTGGCTGTTGGTAACAACAGGGCTGGACTGGTAATCTGGAGCTTGTGGGTCAATATCATTTTTGTTTTCTTTTTTGATAAAGCCTACATGCCGGCTGGAAGAGCGCACTGGCACCATGGGTGCATGAAGCAAGAACGTACTGAGGAAGACTAGTTTTGCGTCATTTAAAGTGGAATGTCCTGATGCCCCTGAGTCCTGTGGTTGAGAGCGAGGGCTCAGCTGACTGTCCTCTTTTGCTGCTAACAACGAGCCAAACTGCACGAGAACACACTGATGTGACACTAATGTCACAGCACCATACTGATCAGTGTTATTTATGCTGGAGAGCTAGTTAGCTAACATTATTACTGACAGCCAAAATGCTTGTTCACCCTCATTTTTGCTGCTGGACCTAATGAGGAATGACGGGTTTCAGGTATCTGCGCAAGAAGTGTTGCAAAAGCCAAAGCACGCAAATTCATGAATTTGTCAGTAGAGAGGTTGCAATCAAGCAGGTGTAAATCCACAATGGATCAGGAAACATTGTTCATTTTGACAGTAATGTTGAAACAGTTTGAGGATAAAGTTGAACTTGTCATTTTAAGTCAACTCCCAGTGCAGCTACACACTCTGCACATGCCTCGTGTTGTTGGGTCAGTGAGACAGCTCGATCACCTGTCTCATTGTGTCTTTTGATGTAACATGCATCTTAGCCATCGCCATGACTACACCCACTGCCTTCTGATTGAATGCATGTTTCTGCAACATCCTTATACCACACAACCCTACTTTACAACACACTCGTGTTTAGTAGTAGTAGAAGCACAATTTCACCAACTAACTTACACAAGGCAGCCATTGGAGCTGAATTGCAATAACAACTCCTTTTATCTCCATATTGACTTAATATAAATATTATTTCAAGTTTGATCTACAAAATTTGGAGTTTATTTGCAAAATAAACCATAACTTTTTTTTTCTGAATGTGTCTAATACTCCTTAGTAGAGTAATATGTAACCCATATCAACTACTGCCTGTCACATGACCCACGTCAGCTGATTTGAGGTCCCTCTTCTGATTGGCTCCTTTCACGTCGCGGCAACTCTGAAAACCGGCTGTGGCTGTGAGCTTATGGCATTTAGAGCGGTATTGGAAAACACAGCGTTTTCTCTCCTCAATTCATCTTTAAACTTTAAACTCAGCGGTAAGTGTCCTTAATATCTTTCAACCTTTGGTTGTCAGTAACCAGCCGATCGTTTTCACGATTAAAAAATGACTTTGTGCGGCAGCGTTCCCACCGCGAGCAGAACTCCGGTTCATAAACTGCTGTTTTTGAACACTTTTGTTTACTTAAGCATTTTAATGGGCTTACTTTGAAACAAAGTGCGATTGAATGATTATTGTTATGTGTTGCCTTGAATTCGGCTATGCTGTCTGTTAGACAGTTGTTTTCCTTTATTGTTGTTTTTGTATTGTTTGTAGCGAACGCTACTGGACTGTATAGATTAAGCTACGTAGCCAAGATGATTAATGATTTAACTGTTGTACATTGATGATGATTTATGATTTGCATTGTTACCTAGACTTGCAGAAGAATATATTTGTTTACCGGTAAACTGAATTGAACTTGATGTGCTAATGGACGTTTTTCTGACCTACAGGTCAGGTTTTTTTTCCCCCCCTTTGAATTGATCTTCTTCATATTGAAGTGGCGAGCCGGTAGGACCATCCTTTGTTTTCCCCTCTTTTCCCCCACTTAGCCGTCTTTGGATTACGGACATATTTCCCCATTGTATGAAGCTGGACCCTAAGGAGGAATACCTTAAAAGTGAACTTTAAAAAGAAAAGGACCAAAAAAAAAAGGACTCTTAGCAAAAGGACTCTTGCACAGAAAAATCACAGCATTGATTTATTATTTAATTGTGGACATTTACGTTGTGTGTTGTGTTAATTATTTTTGTTCCCCTTTCCCCTATTTATTCAATATATTTTTGGTACAAGACATTGCAGTTTTTGGTCTCATCATTCACACCATCTAGGCTCCATAAAGAACTATTTCTTCTGCGCGTCAGTCAGTAAATTCATCCATTGCCATAAACTAGTCCTTAAATAACTTAGCGTTACAAATAGTTGCGAGTAAAGTACAAGTTTACAGCTCAGTTTATTGCGTACACATCGATATATGTTTGTGAATATTTTTCCAGTAACTGAAAATCCTATTTGAAGCGGCAGGCATTAGCTGCAGGACTGAGAGGAGGCAGAATAAACCAAAAGTGGCTTTAATGCTGATTTCAAAGAACAAAAGTTTCCAATTATGGATAAAAAATGAAGATTTTGTGCACATTAACAGAGGCTTCTTAGTGTGCTGTGCTTCTTACAGAGACACACAGAACAAATACCTTTCATCTACAAAGACAACAGACTCACTAGTGTGAATGAAAGGTTATTAGTCATTAATAATGCTGACTTTTGATGACTAGCTCGATAACTCGACATACGGGGCGACCGTGGCTCAGGGGGTTGGGAAGCGTATCTGTAACCGGAAGGTCGCCGGTTCGATCCCTGGGCTCTCTGTCCTGGTCGTTGTGTCGTTGGGCAAGACACTTTACCCTACTTGCCTACTGGTGTCGGCCAGAGGGGCCGATGGCGCGATATGGCAGCCTCGCTTCTGTCAGTCTGCCCCAGGGCAGCTGTGGCTACAACTGTAGCTGCCTCCACCAGTGTGTGAATGTGAGAGTGAATGAATAGTGGCATTGTAAAGCGCTTTGGGTGCCTTGAAAAGCGCTATATAAATCCAATCCATTATTATTATTATTATTATTATTATTATTATTATTATTATTATTATTATTATTATATGAACTGTCTGAGAATCTTTGAGAATTTAGTGATTGGTGGTAGGAAGTGACTGAGATGAGTGAACAAATGTATGGTCATGTTGTTTTCACTGTAACTATGTGAAGGACGAACAGAGGATCCAGAAAGCCGAACACAGAGACACGCCGTGGCCTTTACCTTTTCTCCAGTGTTCATCTTTTTGCTGGCAGAGAATTCCTTTAGTGAGCGAGTCACAGCTCTGTGCATAGTGAGACACAAAGAGGACACGTAAAAGAAAAAGTTCTCAGTATCCTGAGCAAGCACGTTAGTGACAGCAGGGACCGGTCCTTTGTTTGACTGCATTTGTGAGCAGGAGGTGAAAGCCACTTACGTCGACACCTCAGCGATGTGCTTATGTCTCAGACTCAGCCACAGATCGTCATCCTCGTCCAGCACTACCTCCTTCATCCTGGTTTCTCCCATCCCGCTGGTCTCAAACCTCACAGACACGTGTTAACAGACTGCTTGATTTTCACATTGTCGCTATTATTTCTATTTGTGTGACCCAAACCTTCAGTCATAACATTAAAAAATGCATGTGGCAGGTGTCAGACCTCCTTTAGTAGCATCTCTACCTGTAAACATCATCCTCGACTCCCAGTAAGTCGTAGGCCATGGCTTGCAGTGTGAGCTCATGCAGGAGAGGTGACACGGGGTCAAAGCCTCGGTCCAGAATGAGCAGCTGAGTGCGAGACTTGTCGGGACCCTGGAGGCACCAGAGCATATAGAAAACACTGCTTTAACATGTAACACACGTCTTTCTTCCAACAGCAATCAGTTTAACCTTTGGAAGAACTGAAGCAGCTTAGTTATCGCCCCAAGAACAATGGAGCCCACAGACAGACCATAACGTCTGTTTCATCCTCTGTGGATGGTTACCCACTCAACAGTGACGTAGTCGATGCTTAATCATGGGAGCAGTCCAGCTGATCTCCCCCAACACTGAAAACTAAAACTACAGCTGAGTGAAAATCTATTTACTATGTGAGTTTATTCTTTTCTTACTTAACTCTAATTAACACGTGTAACAGCTGTACAGTTTTTAATGCAGCTTGTAAAAGAACTAATGATCGATAAAAGCAACCTGGATGTTATGGCAGATTAGAGCTGGGTACGATTTATTACAAATCCCATTGTGTGTAATTTCCTCTGTTTTTCTCTTGTTTCAGAAATGTCCACATGTTTACCATAATCTGGTTCTTCCATTCATTATCTAGTCATTTCACTTCATTACCTCTCCCAAGGTGGGGTCATCAGCTTTGTAGCCATCCAACTTCTCCTGAAGCATCTGAGCCAGAACTGCACAGTCTTTGTAGTCCCTAATCCAAACACACACAGGTATTCATTTATCCAGGTATTAGTTCATGCACATTTTAAAAATCAAACAGCATGGAAGCGACAGCCAGGAAGAAAACATTTGGCTTATTTAGAAATAAGAGAAATCATCCAGAAATCAGATTCTAATAAAACAGTGTTGGCAAGAAGAAGACGGTCATCCAAATTCAAGCTGTTAAAAGCAAGATAGAGGAGGGGGCCGGGCATCTCAGACAGGAACCACAAGAAATACACAAAAACCCACAGTGTGATTCCTCCAGGAGGTAGGACAGCTCAGTGGGATGGAATAAGGATATCCTTGACAGGAATATCAACACATATCCCAGTCAGCAGATACTCAACTGAAATAATAGGCTGACAACAGAAGGATATTGATGTCACTTTCTCCACAATGCATGGAGGGTTCCACCCAAAATTACAGCATCACGTGGCTTTACAAGCAACGGAAAGACGCCAGCCTAAAGGACAACACAGAAGCTCTGATCAAGGCAGCACAAGAACAGATCCAGATAGAGACAGGAGTCTATCACAGGCGGCCTGCAGACAGCCTGGTACATGATAGCAGGACGGGACGATGCAAGCTGAGTCAGCACTTGGATCAAGCAAGTGGACTACGAGAACATTTGTGCCGCATACATCCAAACTGCAAGAGTAGCTCCAGCATTTTCCAGGAACAAAATTAGACCTATGTCCAGAAGAGAACAGTGTCTTCTGCTAAACTGCTAAACCTCAGAACAACACAAAGCCCTCAGGCCTCTTTGTCTTCTGGTAGAGTTTGCTTTGAGAAAGATGTGCACACCACCCTGTCCAGAAAGCAGAGACTGAAGTCTGATGGTTCACCTCCGATCATGTCTGAGGGGAAAAGGCCTTAACATCCAGCCTGTTATGTTAAAAGTCTAAATGTGCTTTTGCTAATAATGAAACATCTTCATTCTTGATCAGAGATGCAATCAAAGTACAAGTGTGATTAATGTGTTAGAATAGAAATGAGTGTGTGCGTAGACATGATCTAGACTTAAACGTGTGTGTGTGTGTGTGTGTGTGTGTGTGTGTGAGATGGGAGCAGTATGGAGCATATTATGACACACACACATACACAGAAAAATCTTGTAAAGTGCATCATACAAAGACAGAAAATGAAATGAAGTGATATTAAAGTTTAGATTTTAAACTTTGTTTCAAATCATGTTTGTTGAAAAGTCAGAGAGAGGATGCTGAGGAGCTGCTGGATATCAGGACATCAGGTCATTATGTGTCAACAACGGTGAACGGGTGTCACAGAGGGACTAAGGTCATCTCGAATGATGTAATGTTCAGAAGGTCAAAAGTGCTGTGCAGAGGAGATAAGTCGTTCTTCCCATTCTTTTCTACAATATAAGTCAGGTCAGGAGATTGGAAATAAGAAGCTGGAATGTGAAGCACAGACCACACCAGAGGGATCAACCACAAACTGTGACGCTGCAAATTGGTTTTGATGGTTTTACTCGATTTTTCTCTGCTCATTTGTGCCATGTTGGATTTCCACTGTATTCCTGGGGGATTGAATTTCCAAGGAATGCTGCTAGATAAGTGAATCTTTAGATCTGGTTGTGCTTGTCCTCTCCAAGCATTTTCCTCACAAAGATCAGAACAAAGTTAGCATAGGCTTGTAGCAGGCTGATAAGTATAAGTGCTTTGCTGCTGCTAAAGCTACAGTCTGCTACATTCAAAGTCTGCACTGTTGACATTCTCCAGTTGTATTCCACCAGCACTGAGCCTGCTCAGGGCTCCTGATTTTTAATCAGAGGAGACATGGTAGACACCCAGAGGAGAGAGGCAGTTAGTACTGGGCGAATCCCCGTTGGCTCCATCCAAACCCTGCAGACCTACTGGGGCAGACCCACAGGATCAGAGATCACCACTTTTTAAATAGAAAGCCAATTCAGTCTTTAAAAAAATCAAAAGGAGCTCACCCTCTGTATCGAACTCCTGGATACTCTTTCAGCGTGGCACAGAGGGTGGCAATCTGTTCAGCACAACGCTCCAACATGTTATTCTTCACGTCAGCCTTGAAGGGACTGTAGAAGTCCTGGAAAGCATCCACTTTATCCAGGGAGAAGACCTGACGACAGAAAACAGTACAAAGACGACACACAGTTGTATAGTTTCCCATCTGCACCACAACACTGGATTTTAGACGCAGCAATACTCGATTGAAGTGCAGGGATTCAGCTTTAATCGAACTGAATTTCAGCATTAAGTAATTAAAGCCATTTCTTTACATAGTGCTCAGTTTTCACAGGCTCAGAAATAACTGGACAATAACTGGGCTGACTATTTGATTGAATATTTAATATTGTAAAGTGGTATACAGAGGCAACACTACAGGATACATCCTCAACACCTCCCATGTGCACAGTGTTTCAGTGTTACAGCAGTTCCCAGTTTAATGCAGGCCTGAGTCTGGGTGGTTACTGGTGGTCTTATATAATCCTGAAATCAAACTGGTACCTTGTGAACCTTGTGCAAAGCTGATTCGTCTCCTTCTACTCATTAATAATGCAACGTTCTTAAATCTGGTCATAAATGTGTTACATGGTTTCAGCACAATCAGTTTTCTTCTCACTTTCTTGCAACATGAAAAGTCAACTTGTAGCTCAGTTCAATAAATCGTGGAAAGACAGCTGAGATTTTACTGACTATTCATTCATCTGTATTCAAATTATACAAACACAAAGATCTCAAAACACTCAATAAGAATATTGTTACCCATCAGTCATGACTGATGGTGGCCAGGATCTTACCTGAGACTCATAGGGCAGGAAGGCTATGTGGATCTCAGTCAAGGCCTTCATCGCTTTAGAAGCGCGGGATTTGGTCAAGAGTCCAAACAAAGAGTCTGGGATTGCTGCAAGCAAAGACAAACATATTGGTTTACTTAGAGAAACTGTAGGTTTTACAGAGTAAGAATTAAATGTTTCATTTATTTTATCTGCTTGGCTCAACATGGTGTTTATGGTTCTGGATTCTGTTTCCTTTTCTGTCCAAAATACACATTTGAACAAAGGAGTGATTTTGGGGTTTTTTTGAGTGAAAATTGTAAATAACTTCAGCCGCATTAAATCAGTCTTAGATAAAAGTATAATTAAGCACGTGTAGTTTTTCTGTCCATATTTACAGTAGTAATGGGCAGCTTATCAAAGTCAAACAGAGGAATACAAATATAGAAATTATTAAAACAAAATACAGCCAAAGATAAAACACGTCATATTAATATGGATTAGGAAAGAGATGTCTCTCACGTTCAGATGACTGAATACTTTGACTTCTGTCAAACATGTGACATTTGGAGCTCGCGTGTCTTTGAGTTACAGTAAACAAAGTTCACCCTGCTGTCAGGGTCACGTCCTTAATAAAGTGGCAATAAAAAGAAACACTTAACCTTTTAAGGCTTTCATGACCACATTGTAGATGGCTCTGTTCAGTCAGAACTGGGACCCGCCTGCTCCCCGTTCTCACTAACTGGTGCTATGACTAATATGAAACATTACCAGTGGATGTGTTGAGTCTCAAAGACTTATAACAGCCACGTTTGGTCCATGGCAAATTATTAAAATTTGCTTGACACCACAGACAGATTTAATGGAAATGGTCAGTAGTTCAGACTGACCAGCTCTTAAGTTCCAAACAATGATTCCAATAAAATCCAGAGGAGGAGTTTGGAACGGTCTAATGCCTGGAAATGGTCAAATCAGCCCCATAAAGTTGTCAATTTAAGTTTATGCGTCATTCACCATAAACGATGCTAAAGACCTACTTCATTAATTAGGTGTTGTTATGGAGCCATGTTGCAATGACCATGTCTGAGTTTAATAAAACATTTCCACCAGACCTGTGTCTGTGTGTGCAAACTGTCATGAAATTTGCAGAATGTGTCTGCCTTTAAAAACATAACTCACTTTGTAACATAGTACTGAAGCAGATAAAGGGAAGAAAAGCCTGCACTGCTGTGGAGGTCTTTTATTCATTCAGCTTTCACAGGCGAGAAAAAACAACATGCTGCTGTGGAAGCTGGGCAGACATTACACATGCACAAAACCTAAAACACTCCAAAGGAATGGAAAAAAAGCCAAAAGCACAACCAAAGTCATTTAACACAGTGAAATACTGTGATAGAGACATGCATGATTGGAAATATGTGGAGCATCTGTAGCTGTTTGGGGACCAGGATGTGTTCAGGGGCCCTGTTGTTGTCGTCTCACTCTGACTGTAACCCCTCTGACCAAGTTTGGATAAAGACTCTTTTCCTGTTTTTTTCAAATTAAATTCCTTTTTTGAAAAGCAAATGTAGGCGTACTAAATTCACGTGGATTTGCACGAGTTAAATGACTGTAACTTTGCCCACTTGTCTACAAAGCACCGCTGCAGTGTGGCGTGTTGGACTTTATTAAAATGTGTTTTCAGTATTGTATGATCTAGAGCTGGGCGATATGAGATTTTTTCATATCACGATATGTTTTTTTCATTTCAGGCGATAACGATATCTATCACGATATCAGCCAAATAACTATATTTGTAAGATTTAAATGTGCCGTTGCTCACAAGTAAAATGTGAAATAATCAGCAGCTTGTTTTTAAATATTTATTTCCCATAATAAGTTCAACAGGGTAGATGTACTTAAGGAACATGAGACTTTTTCAGATAAATAAAGGCAAATATTGCAAACTACACAAAAGGCAGCCGCTAAAGCGTTTAAGTTTCAAAATAGAACAAATGAAACAGACTAAATTGTCAATTCCACTTAGAAACAAAATATTAATTCTAAAAATAAATCTTAGTTTGTTTTACAGAAGAACAGACAAAACTGACTAACTTTTGTCAATATCAAATAAACTGAGAACTAAAAGGAAATTCTCAATCTCTCCTTGTTGTATAGCTGAGCTTTTCAAACAGTTTTAACAGTTACTTTAGTCTGACAAAAGCCGAATGACGAATTAGCGCTTCCAGTCAGAGACTGAGGCTACGTCCACACGTACACGGGTATTTTTGAAAACGGAGATTTTCCGTTTTCGTTTTAAAAAATAATCTCGTCCACACATAAAGGCAGAAATGAAGGAAAACGCTGCTATGAACATGCCAAAGCAGCAGGTGGCGCTAGATTCCTAACCGTGCCGAAATGTTGGCCAATCAGAAGTCTAGAAGCCTCGGTGGGAAAAAGTAAACAAAGCTGGGGCATAGAAGCAGAACCGAGTCGTATGTGTGGAGGGACAGTAACTGTGTGTATATGTAAGCATTTAAACACTGCAGAGAGTAGAATTAACAGTATTGTAGAAATTCATTTCACCGAAACAATAACGTGGCGCACAGTGTGACGCATGCACCAGTTTATTGTATTTCCAGACTTGCTTTCGGCACAATTTACAGTGCACGCTACTCTGTTTTTTGTCAGACTTGAAATAGCCGAAATACCTTCAAACTACGGAACTTCTATGGCTCTTCCGTTCGACAATCTCTCCGGCATTGGAACCATCATCTGTTTTCTCTTCGGTCACGCTCGGTTGATTTTTCTAGTCGGCACACTCATTTCCTCCATTACCCGCTGGCTGCTTCCCAAACAAACACACGTGCGGCTTGGCACTTGTGCTGTACGTAACAAGTCACGCGACGTGACGCTGCGGCTGTGATTGGTTCGGCTCTGCGCTACTTAATTTGGATTGGCTGACCTTTTTTTTTTTTTTTTTAAGAGAACAAGAGCGGCGAGGTCTATCGCGATAGCTTAATTTCTCTATCGAGTAAAAGTTATATCGCGATACATATCGTTATCGTTCTATCGCCCAGCTCTAGTATGATCTACTATTTTGGACTAGCAGTGGTATTTATTAGTCATAGTGACTCCTCAAAGAGCCTATTTTGCACTATTAAAAGCTGCTAATTATTTTACATTTTGTAAAACTTAAAATTTTAGGATATTTTACTTTCAGTTACATTTATTCAGTTGTATTTATCTCCCAATGGAAAAAAGAAAGACAAAACAGCATCATCCAGCCAGTAACAGCTGTGAAACTATACTGACAGATGAAAAAATACAGAAACCAAAGACACCTGTGAAGATTTTTAAATACAGTAAACGTGCTTCGAGTTAAAGAGAGTAGTGATCCTGATATGGTCTTAACCTCGTTATATAAAGTGTCCTGAGACCACATGTGTTATGACTTGGAATTATATAAATAAAACTAAATCGTGTATGTTGTGGGTGTGATTTTGGTCTACTCACTGTCAGTGAAGAAGACGTGGGCGGCTTTGTACCTCGGAGTCCGAGGGTCTCTGAAGTCCTCAATCACACCCTCGACAGACTGAAAGAGCAAAGACGAACAGACTAATAATTCATTGCTACATTGTTGAGTGAGTTACATATCACTGAAAGCAAACATCAAACTAAATGTATTGTAGTAAAGGATTCAAATCAAAGGAAAGTGTCGTTTCTAATTTGATGGACAAACATTTGCAATGAAGAAAATCACATAATGAGGCTGTAGAGCAGAGGTGTCCAGCTCCAGTCCTCGAGAGCTGCCGTCCTGCAGCTTTTAGATGCATCGCTGCTCCAACCAGCTGAATCAATGGTTATCAAGTTTGACAAAGGCCTGGTAACAAGCCACCCATTTGATTCAGGTGTGTCGGAGCAAGGATGCGTCTAAAAGCTGCAGGACAGCAGCTCTCAAGGACTGCAGCTGGACGCCCCTGCTGTAGAGGAACTGCTTTATTTACCTCGTCTGAGGGTGTGATCAGGTAGATGGCCTCCATGCTGGGCAGAGGTTCACGCCGCTTTGTTATATCTTCGACAACTGAAGTGGATAAAGAGCAAGGTCAGTGCGTTCATCAGGCTGGTTAAAGTCTCATATCCCAATATAAGACACTTATCATCCCAACAACGATATATAATCACAAATCAAAAAATGACATGGCAACATGACATTTGGTTGTTTAGGAAGAGGGGGAAGATTTAGGAGTGACGTGTTGTCTTGTGTAGTTAGTGTGTAGTGTTGTGGATAGTTTTGTGTTGTGTGTCAGAACAATGAGGTGACTGCTGTCTCCAGATAGAAACAGGAGTGATGCACCTGCTGCTGTCAGACCTGCAGGTATCAGGCTGTGATGTTGTACCTATAATTTTAAAATTGTCAATTTATTTTTGCATTTAAAGTTATGAAACATGATTCATTAAACATGTTTGTGGTTGTTACAGTAAAAATATAACTTTTTCTACTCGGATTTTATGTGTTTTGTCTGATTTTAGATCAATTGTGTTAATACAATATGTCAAAATGAAAACATAACTGTAAATTCAGACACGTGAGGTTGTGCTGAAAAGGATGATACCAAACAAGGCAAATAAATACTTTTTAAAGTTGAAATGTGGAGGAAACATCAAAAGGGTTAAACTTTTTTTTTTTTTTTAAAGTAACGAAATAGTTACTTTTCAAGTAATTAATTACTTTTAGAATCTTGTAACTCGGTTACTAACTCAGTTACTTTTTTTGAAGAAGTAACTAGTAACTATAATTAATTACTTTTTCAAAGTAACTTGCCCAACACTGCTGACTCGTGTGATTAAAGGATCCCCTCTTGGGGACACTCCCCCAGGACTTAAATCTGGGACTCTCCACCACTCGACATTAGAACTGACGAAGCTTCTACATGTGGCGGAAATTAGCTTTCTCCAAAACACCTCTGATATTAGTTTTGACGTTTTCCATTAAATGGATGGTTCTTAAATTTAACTTAATATCTGAGTTGTTTTTTTTGGGCAGCACGGTGGCACGGTGGTTAGCACTGTTGCCGCACAGCAAGAAGGTCCTGAGTTCAATTCCTCCACCAGGCCGGGGTCTTTCTGTGTGGAGTTTGCATGTTCTCCCCGTGTTTGCGTGGGTTCCCTCCGGGTACTCCGGCTTCCTCCCACCGTCCAAAGACATGCAGCTTGTGGGGATAGGTTAATTGATTAATCCAAATTGTCACTAGGTGTGAATGTGCGAGTGAATGTGAATGGTTGTCTGTCCCTGTGTGTTGGCCCTGCGACAGACTGGCGACCTGTCCAGGGTGTACCCTGCCTTTCGCCCTATGACAGCTGGGATAGGCTCCCGCGACCCTGAAAAGGATAAGCGGAAGCGAATGGATGGATGGATCTGAGTTTTTCTTAATTTTAGACTAGTTGTTAGTGGAATTTTTTCCACAGTTAGTCAACTAAGAAATTAATGGCCAGTAACATCCCTAATCATTACGTTTGGTATGTAGCCCACATGCATCATCGCAGCAGTACTCCCAAATGAGCTGTTGGACGGAGCTTCGTGTGATCTGCCTTTTGGCAAAGCAATTGGCTGGAAAAAGTCGACACATTCAAGGGATTTCATCACACCGTCACTACCTGGTGCCATGTTTCTCACAGTTAAAGTACTATTTAGTCAGCAATGTTCTGGTGGGAACGGATACCAAAGCCTGTCTTTAATCTGACATTTTTATTCAAAATGGTGAACTCATAAAAGACAGCTTTTTTTATTGGAACTTGCAAAAGTAAAAAACAATACTGGAACACACCTGTTGGTAGAATGCAACAAGGAACTGAAGAAAACAGAAGGCTTAAATACACACATGAGGACAATGAACAGGTGAACAGAATCTAACGAAACACAAAGGGGGAAGTAAAACTGGCACATGACTGATGGATTGGAAAGTAAGACACGTACACCGGGCATGGGATACGTAGGGAAGACTAAACAGCCGGTATTCAACAGACTGCTATAAGAAAAATAAACATGAAGTCAAACTCTGGGACTAGATCACAACTACGAACATTGAACTCCAGCATGTAATTCACAACATAATTACAAGAACACTGGAAATCAATAAGAAACTTTAAACTGAGAACAGAGGAAAATAAACTAAACACTGGATCAACGACCGAGGAACCGCACAGCTGATCTTATCCTTTTCTAATATTTCAATTACCTTGCAAAAAAATAAATAAATATAGAAATATTTTCACACTGTAAACACTGTTGGATACATTTAACTTAATTAGAAATTAGAGTTAAATTTGATTTATTTAAAACAGATTAAACTAACTACACAGCTACAGGTCAAGTGTATGGAAGCCCGTTTCCGTCACTAAATAAAAACAAAACAGCTAGTATCCATAACTCAAAATTTCGAGTTACTTTTCTCAAAATTTCGAGTTAGCTCTGCCAATCAAAAATATACGTGAATGAGGTCGCTTTCTTGTTACCCGGAAGCATATGGCGCAGAGGAACGCGCACTCAAAAACGGATCCCAACAAATTGGCGCTTTCGCGAGTACGTTTGCTGATAGTAACACCATGTGATTCAGCTAATAACACAGGGATTTCATCATTTGTGAAGCCAGGCTGAAAACACTCAGCAATCTGTGCATTCACGACTGGATGTAATACCGGTAGCTTAGCTGTAGCATTTGTAGCTGAGGCTTCAGCTTCCGGGTAACGAGGAAATGACGTCATTCACGTAGATTACTGATTGGCAGCGCTAACTCGAAATTTCGAGTTACTTTTCTCAAAATCTTGAGTTAATAAATTGGAATTTTGAGAAAATAACTCAGAATTTCGAGAAAATAACTCGAAATTTTGAGTTATGGATCCTTTTTTTTTTTTTTTGTGGCGGAAACGGGCTTCCATACAAGTGAGCTGGGTGTGGCTGGGTTGGTAGTACTTACTAGTGATTCCCTCAGACATGATGTCTGTCATCTTACAGCAGGAGGACACCATCCTCATGCTCAGCTTGTCCACCACCAAAACCTATAATAAAATCACACATAGCAAAGGAAACTACTATGTCTGATACTTAATGAATGTCTTTGTTTATCTTTGAATCACAGATATCCAACTTCGTATGAATAATGATGTTAATGACAATTACCTTCCATTTTCCTTTTTCTCTTGCCTTCTTGATGACGTTGTTCATTATCTCTGTAAACAAAACATTTTGTGTATATTGTACAGTTCAATCAAGAGTTAGAGCATTTTCACACATCAGGTCATAAATCTGCCAGTTGCCCATTTTTGATATTCCAGTCTTAATAACTAACAGACTAGTTTGTGCAAACCTAGAAAATCTGCTGCCTCATCCAGTTTATTAAGTGTTCGGCTGTTGTTGCTAAATAAAAAAAAAAACAGCTGAACTGAAATTGAAAATTTCCAACCTACAATTCCATTGTGACTGGGCCATATCATACCGTTCACGGTAATACCGGTACAATGTTAGGCAACGATAAGAAAATGAAATATCGCGTTAGAATATGGGTAAAACCCGCATGTGCAGTGCCTTTGTTTTCATACGCACATGGCCGAAAAAGCATGGTGGCAACGGAGAATGAGAATGGAGAAAGCGGATCGTTGAGTGAAACGGATGAACCAGAATAGGTTTGTAAAAATGGAGCCACTTCAGTGATGTGGAAGTGGTTTGGTGTTTGTCCGTCAGTCCCAAAGTCAAATGAACACTGCAGCGTCACTGAGAGTTAAAAACTGTCTAAATTCTTTCATCTTTAATAAAACGATCAGCGTTGCTGCTTTACCAGGTGTAACTATGAAGTTTAGCATCCAGGCATCCATGAAAACAGAATTTATTACATTTAACGGAGTTAGAAGTTAGCAGGTGGTTAACGGAAGTTAGCTCGCTAGTTTCGCTAGTTACCTAAACATGATATAGCATGTTCTGACTGAGAGATTTCTGAAAAAATTCAAATGTACAGCTCTGCTGTCACTTCCAACATAAATGAAGACAGGAAACTAAACAGCAGAGATGTTTGTAAAGTTACTGAAGTTGGGCTAGCTGCTATATAATGATGTGCTACGTGATCGCTAGCGACACAGCTATGTTAGCATAACATAAACAGTGAAGCTGCAGGATTTAAGCTAACACTTTTCCACTCGATAAAAGTTAATGTGAAGGTTCCTGAGGGTTAGAGACAAATACAGTCGCATGGCAGGATGCTGTAAACGCTAGCAAAGTTGTGGAGTTGCATTTTGTCTCACATCAATTATATCGTCAGTTATATCGTTATCGCAAATTTTCAAATCTATATCGTGATAAATATTTTTGGCCATATCGCCCTGCTCTAATTGTGACTTCTGTCCACCTTGGCTAAGTTTGGTCTTATAACAGAAATGTAAAATAAAATCTGGAGAGTGCAGTGTAGTTACAGTTTTGAGCGTCTTCAGAGAAGCGGCGACCACTGAACATCACATAGACATAAATGAGTATGCTGAGACAGTGACATATGCATTGGAGATGCCACCATCATCAAAACTGTCACAACATGCACTAACCAGAAGCCATGCTTTACTGCAGGCGTTCAAGAACTACTGAAAGCACGGGTTGGTGCCTTCAAGGCCAACGACGAGGCAGCGCTCAGACTGACAAGACCCGATCTGTGCTGGGGCATCAAGCTAACAAAGCCTGAGTGCTCAAAGAAAGTCAGTGATTACTTCGCCTGCTCAAGAGATTCTCAGCGAATGTGGCAAGACATCCAAGCCATCATTACAAGGCCCCGCCTCTCTGCCAGAAGCACTTAATTCATTCTACGCCAGGTTTGAGACTCAAAACAAGGAGCCAGCACAGAAAACCACCCCTCGCCAGACAAACGAGTGCTGTCCCTGTCCACGATGTGAGAAGGAGTCTTGCTAAAGTCACCCCACAAGCTGCTGCACCAGACAATATACTGTCCTCACAGCCTGTGCTGATCAAGGTTCAAGGTTCAAGGTTCTTTATTTGTCACATGCATAGTTATACAAGTATAACACACAGTGAAATGTAGCCTGACACGCTCCTCGACATGTGCAAAAATTGGGGGGGGGGGGTGTAGAGGAAGAACATTATATATATATATAGTATATACACTGGGTGAATGTGCAGTAGTAGCAGCAAGCAGGTGAATTCTGTACATTAATATGAATAGACATCTGACTATTTTACAGGATAGACAATATAAACATATTTAAAATTAAAGGAATTGAAATGTACATTGTGCCTTGGTTTAGTGTCTGGAAGAGTCCTGTCTCAGTCAATTATAGAGGATGTGAGAGGGCGGGTGTGTGTGTTTAGGGCACGGATGGCTTGGGGATAGAAGCTCCTCTTGAGTCTCTCTGTCCTTGCCCGGAAGATGCGGAACCTTCTACCAGATTGCAGAAGTTGGAACAGTTTGTTGCCAGGATGGGACGGGTCCTTCAGTATCTGCGCTGCTCTAGTCCGGCATCTCCTGGTGTAGGTGTCCTGAAGCGGGGGGAGAGCAATCCTGCAGCAGCGTTCTGCTGTACGGATCACTCTCTGGGGAGCTTTTTGGTCCTTCACACAGCTGTTCCCAAACCACGATGTCATGTTCTGTGTGAGGATGCTCTCCACAGCGCCTGTATAGAAAATCCTGAGGATCTTTGGAGAGACCCTGAACTTCCTCAGTTGTCGTAGGTGATACAGGCGCTGCCTAGCCTTTTTGGTCTGGACCTGAATGTGGGCAGCCCATGTCAGGTCTGAGGAGATGTGGACACCAAGATACTTGAAGGACTGCACCCTCTCCACTGGAGCTCCATTGATGATGATGGGCTTGTAGTCTCTGTGCTGACCCCTTCTGAAGTCCACCACCAGCTCCTTGGTCTTGCTGACGTTCAGCTGGAGGTGGTTGTCCTGGCACCACGATGCCAGATTCTTCACTTCATCCATGTAGGCCGCCTCATCGTCAGCTGACTGACGTCCGAGCAGACGTCTTCAACATCTCCCTGAACCAGTGGTTCTCAGTCTTTTTACATCATTCCTCACATGGCAGAAATATTATCCCCCCGAAGGATTCACTGAATCCGTCAGTAATTTTTGTTTTAAACAAACAACTTTCATTTCAAGCAACTAACTTTTGTCACTCGACTGCTTCATTCGTCTGCAGCACTTCTTCAAAAAAGCAACAAGTTAAACAGAATGTGAACATCGCCAAACATGGAAAAATAAAGTTCAGTCTTAGTCTTATAAAAACAAAAGATCCAGAAACTGGTGAGCAGAGATGAAAAATATATAATTTAGTGAGAGTTTAATACTACTCACTGTTAGTGGCTGCAGGGAGCCTGTTTTTGACGGCAGAGCTGCGGCAGGGCGTGATGGTGTGGACCGAAATGACAAAAAAAAAAATTCAAATTCTCTCGAACAAATGGGTCTGCCTTAAAAACCAAAATACAGCCCGATAACTTTCACTTACAGAGGTCGTGCGAAACAAATCAATCAAGTCCAACTTCACGTCCATATCGTCCAGCTTTTTGAGCAGTTGTCTCCTTTCAATATCAAACCTCTGGCAATTCAAGGAAACATGTTCTATTGTTTCCTGTTCCCTGCTGCAGCCACACTCCCCTGTACAGTGTTTATCTGTTAAAAACAATGTGCTATTTAAACCAGTGTGTCCGAATCTCAGTCGAGATATAATCGTCTCCTCTCTCCTGTTTCGGCCTGTACTTCTCATTTCCCCCACTTTCCTTTGGATTTTATAAAACCATCGCCCTTTCCTCTCCTCCTCCCATTGCTTCTGCCACCTTTCCTTCATTTTGTATCGTATTCTACTCTTGAGCTCCGTCCTACTCACACTAATATCTACCATCGGTCTCCTCGTTGCGACTTTTGCTGTCCAGTCTGTTTCATTTCCTTTAACTCCATGATGCGCTGGTATCTATAAGAATGTGACCATAAGCCCCATCATAACAAGTCTGAACAATGTTTGCTGGATCTCTATCAGAATGTCAGTCTGCAGTCTGAGTGACTGTCTTGCAGACCGGCCAGTGATGAGCTCGAGTCTGAACATATCACAGATCTTAGTGGTTTTGTTTCTTCAATCCACTGGACTGCTAACAATAATGAAACCATTTCTCCTGTGCACACTGATAAATCGTCACTGATCCTTTTCCCCACCTTGATATTAAACTCAGGAAGTATAAATGCTATCCCGCTTTGGTTGGCTGTATTCTTTGATGCATCTGTGTAGATTTTGACTATAATACTGATTAATATATTCCTGCACTGTATGTGAATTTAAGAGACCCAAAGCTCTTCAATTGTGTTTTCTCTTTTTCCCAGCACGGTTGGAAAACAGTTTTTGTCGGATGATCTTGACCACGTCCTTGTAAACTTGCCCAGTAAGTCAGTGTCAGTTGCTCTCTTCTTGTTTGTAATGGCATTTCCCCCATTTCTACCTGTACAGCTGCTGCAGATGTTGTTTTGAATGCACCTGTGCAGAGTCTTAGCGCCTGATATTGGATACTATCCAACTTACGAAGACTTGTTCTGGCAGCAGAATTATATACTACACACCCATAATCCAATACTGACCTAATCAACCCAGTATATAAAGCTTTTAAAGATTTCCTATCAGCCCCACAGTCAGTTCCCACTAAGCACCTCATTATATTAAAACTTTCTTGCATCCGTCTATTATTTTCTGAATATGTACAGTCCATGTCACCCTTTCATCAAACCACAACCCCAAAAACTTAAATTGTTTTACCCTTTCTAATGCTTGTCCATATAATCTGACCCTGATGTCAACACCAACTCTTTTTCTCGTAAAAACATTATTTAGTCTTATCAGCTGAGAGTTTAAACCCCCATTTATATGAGCTGTGATTGCCGCCTGTACTTTCTTTACCAAAAAGTCTAACCGTCGTCCTCTTGCCCACATCGCCCCATCGTCTGAAGAAAGTGAAAACCCCGTTCCACCCTCTATGTTCTTAAACACATCATTTATCAGCAGTGAAAACAATAACGGGCTAACTATGCTTCCTTGTGGCGTTCCATTTTTTCCATTTTAACTCCTCCCAATCCTCACGATAACTTGCCTGTCAGAACTCTTTAAGAACCGCTGCCCTGAGCCAAGCTGCTGTGTCACAGACAGCTGCAGCCTCGGAGCTCAAAGGCTGCCGCCCACTAATACTTACTCCAATCATCATGAAGTCAAAGCAAATCAACAGACGATGCGATCTCACTGGCACTCCACCTGGCCCTGTCACACCTGGATCAACGTAACGCCCACGTAAGAATGCTGTTCACTGATTTCAGCTCAGCATTCAACACCATCATTCACCAACAGCTGATCAGCAAGCCTGCCCTGCTCCACTGCAACTGGATCCTGGACCTCACTGATAGACCCCAGAGAGCACAGGTTGGAATCCAACACCATCACACTGAGCACGGCCCCCTCCCACCCTGCAGGCACGTGTGCTGAGACCGCTACTCTTCACGCTGCTGACCCACAAATGCACCTCCAGCTCCAACAAAAACTACATTATCAAGTTTGCAGATGACACCAGAGCGCTGGGACGATGATGATGCTGCTGCTTACAGAGAGGAGGTGCAACAGCTGGCACTTTGGTGCAAGGACAATAATCTATCTCTGCATGTTGGCAAAACAAAAGCATTGCTGGTGTCACAGCAGAGAGACCGCTCTTACTGACACCATCTGTTTGTTGTTTTCTTACCTTCTTTGTTTCTTTTAAGTAATCCAAGCACTTTATAAAGTGCTTTATTTATGAAGAGCTTTAAAATAGCCAGCACAGCATGAAAGTGTGGTACAGTAAATAAGACAATAGAATAAAATAAAAAATAAATAAATAAATAAAACACATAATGAATTAAAATTAAAACAGACCAACATAGAATCAACTAAACTAAACTAAACACCAACATCTCACGTGGTGTCAAAGGTCAGGGTGAAGAGCTGGGTTTTCAGGAGTGATTTAAAAACAGGCAGAGAAGAAGCCGTCTGATCTCTAAAGGCAGCTCGTTCCACAGTTTGGCAGCTGCTACAGCAAAAGCAGGATCTCCTCTAAGTTTACGCCCAGTCCTGGGTACATGCAGGAGCAGCTGATCAGCTGACCTGACAGAGCGGGTGTATGAGGCTGTAGCAGCTCAGAGAGATAACATGGGGCGAGGCCATGGAGAGCTTTAAAAGCAAATAAATGAATTTTAAAATGAATCCTAAAAGGAATGGGCAGCCAGTGACGTGGAGCTGAAATAGGAGAAATGTGCTCAAACTTTCGAGTTCCAGTTACAAGACGAGCTGCAGCATTTTGCCTCCTCTGTAGACGAGTAACCTATGAAGCACTGACCCCTTTATAAAGTCCAGCAGTCCAGCTGAGTGCTAACAAAGGCCTGGATCACTGTCTCAAAGTGCTGCTGTGACAGAATTGGTTTTATTTTAGCAGCTGCCAACGTGATTGAGCAGCTGGGGATTTTAATCTTAATGTTGACACCTCGGTATAATAAATTAACATGATTTTATAAAGCATGTTACTGGGCTTACACATAACTGTGGACATTCTTCAGTGTTAATGAGTTCATATTAAATGTATTTATTTGTATCAGAACAATTAGGTATTTTCTTTGATATCATGTTTCCAAGTAAACAAGCAGGAGCGTTCTCAATGAGAAACATTTTCAGAAATGTTCCTTCTATCTCAGACAGGAAAGACTAGAGAATCATTTTAACCTTCTTTGCATGTCCACTCTAGGTTCCTGCAGCTTTTAAGGTAAAGAAGAAATGTGGTGCTTGTTGGTGGCCTGGATCAATAAAGACATTCACATTCTTAAAAGACAATCCTGCAGACTGGAACTGGATGGATGAAGATGAATCATCATCATATACATCACCAAGAGATGAAAGCTTTGATGATCACGTTAAGATTAAAGTTTCTAAACTTTTTTAAAGAATAAAATGAATCAAATCAAATAAAAAATTCTAACTCTTGCTTGTTTTATTGATAATATTTTCCCATAACTTCTCAGTGATGTTTTCATCCTTGGCTGCTACGATTACAGTCCACATGCTATAAAAGTGACCTCAGTTGTATTTTTACTCAGTTGTATATAGAATTTGTATTCTATTTTTATCCTATTGTATATTTTATTCTATTTTATTCTACTGTATATCGTATTTTATTTTATTCTATTCTCTTCTGTACAGTTGTGTACAGTCTATTATTCGTATTGTATTCTAATTTTTGCTATATAACTTTTGCACTGTCCACTTCCTGCTGTGACAAAACAAATTTCCCACGTGTGGGACTAAGAAAGCTTATCTTATCTTATCTTATCTATTATAACTGTCTTCAGCCTTCTGAAACATGCAGTCAGAACAACATCTCAGTCAGGGTTTGGACAGTCCTGAGACTGTGCTTGTTAGGGTGATATCATAGCTCACTGTGTTGCAGCAATACTGATGAATGTTCTGTTCTTGTACTATGTGACCCAAGTGTAGCATTTAATATAGTGGATCATTACAGTTTCATAGTGAGGCTGTAGCACTGGGTTGGTATATCTACGACAGCTCTGCAGTCGTTTAAATCATATTTTGTATGTTTTTCCATATTATGCAGCGGAGTCCCCCAAAGGTCTACACTGTATATGCTACCACTAGGTCACATTATACTGGCATATGACATTTAATAAGACTGCTGTGCTGATGGCAGCTCTGCATTCCAGTGAGAGCCACTGATTGAGCAAACCTTTCCCACTCTATACACTGTCTAACAGATGTGTGCAAAGGTCCTGAAGTTAAACTAAGATGAAACAAAAACTGTTATTATTGGTTCAGAAAAGCTACATCGGGCATCAAGTCCTCTACAGGTCTTTTATGTACACATGTAAAATCAGTTGGGGGTAATTTTCCACTCTAATCTCATCTTTGAGAAACACACAAACATGGTCACAGACGTGCTGCTGCCACCTCAGGAATAATGCGAGGAGCCATTCAATGCTGAATTTTAGTTCTATTCAGGCATCACAGATGCTTTTATTTTGCTCTCGGTCAGAAGATTTTTAATACTCTTGTAGCAGGTATAAATCAGAAACTATTCATTTGACACCAGACTTTGCCAAATTGCAGCAAAGCTTATTATTTCACCTTGGTGCATTCACTGCGAGGATGCTGCTGACATGTGTGCAGCCACCTGTCCCCTCACCTGATTGGTTAATGTACTTTGGATACTTTTATTGGACTTTTCAACTCTGAGCAGTCAAAGCATGTTTTGCTCTAAGCCACATTCAAACAGCATTTTGATTATCATGCAAACACTTACGCCGATAGATGCATAACAGCGAATCTTCTGTTTGAATCAGGTTTGATACTTGAACTTTCACAATGGTCACAGCTCAGGAGATCTCCCACAGAAATGTAAGCACTGAACTGACGTCAGTGATTTTACATGTTTGGCTGTGTGGATGTCAAATTTGTAACATAAATCCTTTTTCAGAGCTTGTGTCTAATTTTAATTACAAATTATAACAATTTAACCATAAAATAGAAAATAATAGCAGTGCAACATGTATGAACAATACACTGATTAGACTTCAAAGTTATTTCCATATTTGCAGACCAATGACACGGGCTGAAGAACGACTGGTTACATTTGGTGAATCATAAGCGTCCAAGCTTCTGGCGCAGCTGTCGTGGTTTGAGTTCAATAGTCTTTCTAGTTTTGTATGTTTGTTAATCTTTGGATTCAGGTTCTGTTAAAGTTTAGTTTTCTTCTTTGCCCAGTTTGTTTTTGTCTGGTATTAAAATCTAATGTTTGACAATTTAAAACATTTCGTTATGAAGAATTTGCAAAACACTAGAGAACTAGGAAGGGAAAAAATACTGTTTTCACAGAGACAGAGTAACACAAAGAGACATTTCTAAAAGATATTAGTTCATTCTTTTTTCTTTTATTGTTTTTTAAGCAGAGCAAATCTAGTATTTCCCAATATTCTGTTAAAATGTGTCAAGGTTTCCCTTATTGGGGATTTAAGCACATGTCCAGGATGTGAGAATGAGCACGGAGAGACTGAGAGACAGGCCCACTGCAATTGTTGCCTCTAATCTGCTCCCAATCCTCTTACCCCATCCACTACTCCCTACTGCCCACAGCTATTTCTGTGTCAGCGGACGTGACATCACAGGAAAGCAGCATACATGGCTGCATCAGTGTGCGCACACACACACACACACACACACACACACACACACACACACTGATAAACACAAACACTTGCTCTCCAAAATAAGTCTACATATCATGTTCCTCCAAAAGGTATCGTTAAGCTTGAAGAGCTGCTGTTCAGCTGACATAAGCACATTGCAGTGACATGACAGTCACACAGTGAGGCCAGCCATCTCATGCAGGAATTTACAATAACTGTAAATGATCGATTTAGGCACATTATTTGTGACACAACACCTCAATGAGCCGATACACCTTTATCAGGTAGACCAAGCTACATGACGAGAAAAGCTATTGTCAGAGACACACTACAGTGAAGTCAGTGAATAGTCCTGTTTATCCAATTAGTCCGCTGGATTAGGTGTAAGTGCCTGTGGAAGAACGGAGCACCGCCTGACGGGCAGCAGGCACAGTTGGCTGTTGCTTCAGTTCTAGCTCTCCTATTCACTATTCTCTTTCCTGACAAACACTGTCATCATGTTGTACAGTGTGTTCATGAGAGACAACGTTTTGATGTTTGGGCAACATAAACTAAATCCCTCATCTATGGTCATGACTTTGGTCTGCAGACAGATAACCTGTTGGGCACTCCCTCTGACATCACAGCCTCACTATCATTCATTCTGATGTGACCCTTCACTGCTCAGATTCACCTGGAAGTTTCTGGACTCGCAGACAGTCTCTGTGATCACGACGCATTCTCAGATGAGAGCATGAATGCACTGTAATGTGAATACTTTGTTTTCTTCTGTTGAAGCATGTGTGCAGCTGAATGTTACCATTATTTTCTCTGAGGATCCTCAACCAAGGCAGCTGTGAGCGTTACATGCTTACAGCTGTCTAATTCTCTGCATAGATTTCAAGGTTTAAAACATGAAATTTCCACCCAATGAAACTCGACATAGACGATTTTCAGGGGATGCTCATGAGAGCAGGGGACGAGTCTTTGTGTCGTAAATATCGTGACGCCTATACCTGTGCTTTCATCCAACGACTTTTCTTAGGATTTAAGTACTTTACAGTATTGCATTAGTATTTTTCTGAGCGATTGTTACCTTGTGATTTTGTTTTTAAATAACACTTGATTTTCGGTTGTTTTCCAGCATAGCTGTCTCATTTCCATCACAATCTAAACAATACGACTGTTTGACAGCAACTGTCTGATTTTTGATTTTCTTTGATGAATTTCTTCAACATCCTTTAAATAGCCTAAATCTCTGTCTTTA
The DNA here is from genome assembly GCF_057381915.1 of Diplotaxodon limnothrissa. Lineage (NCBI taxonomy): Eukaryota > Metazoa > Chordata > Actinopteri > Cichliformes > Cichlidae > Diplotaxodon > Diplotaxodon limnothrissa. The sequence continues at coordinate 2,014,824 of NC_140607.1, read as the reverse complement.
AATGGAAATATGATCTGCATAGAGCTGTTATACTGGTCTAGAGTAAATGTCAGACCTTTCCTGTCCGTGTACGGCCATGTCACTGCTAACATGTATTTAAATTGTGACAGTATTTCAATAACTTGCACAGTCACTATCCAAAGGCTTGATAGGTTGTAACCAGTTTTATTAATATGGTTACTCAATGAGTTAGTGAAGGCGCATCACTGCCAAGTTCACTGAACCTCCCTTTAGCCGTTTGGGTGCGTGCTGTTTTTGGAAGTCTAAAGATGCGCTGGTGCGATTTATTAAGCGCAACTAACACAAATCGAAAATCAGTTTGGAATTACCAAACTGTGCTCACAACTACCGTGGAATCAATGCACGAGGGGAAGAAACAGGTCTGGGATAGTAAAGGCAGTATAAACTAAGGCTTCTTCGGTTATTGAGGCAGCCAGAGTCGGATCTGTCCTCCTCCACCTCTGGTCTTCCCCAGAGAATTATGTCAAAGCATTTAATCCGCACAAAGATTAGCGCGACCGGATTTACATCGGACCTGGGCTCCATGCTTTTACACTGACAACACAATAACGGGCAATAACGGCAGAATTTAGCAGAACACCAGCGAATAGTGCAATTAATTCACTGCCTGCGACACTTCAGATGTTATGAGCAGATGCTTTGCTCCAGTGATTCCGTGCGTCTTAGCGCACCAACATTTCATTAATAAAAAGTAAGGAGCAGCTCGGCCCCACGTTACAACAACAATCAGAATAAAAATAAGAATTAAATAAGAATAAATTTTTTTTTACTTTCTCCAACAATGGCTTTTAGTCCCAGCGGTGCCATGATGATCCCGTCAGTGCGCGTCCTGCTCTCCAAAGAAAACCGAGTGGAGCTATTACTACTGTAAAGCTCATCATAGTAAGTAACACCCAGTCGTTCCAGTTAAATTCAAAATAAAAGCCTCCAGTTAGGCGAGCATAGCAAAACAGGCTAAACGGGAGAGAGAGAACCTCTCCTGAGGGTTCAAGTCAAATCATGCAGGCGAGCTGGTTTCATGGTTTCCCTTTAACAAAATACTGAATAGCAAGTGTTCTAAAGTAAGTCAACTAATACATATCAACAACTCCTCCTTCATCCTAGATTTTGGAATAGGTAGAATAAAGTAAACTGAAAATGTGATATCCTGTAAGCTCTAGTTTGCTCCACCAAATAGCTTACAGGAGTGAAACTAACATGAAAATGGTCAAAAAGATGTGATGAGCAGAAAACGCTGAAGTTCGCTGCACTGAACTGCAACATAAGTGTAATCTGTTTGGACACTTTTGACTTAAAGGGGCTATATTGCAAACCAGGCAATATATTATTATTATTATCATTATTATTGTTATTATGAAAAATGTAAAGTAGGTGTTTTACTTGTGGATGTAAAAAATCTAGATTATCAGGTCAAGTTTTGTCCCTAAATTGTCAATTTCCCACAGACTGAAATTTAAGTACTTTTATTTTGAAACTCTGGAAAGCCTCGTCCGCGCCTCGATTATGAGCCCTTACATGAAAATGAAATAATGGATCGGGGATAATAAATCAGTATTAGGTATATATAATGTGAGTTTATATCTAATGTACATCAAGAGTTACTGAGATGATTATGGTATGATGGCGCACTTAGACGCTGTTTGGTGTCCACGCGAGGGCAGCAGAAGACAAGTCAACGCTCTCACGCGTACTCAGTGCAGAGTTACGCGGAATAGTAGAGATGCTGCAGAATATACATTTAACTTGTGAGTTCAAATATCCACAAATGTGAGCCAGAAGGACAGAGGAGAGTAAAATGTTTTATTTTGAAAAACAAATCATTTTACGACACTCTTTATTGTTTATTTGTTTTGTTTTTATTTGTAAATTTTCTACTGTGCTAACCAACCTGAACCAAATGTTTCACTCACCTTCAGTAATGTAGCTTTTCCAGTATCGCTGTTATGTTGTCTCAGATTTTTCGAAACGTGTTTGTAGAAGATATTTATCAATTGTTGGTGTAGTGAAAAATATAGTCTAAAATCAGGGGTCAAATGAGCTGTGGGCCGCTGCTGGCACTGTCGTCTCATTGGAGGGCCACTTTAGTGTTCAAGTAACACAAACAAACAAACAAACAAACAAACATCCACAAATGTTTCTGAAAATGTTTTGTTTGTTTTTTAAAATTCAAGTATTGAACGTGAACACAGATTCTTTTTCTTCCCTCTTAACTGAAGCCTCTCTGTCTGTGCAGACACTTGGCAGCGCTTCTGCCATCATTTTGTTCGCATTTAACAAAATATGAATGCAGACACAAGTGTACACATTAGTTTGCTTAGGGGAAGTTTATGTGGTTTCTTTGAGCGTGAGTCCATGAGATTGGTGAGTTACAAGATATTTCTTGTGTAAGAAGGAAAGAAGGAAAGCCTGTCTGTTTTATCGCTGGACATCTTCCTTTTACACGTTTTATCAATTTGGTTTTTTTGCCTGTCCCGTTTGGATCTTTAGCCATCAGAATTATTGTCTGACGGCCAAGAAAGATGCCCAACTGATTTACTTTACCAAGTGGATCATCACAGCCTTGCCATATTGGTCCATTTGGTTGACCTTTGTTATTATTATTATTTCTTTTATTTTATTTCAAGTTGTTACAGACGGGACAGACATGACTGGGGGATAAGAAAGGGAGAGAGAAAGAAAAACAGAGGGGAAGAAGGACCGTAAGAGAAGACACAAAAAACAAGGAAACAAAAACAAGCAAAAGAGAGCAACACAATAAACACACTAAACATGACACCACAGCAATAACCTAGATAACTGTAACTAACAGTAAATACTAAATATTGAATGTTATTGTGTAGTACGCAGCACCGACAAGTAAGAAATACGTATTTATGTCCATGTGCGTAATGTGCCACGGGTCACCCCAAGCAGCACCCTGAGGCTGTACGCTAAGTGGAAGGAAGGAGGCCGGGTGAGTGTCAGCACCACAGTCCAGGACGAGACAACAAACATCCACGAATACATCAGGAAGATGAGCCCAACCGACCGCGTGCTCAGTGAATACCTCAGGCAGCAGAAGCCCAGGAATGAGGAGGAAGAGGAGGAACCATCATGGAAGGACAGGCCCCTGCACGGTACCACCGGCAGATAGAGGAGGTGGCTGATATCCAGAAATCCTACCAGGCTGGACAAAGCTGGACTGAAAGACAGCACAGAGGCACTAATCATGGCAGCACAGGAACTGGAACGCCATAACCAAGTGTCCAGCATAGTATACAGAAACATCTGTGGCGAATATGGAGGGGATATGGGAATATGGGAGTCCTGAGGTCAAAATAGGAGACGCCCTCCAGCGTGGTGAAGTGGCCGAGCTAAGATCCTGTGGGCCGAAATGATATTTAACGACAGTAATTTTAATATAGTTTTAGAGGCAGGAACATGAATTCTTCAAACTCATTTTGTAATAAAACTGTAATTTATCATTTTGCTGTTTTCCTTCTTCTTCCATCTTCCATCAAACATTAATGATGGAAACGTTTGTTAATCAACATAAACAGTGTAAAATTACAGAAACAATTATCCTTCGAAGCTTTTCTTGATCTTATGATGTTTTCCATCGAGGTGAAGGAAAAGGAAAATAATAATGGTGATCGTGTTGGCCTCAGGATTTCTTTGTATCATGGCTACAGCCCTGTGGTCGCTATTTGCTGCGGTTGGCGAACAAGGTGCATTACCGCCACCTTCTGGACTGGAGTGTGGCTCAGTCAGTTTATACATCTATATTCTCATATAAACACCACTTGCTCTTAAAAACCCAAATATCGCCCTGCGTTCCTTTGTAATATTTCGTGCACCCTTAACTGAACTCTGCTTTTCTGTAATGTGAGTATTTGCCTGTATTCAGCGCATTCTAACATCACACGTTCAAATGTCTCCTCCTGTCCACAAAATGCATAATCCCCTGTCTCGTGCTTATTCATCTTCTTTAGTGTGTTATTTAAACCTGTGTGACCAACTCTCTCTCTCTTGCCATTGTATCTTCTTTTTTACTGCTTTGACTTCGTCTCCATTGTCCAGCTGCTCTATAATAACCTTCCCTGTCCCACAGCGCTGGGTCTGCTGTTTCCCAACGAGACTTTAACGTAACGTGGCTGCACGGCAGAAGTTCTCCTCCTACTTAGGAGGGTGTGTCTGTCCGAGAGAAAAACGCACAGTTCTTACACAGTTTGAACTTCCTTTCGACAGCTTCGACTTGAGTGTTTGGTACCACCCGTTATTACTGACGCTGCAGTCATTTCATGAGCGGACAGGGCTGCTGTGGCAGGAGACACGTCTCTATAGACTTTATTGTTTGTCTTAAAAAGTAGTTGTCGGTCTGACGCAGCGTTCGCGTGGGACGCTTCACTGATCATGGGGGATGTGATTTCTAGTCACCTGGATGAAGGCAAGCGGGAGATTATCACAGGTAAGGAGCGCCGCGGGTGATTAGTTTGATGAGTGCTGGTTTGGCGTGTTTTCCATTTTGCCACAGTGTCAGCGTGAGTCCAGCACCTCTTTGTTTACTAACTAAACGGGCTTTTTATCTGCTTCGTTGATAAACCACAAATATCCACGTAGCGCGTTGGGCACCGCACCGCTCTCTTTCCTTAGCTGGACCAAACAGCTCTGTCTTTAGGGTTCGGGTTTGTTCTTTGTCGTACTGAAGCGCTTCCACGACACCAAAAGAGAAGGAAAAACTGGAAACGTAATAGGAAATGATGTGACCCGTTAAAGTTTGTTACAAATGGGGAGTGCAGCAGATAAAGTTCTGCTGATCGTCAGTGGCCCTGCCTCGGACATGTCACAGCCTATCAGGTTTTCTCTAATATGGAGTCTTTGCTGTCGAGTCTGAAGCGAATAAGCTTAGCTGCTGACATTTTTCAGAAGCACACTCGTGTACAGTATCTATTGGACTTAAGTGTCACAGTACTCGTGCCTGGTCCACACAGATGTGTCTCATATAAAAGGCATCACTGATGACCTCCTGATGTTCCACTCATCTTCTGCCCGAGACTGGACGGAAGGTTCCGTTGGACTCTGACTTTGCAGTTTGTGTGTTAGGAGTGGAAAGTTCAGGTTTAGCAATTCCTTATTTTTGGCTTGTTTCACCTCAGTTCTCTTTATTTGTGAGGATTACAGCTGACAGAAGAATCCACAAGTATGTTGTAACTTTTGGTGGTGGTGGGTGGGGTGTTGTTACAATTTCTCCTGAACTGGGCCAAATTTCAGGAACTTCAGTGACTTTTATTACACTCACAAAAAGTGTTCATGTTACTGTTTCATTGCTTAGTTGTTGGGATGTTTAATTTTCAAAACAACTGACACACATATTTTTGTAGGGTTAGTCCTGACCAGTCCTGACCTGATAGACCAGTGACCTGTACGGGGTTTGGGTTTCTAGGCTCTTTATCTTTTTTTCCATTTAGAAAATGAAGCAACGTACATAAAATAAAGAAGACCGCACATGAAGGTAGATATTTGGGCTCAGTTTTCTAGTACTGGATTAAAATGGACATGAAACACATCATGTATAATGACTAATTGACGTCATGGAGCCCTACATAGATGTAACTCTGTCTGTGAAGCTCGATTTAAAGTTTTAGAAACGTGTTTAGCGCCATCTCCTGTCAGTACAGAACATTACATCTAAGTAACGTTTGGTTGGCTGGTTGGTTGCTGCTGATAGACTTTAATTAGTTGATATAAACTAATAACTGAACCAATATAATGAGACTTAAACTAAAAACCCATTAAAGGGTTTCACTTTGTACTGACTTTGGCTGCAACAGTGACATTGATGTTCAAATGAAGGATGCACTGTTCATGTTCAGTCTCAGGTGAGCGTCTGTTCCTGTCACCACAATTAAAACCTTTACTGGGAAAAAGCTGGTGGGAGTCTTTCATCAAAGCACCAACAAACTGTGACATGAAGAAAAACAAACTTTGTCGCTGCTCCAACCAGTAATCCTCCAGAAGTATTTAAATATGCAGATGAACTGTTAACCTAGTCTGATACATGTTTCAATTATATCGTTTGCTGAAGATATTTTACATCGAAGCATACCTGCAGCAAACAGGGCTGCAACTAAAGGGGGGCGTGGGGTGTACTAGACCATATTTATTTCAAGGTTGTCGTAACATTTTTCAGATTGAAGGAGAAATAATATAAAGTCTTAATTAAATTGCTTTGATATTTAAAAATATAGAAGACAGAGTCAAGGCACATTTCTTATACATCTTATTTAGCTGAGTTTGACTTGAGATGTTTACTTTAAAAACATTGAGTTTCAGTTTGACATATAAATCCAATGAAAGGAATGAGTTGTTTTTGTTTTTCTGACAGATTAAAGTTAAACTTTTAAACACTGACGTGAAAAAAGTGTGGCGCCTCTTCCTTGGACTGTCTTGGGGTTTTTGTTTCCTCCCCGTTGCGCACACACGACCTATTTTCCCTGCAGACGTACTGATGGGATTCCTGATCGGTAAACTGTTTACAGCATCACAGACCAGGAAAACGTGGAGTTTCTGACTCCAGCATGTGGGTGAACCACTTGTCAGCTAACTCAAACAGGCCCTTCTCCACACTTTTCTCATTTCTAAAGTGCTTTACAAACCTGAATGTTACAGCCAACAGGGGGATTTTCCCGTATCAGTGCAACTAGCTACACAACAACAACACTTACTGGTTAAGAGAGAGTGAAAGTGGACAGTATGTCCTTGGTCTTAATATGAAAATGTTGCAGCAAAGTAAGCCCCTTAAATGAATCTTTAATTTTCCTTCCGCTGAGCTATTGGGTCGGTTACATTAGTTTATGTTACCTAACTGGTAATGACCGAAACCAACCAACCCAGTGATGTAACACTGTGTACTGGAAGAAGATGGCGCTGAACAGATTTAATACATTTTAACTTTAAGCACTGTAAAATCCAGCTTCACAGTTTTCGTGTGTATGAAGCTGACAATGCTCGCTTCCACAGGTTTGTTTTTGTTTTTAAAGTCTTCTCTTTTCTTTTTACTAAAAAATGATTTGAGGTTTGATGACTCGTCTGAAGAATTAATTGCAAGTTTTGGCCACAGATTCCCAGAAAGGCCAAAGAAAATTTGAGTAATACTAGACTTGGATTTGGCTATAATACAAATAGAATCTACAGAGAATGGAGGAAGTTGAAATGTGGGATGAACCTCATTGGTATAGACCTACAGACATTCAGTGACCTTTCTATTTTACACTGACCTCCACGCTTGATTTCTGCTTAAAGTTTAGAGGGATTACCTAAAGCTCAGGAAACTTAGTGAATGCCATGATTGAGGCTAAAGATAATTTTTTCCTTCACTGTCATTACAACTCAGAGTAGCACGTACACGTATCAGATGTGGAATTTGAGGAATGCATGAAAAACACGTTTCTGTGTGGCTGGATGGAAACTTTAGCACGCTGAGAAGCTGAGTCCTGTTATTGAAAACTGAGAGTGGCCTCTGATACCACACGGTTTAAAAGCAAGACTGGATTAGTAACAGATTATTTACATTTATATTTTGGAGTGAGCATGCATGTAAAAACAAAGTCTGTGTGAATATGGCCAGTTACTTGTGTGTTTTGGGGGTTTTTGTGAGCAAAACACTGAAACGGACTGTAACAATTAGAGAAATTAAACTCATCAGTTAGTGTCCTGGTTGCCTCTTTGTTTTAACATTTAGTCAGGATGCATGAAGATACTGACTGTTATTATTGGGCATTGAGTTGTCAGCACTTAATTGGTACTATGACATGTGAAAATGAGAATGTCATAGCTGCTAACAGACTGTAGTTAGAGAAAACTGAACTATTGTTGACTGAGTGGGTTGTCTGGGGTGGGTTATGGACACATGAAGAACCAGGCAGCAGGAGAATCATAGTTTCACTGAGCAGAGTCTCCAGATTATGGATTATCCCGCACCTCAGTTCATTGACTAAACCCAATCCTGGGTTTCTCTGTTATTGCCTTCCAACCTACTTCTGCATGGGCGAACCTTAATCTGGAAGTCCCGAGGTGAAAATGGGAGACGCCCCCTAGGCTGGTGGAGAATGGCCGACCTAAGGTCCTGTGGGGCTTCCAGATACAGATGGCTAACCAACCGGACATTGTAGTGTTGGACAAGCAGAAGAAAACGGCCGTAGTGATTGATGTAGCGATAGTGAATGACAACAACATCAGGAAGAAGGAACACGAGAAGCTGGAGTATTACCAAGGGCTCAGAGAAGATGTGAAGGTGACGGTGGTCCCCGTGGTAATCGGAGCACTCGGTGCGGTGACTCCCAAGCTAGGCGAGTGGCTCCAGCAGATCCCGGGAACAACATTGGAGATCTCTGTCCAGAAGAGCGCAGTCCTGGGAACAGCTAAGATACTGCGCAGGCCTCTGGTAGAAGACCCGAGCTTGATAAACCGCCCGCAGGGGCGAGAAGGGGACATTTTTTTAATATTTACACATATATGTATGTCAAAGTGAGTTTGAGAGAGAGCGCAAACGTTCATTTTCACTTCACTTGTGAAAACTCTCTAACTGTACCGGTCAGTATCTACACTGAAGATAAAATGAGCGTCTCGTTTAAAACCAAGAAGACTGAAGAATGGACACTATTGGTTGGGTTTATTTGCTCCAGTTGTCACAGTCAGTGTTTCAGTGTTTTGCTTAATGAAGACTTTGTTTTTACACGGATGAATGTAGAGCTTTGCTTTGTCTATGAGTGAGTGAAACAGGAAATCCCCCCCTCCCTCCCCTTGTCCCTGGCTCTGTGAAATCTCTAACCTGTATCTTCCTGTTGCCTGGTGACATGTGGTCCTCTCACCTTCAGCAAATACCCAACTGATCGCACAGGTGATTGTTTTAAACAGGTCTGATAAAATGAGAAATACTTATTCTCAATGTCATTTACCCTTATATTGTATATTGTATAGCTTTCTTGTTATATGTAAAATTGTATTTATATTATTTAATTTTTTTTACTTTAAAATATTTTACTTGCATTTTTAATCACTCTTATATTTAAATGTTCATTTTCTATTTTATCTAGGGATTGAGAGTAACGAAGTTTCTATTCTCTGTATGTCCTGTACATGTGGCAGAATTGACAATAAAGTTGACTTTGACTTTGACTTATTTCAAAGTTAACTTCTCCTCAATAGAAATATATGACATGGCCAGTAAGAAGTCGACAGAACTCCTTCTATCCATGTTTTGACAGACGCCAACAAAATTATGACATTTAAAGCAGCAATGAAAGGCCCTCGCACCCTGGGAACAGCCAGCGTGCTGCAGGGTGAGTCACACAGTCACATGGCTGATTCAGTATCACATCACTTCCTCACTGACTGCTCTTTGAGTGCTTGGAGCAGAAAAGCGCTAACATAAGAGACGGTCTGTTTACAACTGACCATTTACCTTCTGTGCCCACTAGGTGGCAATATAGAATACCCACTAACTATATGACATACTGCTACATATCGAGTGGAACCATCAATTAAAATGTTGCATAGATTGGATCATGATTAGAAGCTTTTTGACAGTAGGTGGAACTATAAACACGACCTAATATGGGCACATAGATATCTCCAGTCTCTGTCTTCCATCAGGAATTTGGGAGTCTGGGAGAGATTCCCAAAAGTTGAATCTGGACGTAACATTTTCTCAGTTGACATATACAAGTGACTTCTTGGATGAGTGATGAAAAGTTTCTCCCCATGAAAATGCTACATCCAGATGAACGGACTTGACTTTTTTGAGGTTTTCTTAACTGGATGATTCAGCGTGCCACTGGGGCAGATTGAACAATGTTCAGTTGAGATGTGCGATATCTTCTCCTGTGGTGAATTATTTCACGAAAATTCAAAAGCTTCACAATTTAACATCACCAAGGTCTTTAGACTGTACTCATCAAAGGTCATGTTGATCTGATGAAGTCCCGGGGAGTCTGTCAAAATTATACTTTAAATTCAAAATAGCTGCCTTTCTTCTGGGTTTGGCGTTTAGCTCCAAGAGATGTTTTGTACATCTTGAGACATCACATAAGCTGCAAGATTTCACAGTTGAAACGTAGAGCCATTTTGTAATATTCAATGACCAGAGCCATACAACCTGAGAGCCTTTAACACGCTGCACGTTTCTGCCAAATTTCATGACTTTTCCAGCTTCCCAAACCCCTCAAACTGCTTCCTGTTTCATGGCGAATCCCCAGCCACCAGAGCACGCCAGCATCATCAAGTTCTGATGTGTATTCAGACTGCTTCTGAGGTGGACGTGCTCAACCTGGAAGGAGCAGTAGGTGACAGCTTCCTGTCGTCACCATGTGGTGCTTCATCTGTTCATGGACGGATTCCCATCACACCGGAGAATGTTGGGAGGATCGGACAATGTGTCTTTGAGTTACAGCTGTTTCCTGCTTACTGGCAAAGTTTCTCCAGTAAGCACGCCAATAAATCGCCATTCTGCCCGGGTCGCGCCCTTTGGCGAAAAGTTTTGAACATAAAGTGAGACATTCTCTTGGAGGCTTTTTTGACCACATTTTAGGCTGTTCATCCCAACCACCAAAACTGTTCCTTAACATGTAAAAAGACTTTGCTGTTGCCATCAGGTGCTACTGTGATGTCAAATACTGCAGTTAGATGTGTTCAGGGATGGACTCTATCACACTTTTGGTTCAAATTGGACAATAAATGTGTTAGGGATGCAACCATTCAACTAATTTAATTGACACAAATTCTTTGCTTGGACGCTTTGTGTACTGCAGCGGTCTATAGTGCGCCATTGTCACCATGGAAATGCGAGCGATTCACCCACGTTTGTGACTAAACTAGACCTGCAGTACAAACGTATTCAGCAGTCACGTGTAAAAGTCTGACAGGCTGAGCTCAGGTGGAGCTTTTTCCAAAAGCTTTCATAACATTTTTCAGATTGAAAGTGAAATAATATAAAATATTGTGTTAATTAAAGTGCGTTAATATTTAAAAATATAAAAATAAAAGCTTTTCATGAGTTGATAACAACAAACACGGGCTGGTAAAACTCTGAGCCAGTGACCTGAGGCTTGTTAGGTAACACATTATTATTAACCATCATAATTACTCGTTTTCAGCAGTACAAAGATGTTTCATCAGCGCTCAGGCCAAACTTTAAAATGCTGATATTGTCGCTTTTCTTCATCGCAGGCTTACAGACACAAACTCCTCACTCGTTCACTCTCACACACAAACACTCATGAACACACACCAAACCAAAACACTGCATGAACGCTTTCAGTCTCCTGTTAATGTCAGAAAGCCTTCCAAGAACACAGAGTAAAGGTACAGTTTCTGTAGTTTAGATCGCACACGGCTTCTTTTATTTGACTTTGACCTTTCACTGTATAGGAGAGTATTTCGATATTTTTGTAATTAAGAAAATGTTTTCCAGGTTTCCAGCTCAGCCAGGATATTTTCTTCATTCAACCAGCTGTTCTAAAAACTGCCTGAAAAGCCTCCAGCATGCTGCAGCAAGAAGCCCATCTGATTTCAAAGACTGTTCCAGTACCGTACTTGGTTCTCAGACTACGTGCTTAATTGTGGCTCCTGGGCTGTTTAAAAGTGGAGTGGAAGGCAGAGCCTTCAGCTTTGTTCTGTGGAACCAGCAAACAGACTCTGTGTCTGGGACGGCTGTCGCTCAGGGAGTAGAGCACGTCATTTTGTTATGGCCACTCCCCTTTTTGTATACTCAGTAGGGTTACCCCCTGCAGAGGTTCAGTGATGGTAGTTAATTTGATTGGCTTACACCAGGGTAGAGGCGTCGGGATGGTTTAAATAGGCCTGCGCTCTCCCTCCAGGAGGGCATCTCCAGGGTTATGTTTGTTTTCCAGTTGCGCTACTGGTAACGTATAGTTTTGGCTGGATCAGATGAACCTGAACCTTTAGTGATGATGAAGGGGCCTTTCTCGGATCATGTGACTCATGTGACTGCAGAAAAGGATCTCTATGATACCAGAACAGAAACTTTGTAAAATGTGATTTAAAATAAAAATCTATAAAGAACATAGAAAACAATGAAATGCAAAACTGTTTGTTTTTGGTTTTTTAAGGGGGGAGCGAGATGATCATTCATTGTTAATCGTCTCCAAGTACTTGCTGCTTGTGTTTTCTGGGGCTTTCTGTGTAACATTAAAGGGTCTTTACACTCTAAATCTGCTGCGTGGAGGTCGCCAACTTTGGCCTATGAGCTTCATCCAAATTGTAAAGCAGCTTCCACTGGACTCTGGAGCAGTGGCGACATTTCTCTGGAGTGAGGAGTCTAACTTCTCCGTCTGGCAACTTGATGGACGAGTCTAGGTTTAGCGGTTGCCGGGGGAACAGTACTTGTCTAACTGCACTGTGCCAAGTGTAACGTTTGGAGGGGGGCTGTTTGTGAGGAGTTGCTACTTAGTTTCACTGAAAGGAACTTGTATCGCTTCAGCATAGCAAAACATTTTAAACAATTTCATGCTCCCAGTGGAACTAGTTTGATGATGGGCCCTTTCTGTTCCAACATGGCTGTGCGCTGCTGCACAAACTCCATGACGACATGAGTGAGTGACTTTGGTGTGGATTCTTAACCCAGTAGAAAACCTTTGGAATAAGTTGGGTCAGAGATTGCCAACCAGGCGTTCTCATCAAACAAGAGTGTCCAAGTTTACAAATGTGCCTCGTGAAAGTTTATTCAAAATTCCCGTATTCGCACTTCTAAACCTTGAGGAAAGTTATACGGTTCAAATTCCTTGAGCCCCTGCTGATTCTGCAAGTTTGCCCAATAACAAAGAAATGTTCAGTTCATAGTTTCAATGGTGGGTTTATTTGAACCGTGAGAGACGGAACCATAACAAAAAACGCACTTCAATTTACACATTAATTTGCATTTTAATGAAGGAAATAAGTATTTGACCCCTTTGAAAACGTGCTTTAGTACTAGGTGCCAACATAGGTTTTGCCAATACCAGAGGTCAGACTTGTCTTGTAGTTGGCCAAAAGTTTTGCACACATCTCAGGGTGGATTTTGTCCCACTCCTCTCTGCAGATCTCCAAGTCATTAATGATTTCACTGAGTCAGAACATTAACGCTATCTGAATGTGCCCAGCACTGCAAGTATGCCGTCATAGATCAGGTTTTATATATTAAATATTTCTTCCCAGAAACTCGCGAGAGCAGGACCAGAAAAGGTGGCCGACGGTTCCTCCCTTTCTTTGTATTTATCACACAATGAAGACGTAGACAGAAAAATACTGTCCAGCTTTGTTAGAGAAATACAAACAACGAGTGACTTTGTAAATGCGTTTAAGATAAGGATGTGGCATTAGTCGTTTTAGGTTTGGTCATCGCTGGCATCCTGCGTGTGTCTTTCTGGTGTTGATGGGAGCTCATCACTGTCAGTGTACAGTGATGAGCTTATTTATGCACACCAGTGTAAAGCAGTGCTCTCATTATTTACAGGCAGTAAATCATTTTCCTTGTCAGAGGTACTCTCTTCAATCGTGATAGGATTGTCGTGTCTTGCATGACATGACGTTGGTGCTGGTGGTCCATTCATCTGGGACTAATTCAGCCATGTCATCTGTAACTCCTGCAGTATCTGTGTCCAGCCGCCGCCGCAGTCATTGATATTCATAGTTTATGTGAAAAACAGTGACACAGATGTTTACAGGAACCGTTGCAGTTTTGACTGCAGCTACAACTTCAATATGTTACTTAAATTCAATGTTATTCATATAATGCCAACAGTCAAAGCCTCTTGGCTGCTCTGCATTGTGACATTAGCTATGACTCCTAACCACTCCAGGGTATAAATGGTTTGTGTTAACCCTTCTAGGGCTGCAATACATTGAGAATTTTGAATAATTCAATAATAAAAAAGTCTTGACGCAGTGTTTACTTCTATGCTTCCTTTAATGCACAGCTTTGCAGCGTGCCGATATGTTAGACCAGAGTGTTGCATCCACTGAAAACAGACCTGCAATACAAGCAGCATCTGAATAAAAGGTGACGGCGTTAAGCCCACACAGCCCCCAGTTTCAAACAGAAAGGCAGCAGCGGTGAAGACGCTGCACAGTTTTAACGTGAGACTGGAATCTGGGCCGCATGTGTGTGTAAAATGAGTTGGACACCCCAAAATTCAGATGTTTAGCCATTCACACTGGTCCAGCCCAGTTTATCTGCCCCCACCCAGGTGGGGACGGTGATTCAGGCTTGTGGGTGGGAGTTGGGGTGGTGGCTGGGACGGATGGATGGCAGAATGAGAGGTGAATGAATACATATAGTATGTGAATAATTATTTATTATCTGAAAGAGTTTGTATACATGTAAAAGTTTCTTCTTTGGTTTGGTGCTGCTTTCTTCAGACGTTTTGTTTTTGGCCGTTCCAGATGCTCACCTGAGGCAGGTCGAGTATAAAAGGAGGCCAGTCGCCTTCAGCGGGCTGAATTCCTGTTCCAGTAATAAAGGCCAGAGGATGAGTTTAATTCAGCCTCAGGCCGCTTTGTTTGAACCTGACAGTGAGACCATCTGTGTGACTGATCATACAACAGAAGCGTGGGCTTCATTTACCTGTGTGTGTGGAGATGTTCTCATCATGTGCAAAAAAAATAATCAATTTCACCGTTAGACTCATGACACGTGCATGTCGGCCAGTTTGTTCTTACCACTGTGCACATGTTAGTCAGTTTGCCTCCAAATCCACAGGCTTGTGCTTACATCTTGTAGTCTATCTGCATACTGCCACGCCCCAATTTCTCTATATAAGGAAACAAGGTTAGCTGGAGAGAAAGCTGTGACTGTTTTTAAAGAAGGCAGCACCAGTAAGGCAAGAACGCAGGAACAACTCGGCCTGAAGAAACTAACAAGGTCCAGAAGAAAGACAGGAATGGTTCCACTGTCTGTGGGCCGGGGCCAAGACATTAGACTGAGCAGTAAGATCCAGGCTGTGTGCGATAAGACAGGCCTCTTTGTCATTTCATTTTCTTTAGATGTTGGTCATTTTTAAAGAAAATGTCATTTTAATCCTGAGCTTCTGGTTAGATTATGATAATTTGGTAAACTGCTTTGCTGTAAATAAGAACCAAAGAGAAATAAGTGTCGTTGTTAACAGTAGAGCTTGTAAAGAAAGACAGGCCCTTTTAATTTGTTTTGTAACCCAAATTCAGGTTTTTTCTTTTCTTTCATCATGAAACATTTGTGCAGATTTAATTGTATCGTGTGTGTGTCGTGTGTTTGTGTTTGTGTTTGCAGCTCGGACCGGAAAGGTGATTGCTGAGTTTGGGCGTTTGTATGAGCAGCAGTACGCGGTAGCTCTGTTCAACAAAGTTCGCTTTGACGTAGAGGGAGGAGGAACCCTGCAACCTCAGCTGCTTCACCGCAAGGTACAAAATCCTCTCTGAAAGCTCTGCTTTTATTCCAAACACCAGCGAGTGATCGTTGCAGTAAGGATGTCCCACGTGGCTCATTGTTTTGAGTGTCACACCGATGCTGCTCACAGATTAGCGAGCTATGTCTGTTAATCATTTGGATTATGACCATAGTGAGTCCTCTTGGCTCTGAATGGTCAGAGAGAGACTTTAATGACTCAAAGGTTTCTCTTCGGTTTCGGTGTCACAGATTCCTCTGGAGAACAAGGCCATTTTTTCAGGCTCCCTCTTCCAGTACTTGGAGGAAAACAAGAAATGGAGGAACCACTTCCTTTCCATCCCAGACTCCCATGACGTCAAGTACTACGACAGCAAGGCGGTGAGACGGGTGCAGTGTTCTCTGTACATGAGCAAGTTTTACTCACTGTCTAATACATCGACTCTGTTCTTCCTTGGCTTCACCACAGTCCCATGACAGACTCCTCCATCCCAAAGGAACCATCAGCTGTGCCGGGTATAAAGTCCTGACATCTATGGAGCAATACCTGAATCTGATCAGCAACAGCTTGCCAGGTGAGGAGCGGGTAGGTAAGGAGAGTGTACTTATTACAGTAGGAAGGGGAAAACTCGAATCAACAGGAAACTCAGTTCATCAAATGCAATGATTTATTGTGGCAACTTAAGACATGCAGTCAGTGGGGTCAGCTTAACTGGTCACTGTGAACGTGTGACTGTGAGAGCCCTGTCCAGGGTGTACCCTGCCTCTATGGTAGATATAAGCTGCACGATCCTGACCCCTGTTGTTCAGTAAAGACCACAGCGGGGTGAAGCTGGGGTGGATAGTGTGCATCCAACAACAGGTTCCAGGACTTCAGCCTTACTGGTTGAATGTTGTTGCTGAAGGCACTGAGCTCTCTCTGTGGTGAAGCAGACCAACATTTCTCTTAGCTGTTAGTTGAGAGCTGCCATTGTCTTAGCTGTAAAAGGCTGATGGGGTAAAGCACACGCAAATTTGTTAATGAGGAAACTGGAGAGCGAGGATGCAGGAGTTTAACACTGAAACTGCAGATGTGTCTTCTTGGAGGCTGGGGGGGGGGTTGCACTGGCAGCCACAGTGTTTCTGAATGTTGCTGTACTCAAGAAAAGGAAATGTTGACTGCAAAATCAGAAATGTTTGCACACCATCAGTGAGCACGGACAACATGAAGTCTTTTTGTTACCCTTTAACTCTACAGAGAAACTTCAGTGAGGTTTTCAGTGTATTATTAATGCAACGGTTTTATTTTTAGGTGTTAAAGCCAAGGTGGGAAGTTCCCCCTTTCTAAAGTGTGCCACTCCGTACCCTCTGATAATGTGGCACCCTTATGCCCGCCACTACTATTTCTGTGTGACGACAGAGAAAGAGCAGCAGAAGTGGTATATGGTACTCCAAGACTGTGTCAGACACTCCAACAATGGTGAGTCATGCTAATGTAATGATAGAATAACCCTTTATTGTCATTGTGCGTGTACAACGAAATGGTGGGTGCTCCACACCAGCTGTGCGTGGTGTAAAACTATAATAGTAGGACAGAGAGAATGAATAACAAACTAGAGGAATCTATGCAAAGCAGGAGGAAGGCACACGTTAGACAGGCTGCAAACGAAGAGCTGCTACTTTCAGTTTCATTCATGTTTGTCAGAGCTCTGGATTCTTCTCTGTGCTGTAAACAAAAACTAGATCTGCACGTTGCTTTTCTGTCTTCTGTGCTCCTGCTCTCTTTTCCTTCTCTGCTTTACTGACTCTTAAGTCTGTTGCTGTGATTGAGACTTGCCAATAAAGATGTCAGCTCCTGACCGGAGCTATAGCAGTAACTACGTACGGGCCATAAAGTCCCAGATAGTCTGACTACAGTGAACGAAATGAAGTTGTTTTCATTAAATACCCTGTGACACAGTTTAGTCCTCGTACTGTCTCTCTCACACACACACACACACACACACACACACACACTCGTTTTTATGCACATCTAATTGACGTCGTGCTTACAACCATCAGAAGTGAAACTAAAACAAATATCCTGAGATAATTTAAATTTAACACTAAATGTGATTCAGAACATTTTTGCTTTTGTCTGTAATTTTTTGACATTTTATTTATAAATAAATAACGGTGCCAAATCACTACAACAGTTGCCTGAAGGCAGTTTATATTGTAAGGTCAAGACTACAATACAACAGCACGATTGGATCTGCACTCTGCTGTTAAACGTTTGTCCTTCCCAATCACAGCAGGGGGCGTCTGTCTCCTGAGTCTGAGGAAGCTGAAGGCTCTGCCTCTCTTTGCACTTTTAAGCACCATAGGTGCCACAAGTAAACCAGCAGCCTGACAGTACAGTGCTCTGCTGGGATAATACACTTCTATGATAAGGTTTTTGTTTTGTTTTGTCTTTTCAGAATAATCTGCTCTCTCTTTCTAGTCCCTGTCAGGACTCTTGCTGCAGCATTTTGGATCAGCTGAAGGCTTTTCAGGGAGTTTTTAGGACTTCCTGATAATAATGAATCACAGTCGTGCAGCCTGGAAGTAATGAATGCATGAACTAGTTTTTCAGCGTCACTCTGAGACAGGATATTTCTAACTTTAGAGACAGATATGCAGACTGAAGGGCAAACATGACTCCACGAACCCTCAGTCTCACTGGAGGCCAAAGTAAGACCATGCAGAGTGAGAATCTGGATAGATGCTGCATTTCTACAATTTTGAAGGCCAAGTACAAGAACCTGTGTTTCATCTGAGTTTAGAGCAGGGGTGGCTCAGAGGCCACATTGACTTTTAAAATGTGACGGGCCAGCACCAGATGCATGCATATCAAACATAAACATTAAGATCACACTTTTTTGTCAGTGAATCAGAATCTCCGGTTAGTTTTGTTGTGGCAAGAACAGATCTGAGGTGTTCATCACTCAGCTGGGATCTGTGGGTGCTGCTTTGTCTGTTCACACACATACGTGGAGCCAAACAACACCAGCATCCTCTGTGACATCATCTGGATGCTTGGTCCCCTCACTCTAAAGTGCATTTTACAACTGGCTTCACTGCGTGATCGAGGTGCAGCACAGACTTGCACAGGGCTTCCTGGTGGATTATGCAGTGTAAAAAACCAACCTCTGCTCAGGGTTGTCCTCTTTCAACCTGCCCTGGATTCTTCTGAGCAGCCCGACTTTTGTTCCAGTCAGATTTGGCGATCCATCTGTGGTGGCCTGACGAGTGTACTCCGAGGTAGCTTGTACCTCTTGATGACCTCTGCCGCGTGTCATACAAGCCCTCTCCCCACGTTTTCCTCTTTATGGATTGCATGGCCAAAAACTCCTGTTATCTTAAAATTAAAAATGAATCCCTCTGATACAAATTAAAAGCTGAGCAGTGTCCTTACACAACTAACCTATAATTACATGGCAAAACAATTACCTTACCAAGGTACATACATTAGTTTTAATTATGTAGTAAAACTAACTTGCAGATATATCCTAGATGTTGTTCAGACACAGTTATGAAATCTGATCATTTTTACTCACATTTCTCGTGTAAAACACTGAATATGAAGCCAACAAAATTCATTCATTGTAAAAAGTCATCTGGGCTCCTGCACCCGACCGACCCCCAGTTTAATAAGTCATCTGTTCATTCACCAGCTCGCAGTGTTTTCTTCAGCAGGATAAAATGATGACACTGTTTGTGTGTTATGTGTTTAAACTGCAGCTTGATTGGTTGGTGGAGGCGAACAACTAAAAACAGTTAACTGTAATTTATCCATCCATTAGTTTATATTTACATTCAAATGAAGCGTGGATCATTGTAGGAGTTGTGTGATTGATGATCAAAGTATAAAAAGTCTAATTAATTGTGGTGAAACAGATTTGTTCCACTTTTGTTCTTGTTTGAAATCGCCTGGTACCATCTGAAGGAGAGAAAACTCGATTATTTAAAAGAGTCTCCTTAATCTCACGATGCTGCATTCTGTCATCAGCCCTGCTTTCCCTCCTGTTTTACCTTCATCATTTCTCTGATAGAAGACCTGCAGTTATCAGTTAAAAGTTCACTGACGGCTGCTTCTTCAATTCCAGGTTTGTCAGATGAGAAAAAAGTTCAGACACCAGCCTTCACTAATGCAGTGCGACTCTACCGTCAAGCTCAAGGCCAGTATGGCACCTGGGAAATGATGTGTGGTGCACCGTCACAGGTAGCGTTGGCAGAAATGTTCTTCTGTGGCCTCAATCGGACTTTGGGGGGGGGGGGGTTGGAAGCTGGGATGAATCAGGTGCTGTGTCATGAAATGTAAACTTGATGTCCTCCCTCAACCTGATTTTTCATT
This sequence comes from Diplotaxodon limnothrissa, assembly GCF_057381915.1. NCBI lineage: Eukaryota > Metazoa > Chordata > Actinopteri > Cichliformes > Cichlidae > Diplotaxodon > Diplotaxodon limnothrissa. The sequence goes on along the minus strand of NC_140607.1, from coordinate 1,995,055 downwards.
GAATTGCGACACGAGGTTATTCAAAGTTTTCACCAAACACCTCTGATGGTCAGAAGATTAAATGCTTTATGCACATGTTGCATCGTAGTCAGGCCCTGCTGTGCATGCTTCAGTGCTGAACAGGTTTTTCTAGATGCTTCTTCAAACCCAAATCACATTTATGTCATTTAAATTAAGTTATTGTCTAATGCTGTGTTTTTAAATCATTCTGTTTGTCTGATTATGCTTTAAAAAGGCGCCCACAAATAAAATGTAATATTATTAATTATGTGATAACAGACTTGGTTTGATGGAAGCATAACCACCTTACGTTGTCTTCTGTGGAAGAAAACTTAATTGCACGCGCTGTAGTTCATCTCACATGGCCTGTGTGAGTCCCTCTGTTATGTTCTGCTTCCTTACATGTGGCAACATGGAAAACGTACAGAGAGAGGTTACCATGACGATCACACGAGCGACTGTAAAAATGCAGAGCGCTCGTGGTCCTCTTATTTGTATGTGGGAATCGTTTTCCTTGTAGATCTTGTCTAACCTGGTGATGGAGGGCCTCCTCTCGGAGCTGAGAGACCTCATCTCCCCCCGCCTCAAAGGCAAACTCCATGAGAGACAAAGGAACTGGATACTGGTGAGGAACTACTCTGGGATTATTAGACTCAGTCTTTAGCAAAATAAGTGTTAACCTGCAAGTTTGGTGGATACTGCACCAGTGATTGGGGGACTTGTAAATGTTGACATCACCTGTTTGAAATGCTCCTTGTTCTTCTGGAACTTTTCAGGGTCTTTTTAGCACTTTTGTTTCAAACATGGTGCTATTTTGCCAGAATAACAGGAACTTTAATGACAAAGGTGTTGTGTGATTCATTCAGATGTACACTACCAGTCAAAAGTTTTAGAACACCCCAATTTGTCCAGTTTGTCATTGAAAGTTATGCAGTTGATTGTCTGATTGCACTCTGAAATAAACAATAGCGTAGTACAAATAAGCACGTGGAGTTAAAAAAAGAAATCATTGAATCAGTTTATAGACTAAAATGTATTCTAACCTTTGACTCACCAAAGTAGCACCTTTGGCAGATAGAGCAGCTGAACAAACCTGTGCCAGTCATTCTACAATAGAAATCAAATATTCCCCATGAATGTGGACCTTGTCGCTGCTTTGCTTTCCCTCTTCTGTCAAGTTCAAACCAGCTGGATGGGCTTTAAGTCTGCAGACTGTGCTGCACACTCCATGTTTCCAAGCTCACCATCTTGTTCTTTGTTCCTGAGGTAGTTCTGGCACAGCTTGGACTTACGTTTGGGTCATTATCCTGCTGTAGGATGAACCCCTGACCAACTGCACACCAGAGGGTCCTGCATGGAGTGCTGTGGTAGCTGTTTTGGTTCAGGGAGCCTCTCACTCTGTACGAGTCACCGACCCTGGATCCAGCAAACAGCCCATCACACTTCCTGCTCCATGTTTGACAGTTGATGCCTCACACTGTGGATCCGTCCTTTCACCTACTCGACAGCGCACAAAGACGTGATGAGCCGAAGATTTCAAGCTTTGATTCATTAGTCCATCTTACCTTCGTCCAGTCTTCAGTAGTCCAGTGTTGATGTTTCATGGCCCAGACAGACCTGTTTGTCTTATTCTGACATCTTATCAAAGGCTTTCTTGCCGCAGCTGACGAGCGTATGGCACCACGGTGTGTTCAGCACTGCTTCTATGCAGGCAGAGGGGGGAGTAATCCAGAAAGTTGGAACAGCTGCAGGAATTAGTAGCAGCAGCTTTCAAGGCTTGATCAACCTGCATTGCTGCAGAACAGATTTAACCTGTTAACCCTTGTTGTCCCTGAAAAAGGCTTTTTGTATGATTCTGAAATGTACATTATTTTTCAGTTTTGAGTAACTGCACCTTTGTTTATCCTCTGGCAGTTCACCCTCACCTTTGTACCATTTCAAGCTGTTCATTGGACTGAATGACTTGAATTGCAGTAAATAACTGGAAAGATTAGGGTGTTCTAACTTGTGACTGGTAGTGTATGTATAAGCTTGGAGCTTATTTTAGTAATGTGAGTGCAACAGAAAAAAAGCTGATCTACATTTCTTCAAAGGTCTGTAGTTCCACAGGACCTCTCCAGCAGGTACAGCCCAACTGCTTGCAAATTCACCTGTAAACTCAATAGTCTGTTACGCAGATATACAAATATATTCACTGCATGCATTTTCCAAACCATTTAGGCTACTATGTGACACTTAAACAGACGATGTACTGCACAGGTGTGAGTTTGGCAACATCAGCTGTGTGTTTTGTGTTTGTAGATCAGTGATGCTGTGTACAGCCTGGTGCAGGCGCAGTGCCAGACGCAGTATGAAGCAGTGTTGCAGAAGTGTGAGGCTAACCGCTCTTCTTTAGAGGCCTCCATACGAACAGACGTGGACCAGATCATCACATCCAAGGAACACGTGACCAACAAGATCAGAGGTTGGATAAGAGCAACACTTCTCCTCATTCAGATACTAGCAGCACATTTCTCAGAGCATTTTTCATCTTTGGTTAGTTACAAGCCCGTCATCGATAGAATACTCATGGAAGTAGAAGTCGTAATAATAACTGTAAATGTTAAAGCAGTGTTGTTCTAAATATCTACAGGGCTTAAAATTCTTACTGTGGGTTCAGTTTTAGCTGTAAATGTGGATTCATATCTTAATAGGAACGTTTATTGCTTGTTTCTAAAACTGCACCATGGCAAGAGTATCAGTGAGAATGCTTGTGTATAAACCTATGAAACCTATAGTTTACCTGCTTTGGAACAAAGGAACAAAGGAATGATGATGCCAATCATCCATGCAGTTAGATGATTGGTTCTAAATGTAGCTGTGAGAGAGAGAGTAGCCAGAGAGACGTCCAGCAAGCACAAGGAAACCAGACAAACTAACAAAAAGGCCAAATCAGCAACTAACTTACTGTTACATATTTGTAAAAATACATAACGTGTGTGTGGAGATGGATGGAGATATGTAGATGTTACATTGTCTTGGTTTAAAAAAAAAAAAGATAATAAAAATATAGCAATATCTCACAGTTTGATATTTTAACATCACTGTCGACCTGTGGAAAGCAGGGAGACAGTTTCAGAAAGTTTCAGCTGCAGATAGGAGACATTAAACCAAACAAAGTTACTGAAGGGTAACTTTTTAAATTGTATGATATCTCAAGTCAAGTTGGCTTTATTGTCACTTCAACCATATACAGTTTAACAGTACACAGTGAGGCGAAACAACGTTCCTCCAGGAACCAAGGTGCTACATGCAACATAAATTAACTAATCTAATCTACGTGTGCTTCTACTTGTTTCCAGCCAATTAACTCAGTTTAATTCAGCTTTATTTTTAATATCTCCAAATCGCAACATTCACCTCAACAATCAGACAAAACCTATGGACAAGCACTTTTGCGACAGTGGGAAGGAAAAACTCCCTTTTAACAGGAAGAAACCTCCAGCAGAACCAGGCTCAGGGAGGGGCGGGGCCATCTGCTGTGATTGGTTGGGGTGAGAGAAGGAAGACAGGATAAAGACATGCTGTGGAAGAGAGACAGAGATTAATAACAGATATGATTCAATGCAGAGAGGTCTGTTAATACACAGTGAGTGAGAAAGGTGACTGGAAAGGAAAAACTCAGTGCATCATGGGAATCCCCCGTCAGCCTACGTCTACTGCAGCATAACTAAGGGAGGATTCAGGGTCACCTGGTCCAGCCCTAACTATATGCTTTAGCAAAAAGGAAAGTTTGAAGCCTAATCTTGAAAGTAGAGATAGTGTCTGTCTCCTGAATCCAAACTGGAAGCTGGTTCCACAGAAGAGGGGCCTGAAAACTGAAGGCTCTGCCTCCCATTCTACTTTTAAATACTCTAGGAACAACAAGTAGGCCTGCAGAGCGAGAGCGAAGTGCTCTAATAGGGTGATATGGTACTACAAGGTCATTAAGATAAGATGGGGCCTGATTATTTAAGACCTTGTATGTGAGGAGCAGGATTTTGAATTCTGGATTTAACAGGAAGCCAAAACAGGAGAAATCTGCTCTCTCTTTCTAGTCCCTGTCAGGACTCTTGCTGCAGCATTTTGGATTAACTCTTTTAAATGTATTTATTTTATTTCACCTTTATTTATGTAGGTAAACCTCATTGAGACAGTCTCATTTTGAGCAGCAACCTGTTTTAAATATCCTCACAAAACTACAGCTTGATAAACATACTGTAGTCATTATAATTCATATAACAACTAATTAACTGGAAAAAAAATAAAATAAAAGACAGTAACAATAAAACATGAACAGGAGCAGCCCTGATGCTTCCTCCGTTGTCCTTAGGATTTGTTTAAAACCCTTCAGTTCAGCATTGTAAGAAAATGCCTTCTCCCCACGTTCTGTACGTACTGAAGTGACTGATAGAAGCTTGTGAGTGGAGGTGTTAGTTACTCTGTTTAGGTGACACACAGGAAGGTAGATGCACTGCTAGCAGACAAATTACTGATGTATAACTGAACAACTGGAGGCTTTATTTACAGGTTGTCACATTTCTAATTTGACATAACGATCCCAGACGTCTGCCTGAAACTGCAAGCCTGCTTTTCTCTTGTTTTGCAGCCGTGGTTCTTCCTAAAGCAGAGAAGCTGCTGAAGGTGAGCATTCAGCCCTACATCAGCTCCATCCTAGAGGCCCTGCTGGAGCCCACCAGCCGAGGGTTCTTCGAGGTCCGCGAGGTTTTCTTCCGAGAGCTGGTGGACATGAGCAAAAACGTCCTGAATGAGGGCACTAAGGAGATGGTGGCACAGGTGAGCACGTAGAGGAGGTCCTCCTAGAGAGGGGAATTCAGTAAAGGAGATACTCCCTCTGCCTCCATTGAACTCAGAAACATTTAGTGACATTCAGTGCTTGTAATCTATTCCTCTTCCTCAGCACATGGAGAAGATCTCAATGCTTGCCTTCCATCCAGTGAAGATGTGCAGCTGCTATGAAAAGGTGATGCAGCTGAGTCTGGAAGGTCTGGATCAGAGATTTGACATCTCGAGCCCCTCGGTGTTCATCCAGAGGGTCCAGATCCTCATGAGAGAGGTGATGATCGCTTACTGGCAGCTGGCTTTTCAAAGCAGTGCAGCTTTAACATATTGCTGGAGGTCTAAGTGATGTATTGATTACAATCGTAATTTACTGTACGAATGGTTTTCTGATCAAATGTATTTTTAAAGATCTGCATTTTATTTGTTGAAAATTTCATTTTATTACATTTTCTAATGAAACAACACGTTACAAATGATATAAACGGAGGAGAGGGAGGAGGTTACAATCAGCACTTACTGGTAAATAAACATCACACACTTTGAAAAACAAACTCCCCGCTGTATTAGGAACTTGACCGTTCTCAGATCCCTGAATGTGTAACAAATACAGGCAACGTAAATCAAAATGAATATAGTGAAACAAATGATTCACCTTCACTAACCCAGAACAGAATGCAGTTGGAAGGAAAACAATGACTCGAGAAACAAGTAACACACAAACTCATATCAGCTGACTTCCATGAAAAGGCGAATGCATTAGAATCACTGATGTGTGCTCTGAAGAAGCTTAGAACACTAGCAGACACTAAAACATAAAACACCACAAAGAAATGCTCCCGTCTGGATTTAAACATCTCTTATGCAAATATCCTCCATTCCTGTGTATTAAATCACATACAAAGTACATTATGTTGTCGCCTTCATCTCTTAGAATTGAGATGTTCACTGATTGCTGTAAATTTGTCAGGATGAGATCAGAAAGTTTTATTTCTAAAGAGAATAGTTGAGTTATTATTGAATATGAAATACTTTGTGGTTTGTTAGTCTCACTGTCCGTGTTTGAACTCGAAACATTTCCTGCCTCCTTTTCTGAGGTCAACGTTACACTGCTTATGTCTGCTTTAATTTTGTGTGAGCATCTCTCTACTCTCAGTGTTGTAAGAATAAATTAAACTTGAATAGTTGCTGCTCAGTTTGCAGAGGAATTGAGTACCATGAACACAACAGGACTGCAGGAAGGCAGCACTTCTGAATGAAAGTGTATTTGCTTAGAAGGGGAAGTATGACTAGGTGGAGGCACATCATGGAGCATCAAGTTTTGGATCAGTTAATAGATCTTCTTTCATATCATATTTATGTGATAATTATCAAAGTCAAGCTATTATAAAATATACTGATACATTTGAATGCACTCGTGATAGTGTCCCCATCTGTGTCTGTTTACAGCAAATGGACAATGCTGTTTATACATTTGAGCAGATCCTTCACCAGAGTCTGGAGTCTCAGGGCGGTGAGGATCTCTGTAAGACTATCCAGCGCTGCCAGGACAGAGTTATCAAGGTAAAACACGTGATCAGTAAAAACCTGTTAGATCACCATTTTCTCCTAAACCAGAAACACATGGAAGAGGAGGACTGGGGTGGTAGATTTGAAGGTTGGTGGTTGGATTCGCTCCACTTTACAACATCCATATAGAGTGTGAGCATATTAATCCATCCATCTTCCTCTGCTTATCCTGGGCCGGGCCCAGAACACCTCACCCAGGATCCATCCTTGTCAGATGACTGAACCACCTCAGCTGGCTCCCTTCGATGTGGAGGAGCAGCGGCTCTACTCTGAGCCCCTCCTGGATGGCTGAACTCCCCTATCTCTAAGGGAGAGGCCAGCCACCCTTCGGAGGAAGCTCATTTCGGCCGTTTCTTTCCGCGATCTCGTTCTTTCGGTCACTACCCACAGCTGGTGACCATAGGTGAGGGTAGGGACGTAGATCGACCGGTAAATTGAGAGCTTGGCTTTTACACTCAGCTCTCTCTTCACAGACCGGTACAGTATCCACATCAGTGCAGCCGCAGCACCAATCCATCTGTCGATCTCCCGCTCCCTTCACCCATTACTCGTGTACAAGACTCCAAGATACTTGAACTCCTCCACTTTGGGGCAGGAACTCGTGGCCTGTTGAGCTATCAGGGTAGAAGTGCCTTAGTCAGGGAGGTCACCACGAACCTGATGGTCTCTCTGAGCTCCGTCGCTGCCCCGTGGAGAGAGAAGAACCATCCAGAAGGTCAACAATTTCTGCTGCAAAAATGCTTCAGCAAGGGGGAGGAAGACTGGAGATGGAGCAATACTGGAAGAGCATATGGGAGAAGGACGCAACACATAACGGCAGTGCTCGGTGCCTATTGGGTCTAAGAGCAGACCACAGCAACCTCCCTGAACTGGGACCAGTAACCATCACAGTGGCAGACATCCAAGAAAGGGCCAACAACCTTCCTCTGTACCACATGGAAGCTCCTGTCAAAGCATTCACATCATAGCGTTGTGAATGCTTTCCACATATACTGCATTTGTTCAAAATGAAGTTACAGCTTATAGTTGCCATCAGACACACACACACACACACACACACACACACACACACACACACACACACACACACACACACACACACACACACAGTAAAGCTGTCCTTTTCCTTCTTTCCTGTGGTTCAGAAGTTTGACTATGACAGCAGCACAGTGAGGAAGTGTTTCTTCCGCGAGGCTCTCTTGCAGATCTTCATCCCCTACATTCTAAAGCAGCTCAACCCTTGCTTTGTATCTGTGAGTACATCACCTTCTCTCTTCCCCAGAACCTGGAAAATTAATAATGCACATTTAGCTTTTTGTTTCTGTAACAAAGAAAAGCATTGTGACTGGTTCATTGTTGTTTGTTCTTGGTTTCATTCTTCTTTGAAACACCAGGAGTTGCCACGCTTTGAGGAGCTCATCTTCGAGGACTTTTCCCACTTCATCCTGGTAGAAAACATCTTTGAAGAGGTTGTGCTGCAGTCAGTCATGAAGGACATTATAATGGGTCAGTCTTCTTTGGTGGTATATCTGTATCGATGAAGAAAGACAGAGTGAAAGCAGTCAGAACTGAGGGCCTTATTATACTACCAGGAGGCAACATTGCAGGCAGTGCAATGGGTACCATTAAGAGGAAAGCCTGCATGGACTCACAAAGTAACAAATCAGACAGGACATGATGAATGTTGATCAAGACAAAAAGGTTTCAAAGCAAAATATCCTGTCACCCAGAGAAAGCCAAAGCACACTCTGCAAGTATTCAAACGACACAGTTCCCCAGAAAGGTCCTCGAGTCCAGACGGGTCATCCACTAATTCCTCTGATTCCTACATTTGGTACATTATGAAAAATCGGCCTTGAATTGTGCAACAGATCAAAGTGATGCAACACAGATGCTGGTATCAAATTCTAAAGAAGCATTTAGTGTTTAACAAACGTCTCCGTGTAGTGGTCACAGCTGCTTTCACTGTGATAAGATATTCAGATTAAATATGATATAAAAGTGGCATCTTGGATCCATTTAACCCGGGAGATCAGCATCATTCATATTGTTCCCCGCTGTACTCTGTGCACACAACATAAGTCATTGAACTTATTGTGAGAATCCACATTTGAACCCTTTTCTCTCTGTCTGCAGCTGTAAAGGAGGCGGCAGTCCAAAGGAGACACAATCTGTACAGGGACAGTATTGTTCTGAGCAACAGTGACCCCAACCTGCATCTGCTTGGAGATAATCCCTCCATCGACTGGGCGGGACAGTACGGAGGCGACCAGGAGGAGGTGGATGGGGCAGAGAATGATGCCGAGTACAATGGTGAGGTGGAAAGTGTGACGTCCCGGAAGAAGAAAAGAGTGAAGCAGGTGGTGTCCTTGATCCAGACGGACGGCACCGCTGTCCTGCCTAGCGAGTCGTGCCTGGAGGTGCCTGGTGTTGAAGACATACTAGAGGAAGATGGAGAGGGGCGGAAAGAGAATGGAGCTGGGGAGGAGAACTCTGAAAACAAACCTTTGTGTGACCAGAATGGATTTGCAAGTCTCAAAGCCTCCACAGGAAAGCCAGAAGACGACAACGAACCCGAGGAGCAGCAGAAAGAGGAATTCCAGGCGACCGAGTCTGCTGGAGAGGGAGAGGAAAGTCAGGCTGTGGCAGAAGAGCAGCCATCATCCAAGCAGGAGGAGTCGGAGGTTTTACTCCTGCCTCCTGCTGCAGCAGCACAAAAGGAGTCTGAGATTCAGGAGACGAGCGTCGCTGCAGGAGCCCAGCGACTAAAGTGAATCCTGCCCGCTTCTTTTTGCTTTTCCCGTTTATACCAAGTTTAAGACACTAAATACCTTTTTTAACCACAACAACCCAAACTTTGTCTTCACCTGGTAGAAACATGAGCACCGTCTGTGTGCTGTGTATAAATGTGACAAGCTGCAAGAGCGCCAGGATCGAGGTGCCTTCAAGAAGCTGGATGTTTTCTGTGGTTTGACCTTCAATCGGACTTTTCTAACTGCGTGATTCAAACTGTAAGCATTAAACTGTCACTGAGTGATGAGCAGCTTAAAGAACGTGTGACAAAAGAATGAATCCTGAGTGCAGACGATCGTGTCCATGTCGGCACGAGTTTGTTTTGTGGTGGTGGGAACGGCACCGTTTTACATCAGTAACAAGAAAGATTTTATTAACTGTCATTTTACATCATTTTCTATCATTTCCACACTTTTTCATTTTTAGATTGAAGTTTCTGAAGCAAATGATTTATTGGTAATAAATTATCGATCAAAAGTATATTTGTCATCGTTTCTGTTGCCACGTGCACACCAAGGTTAGTATAGGGAACTAAACAAAACTTAAAACTTTAATGAGAATTTTATTTCAGTTAGTAAAATGTAAACAGTGAGCGGCGTACAGACTGCTCCTGGACAATAAGAAACACAAGCGTCACCACACATAAGCTGTTCCAGGTGATCAGGACGTTTCTCACGTCCTTTCCACCTAAGAACTACATCACGGCAGGATGGAGGTGTCTCTGTGTACATGCATAGACTAAGGTGACAGGTAATGGGTGTGAATGTGTAACCCATATTTCTAATGACCTGAATCCTGAAGAACGTCCCTGTAGAGACGAGCAGAATGTCAACTGTTCGTTTCACAACAGAAAACTTTCTGTTCAACTTGGAAATGAGCAAAATCTGAGGCTATGATTTTCTTTAATGTTTGACATTTAGGTGTTTTTACGGAGCAGTTCTGCGTCGTCCTCCATCCTTTGCTCTGGTTTGAATCTCTGTTACTCATCTATTGATCACACAAATGTTCCACGTCTTCTTTTTGTGTGTTACACTTATTATAAACACATCCCCGCGTCACTGTTGGTAGAAAACTAAAGAATTGAAACTGTATTTGCCTTTGCAGTTTGCACTTTCTGAACAATATTCCCTGGATTCAAATCAACTGTGGAGAATCTTTTACTGCATAAAGTGTTTTTAAACTGTAGATTTTATGAGGTTGACTTGAACAACCCTCTGTGCACTTTTCCACTGTGTGCTGTATTTCACTTTTTAAACTCTGAGCACAAATAAACTGAGGACATTTTTCTCCAGTATTTTTCCTTATGTGCCATTCTTATACTTAGTTGCAGTGAAGTTGCATGAGTATTTATAAAAATGTTTTAATCTAGTATTAGCATATTTGCAGAAGAATCTGAACAGTTCCTCTGACACTGCTGTAAATCCAGAGTTGCTCCTTGACCTTTGTAGTCAGACGTTACTTGTTCCCTTCTGTGAGCTGCAGAGCAAGATCACTGACCTGGTGCTGGGCGGGTTCATGGGCTCGCGTAGAAACAATCCACTATATCAAACCTAAACATTATTAAGACCATCTGAAGGAGACGGAGCCTTTTGAGCGCTCTGTCTGCCTGCGTCACACAGTGCAGCAGTTTTGTAATTAAAGAGCAACATCTTTACAGGAGCAGTGAAGCTGTTATTGCTGGATACTGGTCCAGGCTGATTTGTGATTGGATGCTCGTGTCTTCACGCCTCTGTTGCTTTGAGGTGCCAAGATTCTCATCTTTACAAATCAAAGTCATTTGGCCTGAGCTTTGAATATGTGAGTCGTATGTCTGTTTATTACGAGTACACACACGTATAAAAGAAAATCATGATTTTTGCTGTGGACTGTGACGACTCGTGCAGGATATCCATCCACCGAAATACCAGAATCCAAAGTGTGAATACGGCTGGACGACAGTATCAGCCAACACGTCGGATTTAAACACGATTGGGAAAAGGATGCTGGGTGAGCGCCACTAACTTCGACCAACAGAGCGAGCAGCACACTGCACTGCAAATTCATTAAAGCACCTCCACAGAAACCAGCTGTGCTTCCAAAGAGAAAAACAGGAAGTAATTCAGCTGTAACTCAAGTCTATTCTTTTTCTCTACATTTAACAGAAAGTCTATTCAGGCATCAGGTGAATTCATCCTCAGTCTAACCAAAGAGGCATTTCTGCTCGGCAACATAGATTTTCCATATTTGAACTATTGTGAATCACTTAATGTAAAATCATTTCCAGACGTGTCTCTAATGAAAACTTGAAGATGAGTCAGAAAGAACAGGCAAGGTCAAAGGTCGAAGCTGCTACCACTGTTTCACTTTCATTAAAAAAAAATGTAATTGACATTAAAAATGTATTTTTCAAAAAAGATTTCACTAAAGGGGCGGAGGAAACATCACAGTACTATCAAGAGATTTACAGCTGCTTAACAGCACAGGAATAAAGTCATGAAGTCACAAAGATAATTAGTAATAAGTCATTTCTTTTTTATATATATATATAAACCCTTCAAATTCCCTCTGTGAGCAAAGGTACACAGAAAAACTGTGAATCACTTTTTAGCACATCAGCAGAACAGTGTGAAGTTCATGAGAGATCACATCCACTAATGTATTAGCAATTACTGAGACAAATGAGATTTATTTCCCCATTTCCATGTCTGGTGGAAATATCTCATAAACATAGGCGTGCAGGCTCAGTGGAAACAAAACCTGAGAGTCAAACAGCTCACATCACAAGATCCCAGCAGCGTACGTTACAAACAAGCTTCATGGTCCACTGAACGTCTGAACCTCGACTATTTCAGATCTAAGTGTGAAAGGGTGAAATGTTGCAGTTAGTCACAGTTAGTGAGATAATCTAATGAAAGTCTTTTAGGTGGAAACACATTTAATCTTGTTTATTTGTAAATGTCACGGCAGCTTCTAGCTTGTGCAGAACAAACACTGATTCTGTGACAGCTCAAGTCTGGGGAGATAACTCGCATTTAATATTCTGCTCTTGCTCTTTCAAGCACAGCAAAGCAGACGAATAACTCTTCAACAAGTGACAGGTGTTCTGTCTCCCCGTTAAGAATGCCGACAGGTGTTGAGCTTGTCGGCGTTTGTATAACTGAGTCACTGTTGTAACTAACAGGAAAAGTGTCTGTTTCCTTTAAAGCCTGGAGTGACCTGTAGGACTTGTTCATCCTAATGAATAATAACACTCAGGTTTTTGTCTTTACTGTTTCACAAAGTGAAATAATCAAATCACTTGAATTATATTTATCTAATGAAACTCTGAGCTAATGCTGATTTGACTCTACTCTTTGGAAGAAGCGAGATTAAAGAGGAGAACGAGCACATCGAGGCCTGAAGACACACTTATTTCTTCTCTGTAGATACAATCCAACAGGAAAGGAGGCAGCAGGAAACAATAAAATCCAAATTCATACTGTAACACACGAAAAATGAGCAGAGAGAGGGTCCACAGTGTACAGGTGGTGCTGGCTCCTTTGTTGTTACTTGCTGCAGTTTCTAACTGTGGAGGCCTACGACTCAATCTTCAGATGATGTCTCCTGCTCATCATCTTCATCATCATCTTCCTTTCTGAGGAACATAGGTCGTTCTCCTCCTCTTGGTCGTGACAGCTGCTCAAATGCAGGAGAAAGACCATGGGAGGAGTCCCTGGAAATATGGGCAGCCAGGTCGGGAACATTGATGCAGATATCAGGGAGCAGGAAGTAATCCAGTCATTTTTGGTTTTAAGAACCATGACTTTTAACAAAGGTCTTCTGAGTAATGCATTACTTTTTTCTGAGTAATGACTCCAACACTGATCACAACAAAGAGGGCAAACACCTCCAACATGCACCAACATGTGACCACACAGCATGAAGTTCATTTGCATGAATGTAATGATGGTGATCAGCATCATCGGGGTGTTAGACCGCACATAACCTGATTATCAACTGAATCATAAGTGATATCAATAATAATAATAAATAAATTCTTATCTGTACACATACCTAATCACAGTACTTTGTGTGCTGTACACTCATAATTCAAAACTCCCATTGCTGAAAAAAGAGCATTTTATTCAACATATTAAGAACAAAAAACACAGAACAAAAGAAAAGTTAACATAATAATAATAATAAAAATAATAAAAATAATAATAATAATTTAAAAAATTAATAATAATAATAATAAAATAATAATAATAATAATAATAATAATAAAAATTAATAATAATAAAAAAATAATAAAAAAATAATAATAATAATAATTAAAAAATTAATAATAAAAATAATAAAAATAATAATAAAAAATAATAATAATAATAATAATAAAAATAATAAAAATAATAATAATAATTTAAAAAATTAATAATAATAATAATAATAATAATAATAATAATAATAATAAAATAATAATAAAAATAATAATAATAATAATAATAAAAAAAATAATAATAATAATAATAATATATAAACCAAGTGCAGAGGACACCTTATGGCACTAACTTCATGAACTCTTCGTGGAGATGATCCTCTGCGGTGTCCTGGCAGCCCCCCTGAGAGCAGCGAGAGTGGAGACTTGGTGTTGTGGGTGGAGTAAGATGACTCGAGCAGAGCGTGTGTTCAGTCCACGTCCCTCCTTTTGTACCCAGTGATGTGTTTCCACCCTTCCACATGTTTCTGGGATCAGTGTAGTAAAAATCAAAATAACCGTGTAGCACATGTTTCCGGTTTGTGCATTTCCTTGTTGCTTTCATTCCCACCGGATCTCCGGGTGTAAAGATTAAGTCGACTGTGTTTCCTCTATTTCTTTGTATTTGACGGAGATGTTTTAAGAAATTTGTTGAGTGGACATAATGCCCCACATGTCCAATCGCACATTGCTCGCCTGGTTACACCAGGTTAGCTACAGACCATACAAAGGAGTAGTAGGGCCACATTAAGAAAAAACAATATCATTTTGAGATAAAACTCGAAATTATTTAAAAGAAAAAAGATATAGTTACCATTTCAAGACAAACAGCTGGACCCTCTGAGTGACATCATGCTCCAGGCTCGGTTTAACAAGGATTTAAAGGATTTCTCTTTTTGCACACAAACATTGTGACGATGAGTATAAAAACATGTGATTCTGCATAAAGTGATATCGGACTTTAGACGCGTTTGATGTCAGCGGCAGGTGAAGGCCGTGCAGCGTGCTTGCGTCATAGCCTGGCGTCGTTCTGCCACAGCTGAGCCTCAGCAGCAGCAGCAGCAGGGACTGCTGTCCGGTAGGAGCAGGGCCGGAGGAAAATGCAGACATCCTGCGGAAAACACGCAGAGCAGCGTCCCGACGACACTCGCTGATCCTCGTGTCTTCGCCGTTTTTCGTTATTGCTTTGTCTTCTTGCGTCCCTCTCCTCTCTAAACACCGGAGGATGGGGGAATGATCAGTGCCGCCACCATCTCCCCGTCCTCCGCCTTCGTCTGGTGTCTGTGCCCAGGATGAGGGCTCGTCTGCTCGGACACACGGTGGTGTTCGTTGCCCTTTTGGCGCTGAGAAGCTGCCTGGCAGGTAAGGAGACGCATTTGGAGGCTTTATGAAACCGCGCGGGGCCTCCGGCACTGCGCACCATCACCCTGGGAACAGTTCTCATTGTGGAGGTGCTCTCTACAGAAATCCGTCTATGAGGATGACATCTAATGGGCATATGTTAGCCCAGTGAATATATGAAGCCAGTTACTGTTTGCTCCATTCAGTGTGTATATTGCTGTGTATATTATGGGATTTCAGTCTAAAGTGATTTGATGTTGTCAGCCTGCAGGGACAAAGTGTTTATCCTAACGGGGATTGTCTGTTTTTACCTGCATATACTGATTTATTTGAAGATGACTCAGATGACACTGAGTCAGTAACAGCTGCCGTATGAAAAAGAAGTTAAAGGTGACGCTACAGCATAGCTTGTAATGGTTGCATCATGCTGGTCGTCACTGAGTCTTTCGTTTCCAGGGTTAAGATGTGCACACATGCCAGCGCAGTGCAGACAGTGGGGGTGGTACTACAGTAGTTCTGGGGTATTCTCACCCTGTGATGTGTGGTGTTGTGTCAGGCTGGAAGAGCACAACTGCACAGATCCTATTAGGCAGCGAAGAGGAAGAATATGTTTTCCAGGTGTTGTTCCACATGCATTTGTTAGCAAATCTGTTATCTAAACAGAGTTTGTTTGCTGTGGCCTGGAGGTTCTCAGGAGCACATTCCTGATGTCACAGCTGAAGAGCTCCCTGTCACAGACGTCAGCGGCCACGTAGAGTCATGCTGATGACACAGGTCTGAAGTTCCAGTTCCTTTTATAGCTCATATCTATAGATCTGTGATGCTTTTAAAATCAATATACATCATTTAAAAAAACAGCTGTTTCTGTTTCCAGTGGTGGATTAACCCACATTTGGTGCTTTAGTTATTGTGTGTGGCAGAATGGGGGTACATACAGAACTGATCCATAACATATCACAGTCTGTGTGGTCAGTGAAAGAACATGCCGCTCAGTTCACCGTGGTAGCCCACTGTGTCTAATACTTCATGGACAACAATGGTTTTATGGGCATTAATGGCCATTTGTAAATTAGCGCTTGCTGGATGCACAAACAACCTGAACGCCTAAAACGTGCCAGGGATCAGCTGGTGTTCTTATCATGTAGTATCTTTATTCAAACAAAGGTTCAAACGAGTGTTTGTCAGATGAACGAACTGTTAAGAATCTCGGTTCGTTCAGTTTAGACACGTCAGGCCCGTAGCGATGACTGTTGATGAGCTAAATCTAGACTCCTGTTCGGGGTGTTCGACCACAACCTGATTATGGACCGTGCTGTGTGATGGAGACCACAGCTGCTGTCTTATTTCTGTGCAATGTGCTTGGGTAACATATGGGCACTCTGCCTAATGAGTGGGCATTTAAAAAGTGATTTTTGAATAATTAAAGGTTTTCAAGTAAATGTTTAAGTCTCCGTAGCAGTTAATATTCCTAAAGAGGGATGTTTTTGCTGTACTGGAAATAAAAATGATAGAAATGTATTCATTTGCTTCTCATTGCCTGATTTATTTTAGCTTCGTTTTTGTTTGTTTGTTTTTTAGGTATAACGTGTAAATCCACTAGACTGTGTTATGTTTAGCAAACTGTAACAGTCAGAAAACAAAATGCGAACTACCTTTGCACAACTTTATAGAAAGTATGGCGATCCAATCTCATTCTTCACATGGAGCTGTTAATGCTTAATTAGGTCAATGCCAGTTTGATGCAAGCTGTTATAGTTAAAGACTTACAGTAACGAGGAAATACACCAAGTATGCTGATCCCTCTAAAAAACCCTAAAATATTTTGGTGTGCTGTTTCTTTACTACCCATTTGAGATTTGTAAGATTTTTATCAGAAGAATTCTTATTATATTTCTGTTTTATTTGTAACACATCACATTTTATTATATGTGTTTATTTCTATGTGTGTGTGATTATTAAATGGCCGCATACTCACATATTTATGTAAATGAGGGAAGGTAGTCAGGACTAATCTGATTACACTACCAGAAGGAGAGATTGTAGACAGGAGTACAGCTACAAGGAATACAAAGAATTCCACAGGGAAATGGGAACCAACAGGCCAGGAAAGCCACAACACCAAACACCTGCACACGGTCACACAAGTCCTTAGGAACTGATACAGTGGGAAGAACCAGGATCAGACAGAGGCTCAGGCAAGTCCCGAGGAGTCAGCTGAATGCTAAAAACAATCTGCCTGTCGTCAGATACCCTTCATAACCAAGAGGCACCGTCATGGAAGGGCTGGTCCCTGCACAGCATGTCCCACGGGCAGACAGAAGAAGTTATACTGAGAAATCCTACCAGTGGCTGGACTAAAAGACAGCACAGAGGCACTAATCATGGCAGCACAAGCTCTGAGCACAAGATCCATAGAGGCTGGGGTCTATCACACCAGGCAAGACCCCAGGTGCAGGCTGTGTAAAGACGAGACAATCCAGCAGGGTGCATGGCATACATGGAGAGCCATAACATTACTGACTGGCATAGTAATACAGGAACATTTGTGCCGAGTATAGTCCTGGGATCAATTAGCCAGTGACTGACGAAGCCCCATGCCACCCTAAAATCATGGTTGTAAGTGTTAAGCTGACCATCTGTCTGTCCATCTGGCCTAGATACAGCAGGCTGCCCTGACTGGCCCACCAAGTTTATTATGGTAGGAAACAGTTGGTGCTGTTCTCTGATCCCTGTTGGTCTGCAGGTGCACATTAAAAAAATGGTAAATGACCTGTATTTATATAGCGCTTTTCTAGTCACTAAGGACCCCAAAGCGCTTTACACATCCATTCACACACACATTCACACACTGGTGATGGCAGCTACATTGTAGCCACAGCCACCCTGGGGCGCACTGACAGAGGCGAGGCTGCCGGACACTGGCGCCACCGGGCCCTCTGACCACCACCAGTAGGCAACGGGTGAAGTGTCTTGCCCAAGGACACAACGACCGAGACTGTCCAAGCCGGGGCTCGAACCGGCAACCTTCCGATTACAAGGCGAACTCCCAACTCTTGAATCAAGATCGTTTAAGTGTCTAAACGATCTTTGGGGACTCGGAATTCAGGAATAGAAACCAATATTATTGGCAAACAGATCTGAAGTTCCTTTGTCTTTTAAGGAAACACACTTAGTTATTTTCATCTACGGTGTGTGAAGGTTTGTGGATTCATCACTGACGTCTGAACCTCAGACAAATAGTCAACACAGTCAGAACTATGTGGGACATCCACTCTTCCATTAAGGCCCTTTCTGAAACAGTAAATGTATCAACAGAAGTCCCAGATGTGTCTCTCAGGTGCTATGTAATGTCTTTGCCAGATTGTTTTCCTACTTCTCTAGAATGTTACATTCAGATATAGTTCATCAGCTGCAGATAGCTGTTTAGGCTTGCCACTTTTTTTCCATCTATTTATCCAATGTCCTCAGAATACTTAAGCGACTCCATGCCAAGATCTGGCAAATGTTAAGCTAGTGGATATGGAATACCTGACTTTAAAGTGCAATTCTTTTTATTTATCCAGAGGACAGCAATGTAACATTTCGAGTGTTGTGTACATTCCCACCTCTGCAAAGGATGCACCACATGATCAGTAAGCACAAAAACACACATTTGGACAGTGTTCGCATCATTCTAGGAGAATGTAATCACTGGAACGTTTGAAAAAGCACGCCAAAACTGTTACAGTAACATCAGGAAGGCATGCACTGAACCAAGCCTTTGGTAAATCTGACCATGTGACATGTCTGCTAAGATCTGCCTACATCAGACAGCTAAAGGCTAGCCTAGTCACAGTGAGAGCTATTAATACCAGGACAGAAAGTGCACTGGTGCCACTGGTACTCATGTGCTGGCCTGCTGTACCTGGATAGCAATAGAACCTACGCTTTTCCTGGATTACAGTTCTGTCTTCAACACAATCAGACCAGGAAAGTTGGACTTTCTAACCTCCAGAGCAGAGGTGTTCAGGATGGGAGGCAGGGTCTCCTCTGAGCTCACCGTCAGTCTCAGCCCTAAACTCTTCACCCTGTGCGTCCATGACTGTGTTGCCACCTAGCTTGACACTGGCAGGATCGAGTATGCTGATGACACGAGCATCCTGGGCCTCATAAAGCTGCCGGAGGAGTCCAGTTACAGGCACGTCATCTAAAACATCACGGCCCAAACAGAGGAGAATGACCTCTTCAACATAGACAAAACATCTGAAATAAGCGTAAGATTTCAGGAAAAACGCAACTAACTAAAATAAAGAATAAACTGAACTCTGATCGTAGAAAATAACTGAAGTAAAACAAGTGCTTATGTGAAGAGGTGGTACAGGAGTGGACTGACACACGGCTGTGGGGGTCCCTGTGGTACCAACTCTATCATCAGAGATGGTTATCATCCAGGTCACAGCCTCCTCTGAACATCCAGCCTGAGCCGAGCAGAGTCTGATGATATGCACACAGCACGCTTCCATAACAGCTCCTTTCCTGCCACAGTATTCCTGATGGGAGAAACAAAATAAGGACAGACACACGCACAATCTAATTTAGTTGGTGCAATACACATTTCAACATGCAATACATCTCTAAATGACAAAGGTTTTCTCATACCACGGCGCTCTCTGAAACTACTTGACATGTTTTTTTTCTACCTATGTTTATCTGACCCTGACTCTCAGCTCTGCACAGTATTTTCTATGTACCCACATCTAGTGTATGTGTACAAATGACAAATAAAACACTTTATGTGTATCTTTAAAGGCTATTTGGGAATCATCTTGTTAATACAAAAATTCGTTTTACACATGTTAAACTGTGTGTGTAGACACAACAGCCCTTCATAGTTGGCTTTTTGATGCTTGAATAATTTATACGTCACCATTAACTCTGTTAACTGACTTAACACACACAAAAACTGTTTGTTCAGGTGCAAAGATTAGACTGAAACGGTTGAAAAAGCAGCCAGTGTCCATAAAAACGACATTCCAAAGCCTGGAGAGCTGTTGCTTGGGCAGATGTTCCAAAGACAGGAAGTGCAGTGGTACAGACCAGAACATCTGGTTTAACAAGCTGTACCACCACATCTGTTGTATCTGACTTCCTTATTTGTCACAGCAGCTTTTTCTTCATCTCATAGAAAAACAGTTAAACATGTGACTTCTTTCACTGAAGATCAAAGTGGGCTGTATGTGGCCCACAGTGTAAAACGACTCTGACACCACTGGCTTAAAGCTCCCTTAAAACTTATCAGGCTAATTGTTAGTTGGAAGGAATACACAAAGAGATGAAAGGGCTTCATTAAGACTTTGCTCAGTACTTTATATTTTTATAAATATTTAGAAAATTAGCACCAAACTGAAGAGAATATCTTGTTTGATATATTTGTCCCTTAAAGACTTTTTCAAAAATATTATTAAAATGCTACAAACAGTGCTTAGCCTCGCACATAGAATATCTCAGAGTACTTTAGCCCGGCTCGTTCAGCTCCTGTGTGGGTTTGTGATGCATAAAGAAAAAAAGTTAGCAGCTTGTTTCCTGATCTGACAGAAACTTGTTCATTTGCAAACAGACGTGTAGTTTCTGTAGAAGTCTGTCAGGAAAAGACACGTTTTTGGGCTCATTTGCTAATTTCATTTTCTGTTGAACACGATGAGATGAGCGTTTTGTAAGGTCCTCATTAGCATTCAGAAGTGTATAAAACATGCTTCAGGACGGTCCTGCTTAATCACCTGTTTGACAAGTTGGTACCATTGAGGGTCCAGTGTCACTTTGTTGGTTTCACTTACGGATCTCTGCTTGTCTGAGGAGACTTTCTGTCTTTTTTTGTTTTTACACTCAGTGTAATGTAGCACGGCTCAGTTACCGTCACAAGTCTGTCAGAGTAGCTGTTCTCTGTTTCCACTAAGTGAATATTTGTTAGAAATTCAAGCTGCTGGAGAAGAATATCATGTGTTTTTATGCCTCCATACTGGTGCTAACCAACAGAGGAGGCGTCACTCTGTTGGCATGTTAACACATGTCTAAGATCTAAAACATACATAATGAATTGTGTGCTGTTGTAATGATTCTGTCACTAATGGCCTGAGAGAGGATTTCACTGTAAATCCAGGGAGCAAAATGTGACCACTGAGATGCTGAAATAAAAACGTAATTAAAGTAAAATAAAAATTCTAAGTGTAAAATGAAAATAGAAACGTGAGACGTCTTCACTTCAGAGTATTTTGAAAAATAGTGCTGTGCTGTGTCGTATGTTCATGTACAGGTTCTCCTCTGTGCCCTCGGAGTTTAGAATGTGCCCTGGCAGGAAGACACTTCTGCCGGCCTGGCAGCTCCCACTGTGGGCCTTGTCTGCGCCCCCTGGTGGAAAACTCCCGTGGACGCTGCGTGGTCAAGAGGAGACATGCTCCTCACACTCATTCTGTTAAAGGTAGGTGCTCCTACCTCATATTACTCAGACTCTTTTCACAGGATGACCAGAATGTTCTGTATTCACGCAATTAGATTCTGTATTCCAACTTTTAGTGCATATTAGTTCCTGCAGAACATGCATTAACTTTTTGTACAAGATCTTCCAACAGGTAACCTGAGATATAGTAAATATGTGAGAAGTCATGGGAGTCATGTTTGACCAGGACATGTCCTTCAACGCACATATTAAACAAATATGTAAGACTGCGTTCTTCCATTTGTGCAACATCTCTAAAGTTAGAAATATCCTGTCTCAGAGTGACGCTGAAAAACTAGTTCATGCATTTATTACTTCCAGGCTGGACGACTGTAATTCATTATTATCAGGAAGTCCTAAAAACTCCCTGAAAAGCCTTCAGCTGATCCAAAATGCTGCAGCAAGAGTCCTGACAGGGACTAGAAAGAGAGAGCAGATTTCTCCTGTTTTGGCTTCCTGTTAAATCCAGAATTCAAAATCCTGCTGCTCACATACAAGGTCTTAAATAATCAGGCCCCATCTTATCTTAATGACCTTGTAGTACCATATCACCCTATCAGAGCACTTCGCTCTCGCTCTGCAGGCCTACTTGTTGTTCCTAGAGTATTTAAAAGTAGAATGGGAGGCAGAGCCTTCAGTTTTCAGGCCCCTCTTCTGTGGAACCAGCTTCCAGTTTGGATTCAGGAGACAGACACTATCTCTACTTTCAAGATTAGGCTTCAAACTTTCCTTTTTGCTAAAGCATATAGTTAGGGCTGGACCAGGTGACCCTGAATCCTCCCTTAGTTATGCTGCAATAGATGCACTGGGTGTTTCTTCTTCACTCACTGTGTGTTAGTAGACCTCATACAATTCTGAAGAATTTCTCAGGTTTTGAACATTGAAACCAGTTTTTCCAGTAACAAAGTATTAAATCTTCAGTTCCTAATTGGTGGTGTGACTGGTGCACTGATGGTGATAGAGGGAATCTGAGTGTCTGTAACATCCATCATAATGGAGCTGCTAACTAAACGAGAGTTTGAGTGGTGTGCTGAGGAAGAGGAGATGAAATCCCTGAGAGTGGGATGATGACCAAACACTGCACAGACCAAAGTCACTCAGACTGTGTGTAGACGTGCAGGTTCTTTCACTCACTGCTGGACTGAGCCTGGCAGTTTCTGGGTTGAAAGTTGAAGTCCGTATTATAAGTGTGGTGTCAGTGACCAGAGAGTGAGGTGAAAAACAATGTAACAAAGATGGGTCATTAACATTTGTTCCATAAATACTAGTACTACATACATGCATATATTGATTAAAGAAGTATTATTAATCTAACTTCTGGATCTGTTATATTGTTGCAAGTTGTGACGTTTGTCTCTCTGTTCATTAATATGGCCACACCTCTTTGGTAGAGTTGGAGAAGTGAGTGCGTACAGACGGTTTGGACAAATGAAGCTCCGCACTGGAAACACAACGACTGCCTGCAAACAACTCATTTAACCGATTAACAATTTCCTTAGAAGCAGTTCCACATGTTCCATGTTGTCATGTTTCAACTAACTCGTTGTTGCTGGATGTTCACTGTGTGTGTGTGTGTGTGATGAAACATACTTCATAATGAGGGTGATGCCTCCCAGGAAAATGGCCCAGAAGACCCAGAGCATCTGCAGCCCTCCAACAGTACTGAAGACTCAAAGCCATACATCTCCATGACAACTGCGTGACCACTCCAGCAGAAGGAGGGAGGCCTCAGACTCAGTGAGCCCTCATGGTCAAAGGGCAAGAGCCCTAGAGAACCAGAGGTCAGCTCTCCTGGAGCACTGGCATGTCTCTCACACGGCACACATACAAACATACCGAAGATGCAGGAGCCCATTGCTCCTCCCACTCGTCACTGTTGGGAGTGATATGTTGGGTGCATGTGTTGGTGTATATGAGTGTAGGAGGTGCAAAGGCAGCTTATAACTGCAAACAACAGTGCTATTAAAACTGTGAAGCTGTTCACCCTGTGTACATCAGCACAACTCTGGTCATACCACCTACTCCATACTGTGCTTGGATGTATAAGTAGGAGACAACACGGAGCAGTAGCTGATGATTTTGTGGTATGGGGTAAATATCCATACCACAAAACTCACACACATACACACCCCAAGTCCAGCACCCTGATCCATGAGAGGCCGATCCATGTGCAGTCTGTGTAAAGATGCACTCCCAGGGTGGTCGAGAATGGCCGACCTATCATCCTATTCCAGATACAGACAGACAAAATGACAGTGGTGGTAGACAAACAGAAGAAGACGGCCGTACTGATCGATGCAGCGATACTGAATGACAGCAACATCAGGAAGAAGGAACAGGAGAAGCTGGAGATGTACCAAGGGCTCAGAGAAGAGCTGGAGAAGATGTGGGTGAAGGTAACTGGTCCCAGTGGTAATTGGAGTACTTGGTACAGTGACCCCCAATCAGAGATCTCTGTCCAGAAGAGCGCAGTCCTAGGAACAGCTAAGATACTGCTCGGTGGTGGACCTGAGCTTTAGTAAACAAATGTTTAGATGAAGATGGTAAGAATCCTGGTGTTGTGTTCCTCCAGATAAAGTGAGCCCATACCCTGAGCTCGATGAGGAGATTGACTTTCTCTCTGCAATCATCAGGGAACAGAGACCCGAGTCCTACAGCTCAGGTATTACACTCTTCTTCTTATCCATATTTGCTATGTGACAAAATTCCCTAATGAAGTAATAAATCCACACTCTTTACTTTCTGGTATTAGCCCCATCCTCCCAGGAGATCACATCCAAGCAGTTTGAAGAGCATGGCTACACTCACAGAGCATCTTCTGTGGAACAGCCTCCTACTCAGAGTGTCCTGCTAACTAGCATCGCTTCACCCACCCCTAGAAACCACACTGCCGCTCTGAGCAGTCCCATCATCCTCCGCTACCCTCCTGACGACCATGTCTTCATCAGTAAGTCTTTCTGTCCTTGAGTTAGGACCCAGCTTAATTTCAAGAGAGCTATAGAGTCGTTTTGAATAATAGAACAGAAGACGTCACCTTACAGAGGCCGCTGTGAGGATTCAACTTAAACTACTTTTCACCACATGTGTGAAAAAAGTAATTGTGCAGTAAAATGGATAAAGCCGACGCCTCCTCCTGATCTCGCTGTATTTCAGTCTACCAACATTGT
Source organism: Diplotaxodon limnothrissa (assembly GCF_057381915.1). Lineage (NCBI taxonomy): Eukaryota > Metazoa > Chordata > Actinopteri > Cichliformes > Cichlidae > Diplotaxodon > Diplotaxodon limnothrissa. The sequence goes on along the minus strand of NC_140607.1, from coordinate 1,970,679 downwards.
CCTGAGTGCTGTGGTGTGTACTTAACACACACACACACACACACTACAGGAGGCACCGTTTAATTAAACGAAATCGAGTTTGGGTTTATGTGCTGCTGCAAGAGGCCATGGTGTAAATCAGCGTCCCCAACCCCCGTTCCATGGACTGGTACCGGTCCGTGAGTCGTTTGGTACCGGGCTGGCAGAGCTGAGGCTCAGCAGGACGTTACTCTCAATGTTGTTGGCGCATTTCAGGAGGACGCTGCTGATACAGTTACACAATCACACGTTTATTATTATATTTACAAAACACCACAGTTTTTGTCTTGGTTGTTGTCATTTTGTTGTGTTTCTCTGCGACACCTTAAAGGTGTCCATGAAAATATTGTCTGACATTAAACCGTCCGTGGAGCAAAAACGGTTGTGACTGCTGGTGTAAAAGTCTTAATCCAGTTGGACCATCATCATCCAGTAGAGCTCCAGAGAAATAGTTCTTGTCCCCTCCTCAAACTGACTTCCCTCTAGAATCGTGTGTAGCAGAAATGTACACCCGCATTAAAACCACAATCTTCACACATAACTTTTTAAATAAATCACTTTATCAACGTGAGACCTCATCAAAATGATCAAATATGCAATCATTTTCAGGATTTTAATCATTTAAGTGCCAATTTAGATTTGAATTATAAGTTATTCATTAAAAAACACATGAAAAAAACCTAATTATTTCCCATGTACTGAGCATTAAAGGGATGGGCCACAGGTGGGGCTTGGATATGTCAAATATTAGCAACACAGCTCTTTGATTGCATTAGTATCGGTGTCAGATTTTAATTTTTGCACCCTCTGGACACCATTGTGCCAAAAATGGACACGCACAGTATTTGCAATAAAATCTTCAAACAAGTGCACGCGTCATTGGTACCAACAGACATAATCATGTGACAAAAATACGTAAAACCAGAGGGGATGATGAGAATTCCCCAAAAGAGATGCTGACTTGGATTTGCTATGGTCGGTGTGGGAGGCACATGCACTCAAGCACACATAATCAACAATTCAGCCTCCAGCCAAGTTCATGGGTTGTCAAATACACAGTTGTCAATAACTCGTCCTGATGTTATCATGGCATGTGTATCGAGTCAAACGAAATCTAAGCCCCGCCTACTTTAAAATCTTGGGACTGAACCTGAGTTTAATGCAGGACACGACAGAACTCAGACGTTGCTGTGATTAGTTCTGCCACACTGCATTACTGTTATCAATGTTGTTGTCTGTGCTGCTGCAGGAAACAGGCCTGACTCACTCACATCTATTTATTTTCAGCTGCTGTCCTTTCAGCTCTTCCCTCATTTCTCCAAGCTTTCACTAAAGGATCATGTCTTACTCTGATGTCTGCAGACCAGCAAACACTTCTATCATTCATGCTGTCTGTTGGTTTCTCCTCTCAGTCATGAGCAGCGTCGTCATTGTGGCAGGTTCCCTGGCACTGCTGGTAGCGTTGGCTTGCTGGGTCAGGTAAGCTTATTATTTTCTCTCTAAGGTGCTGCATAAACCAAAAGGTCCCCACTATCCCTCTCAGGAGTGGACAGGATGGCCTGCAGTTGCACTGTAGACGTATCCATCATCATTATTCTGTTAGAGATGCTAAATTGATTGGAACCATTTGATTTACAGTATTTCCATGTAATTTATTGTTTTTCTTATAAATCTTAAAAAGAGATGACAAAGAAACAGAGCTGTTCAATGTGCTCAGAGAGAGAACAGGAAACTGTACGGACAAAAGTATTTGCCAAACGTCTTAATCTTTAAACTCAAGTGTTTTCCTTCCCTTTAGATTCAGACACCGACTGAGCCCTCCAGGCTTACACACACACTTCCTTAACCCAGTGTTTTTGGGTTTTTAGCTGTAAACTTTGCCCCACTCTGAGATCCTAAGCACTCTAGAAGAGGCAGTCACATAGAAGCACACATTTTTATATTTTTCTGAATTGACTTTCCCTCACTAGTCTACCCATCCCTGCCAGTTCCAGGTTTCCCGGGAGTACGTTGTTGGAAACTGTGGACAGTCTTCCTTTCATTACACCACTACAGGATGGAGGTTTTTATGGTCTGAGAGTCATTTGGGTGACACACTACACATACTTATCACTGAGACGTGTTCTGTGAAGATTGATGGAGAAAAAAAATCTATTTTTAAATGAATCTGAAAGATAACAAAATATTGAAACAGACAGTTTTCAGACCTGCGATGTACTCTGTGGTTTCTTAAGTCTTCTTCGTGGCTTGTTTGCATGTAAGTCACAGAGAGCTGAGCTGTTCCAACCATACTGGGAACAACAGAGTCAAGAGCTGCCTCTTGTTGTGAAATTCATGAGATAATGTGTTTTGAACGTTAACTGTCATTGTTAATGTGTTATAATACAACTTATCAGCTCTTTTCAGTCAGCTCCAAATGTTTCACTATGTGTGTTTTGTTGTGTTTATTTTGTTTTATTGTTACAGGTTTCAGAAATATGTTCATATCAATCAGAAAGTGGACTACCCTTCATCTGGACTGATGAGTGCTCAGGCATTCGAGAATTTGGTGAGGAAACGATGTGACTAAATGTTTAGGAGAAAACACACTGAAAATACTTTTCAGTGTGTTTATTTGTCTCAGATCACCACTGCCTTCAATGCTGAGCGATGCAAGGATCTAAACTCTACCACCAATGCTCCACATGCAGTTCATAATCTGAGTGCTGTTTAGTGAGCATAAATGTACACAATGTAAACCCGAAACGCCTTAAACAAAAATCTTAACCTGATGAACTGTATAGAAACAGGAAACACAGGATCTGAGATATTTGGCCCTTCAGTTTCCACCTGCTGCTCACAGGAGCCTCGTCAGAAACGGCCCCGGTGAAAGAATTGTTCGCCAGAAGCAGCTCTTAACCCTTCAAAGTCCGACATCGAAGTAATCGCTGGAAAATTCAATTTTTGGAAAATGCTGTAATTATTTGAAGTTTATATTTTTATCATATTTGCTACATCAGACTTTTTTTTGCAATGTATCAAATTTATTCTAAAAGAAATCCAGCAAACTGATGATGTAGAAGCCTCGAAAACTCAAATATATTGCACTTGGCTTTAATGATTTAAATAAGGGAGAAAACAGTAAGGTAACAGTAACTACATAAAAACTAGGCTGAAAATCAGTGAATTCTAAAATGACGACTCTCAATGTAACACTTGTGGTTTAAGTCATCACCAGTGTGTGAGAGATACTGAGATCAGGAGAGGCACCTTCTGTGGGCATCTGTAAAAAGTCATGATGGAGGCTCTGGGAGGGATTGGGGAAAACTGATGGAATTATGAATTCAGAAAAGTACCATCAGATTTGTTCACTGTTAAAGAGACTCCCTGGTGGATGTCTGCCTTTGGTTCTTATTCCTGGAAGCTGCTGTGCTCTGCTGTAGGTCCACTTGCCCTTCTTCTTCTTCTTCTTCCTCCTTTCCTTCTAAGATTGTTCAGTCTTGAGTCTGCCATCGTATTGTTGCTCCCTGGTAGTTGACAGTACACACACCGAGTGGATCTTGGAGTACAGACGATCCCAGTGCATTCTTCTTTGGCAAATCTCTCAAGCTCCTCTAGATTCGGTACTCTCCTGCTATGGATCGTGATCTTCATTTAATCCCACAGATGTTCAGTGTGATTAAAGTAAAATCTTTGTGCAGGCCAGTCAGGAATGTTCACTTGTTTCTTCTTCCGTTTTGGATTGTGTAGGAAGACAAAGTCATGATCCAGACCCATTTTTTGCTGATGAATGATAAAGGTGTTCTTTAAAAATCTTTATAAATATATGCTTCTTTCTTCACGATTCCTTCTACCTTGACAATATTCCAGTTCCAGCAGAGTATCTGACAGCTAGGATGGTGTAGGTGTTGATTTCCAGGTTATGTTCTTCCCATTCAGCTGACTCTTCAGGAGTCTGACCCTCTGCAGGTATTTGGTGGTTAGAGGGTTTCCTAGCGGCCTCTTCATGGTTTCCATTTGCCTGAGTAGCCGTCCTCAATGTCTATATGTTGCTTTCTGGTAGTTCGATCCCCTCAGTTCTGTCTACCTTTCCTCTCTTTGTTACCATCCGACTATAATACTCTAGTTCGAATGACATTCCCACGTCATTGTTGTACATTCTAGTGGTGTGGATCAGTGAGTCGATGTCTGGTTCACTCCTGCCATACAGCTTGATGTCATCCATGTACAGGAGGTGGTTAACAACTGCTCCATTCTGTAGTCGGTACCCATAGGCAGTCTTGTTAATGATCTGGCTGAGGCCCATACAGAACAGTAGTGGGAGATTTACCAAGCCCCCTGAGCTTGGTAAATCTTGTGCTATTGGCTAAAGCTTGGCCTCTAGTGTTGTACGCCACATTCCTAACGAATTCCTGATGAAGATTCTTAAGGTTCTGTTCTTTCTGCAGTTGTAGGCATTCCAGGATCCATGTTTGGGGCACTGAGGGGATTACTTGTAGTCAACCCATAGTTAAGGTTTGGTCCCTCTGGTGTTTCTGCCAGTTCCTTCCTGGCACCCACTCATGTATTGAGCCATGTGCCTGTTAATCTTAGCCGCTATGATGGAGCTTCCATGTGGTGCTGAGCCAAGTTATGGCCAGTAGTTGGACGGGACTGGTTCCTTCTGAGGGTCCTTGGAATCAGGACTGTCCTGCCTTCAGTTATTGTAGGTGTGTCTCATCCATGGACACTCTGGAGTGCAGTTAGCTTCTATAGCCGGTAGGCGTGAATCATGTCAGCGTCTGGTTGCTGTCCAACTCTTCGGGCTTGAGACTCTTTCTTGCATGTCCACTACTGTGATGGTTACTTGTTCAGGAAGGAACCTTCTCATCTCCCCTCTACCCCTTGTTTACTTCCAGCTTGGGGACAAGAAGCTGGCCCACAGTGCCCAAATGTACCACTACCAGCACCAGAAGCAACAGATGCTCTCCCTGAGAAAGTGAGTCACCCTCCCTGCACAGACATGTTCATCCTACCTTGGCATGTGTATCTCTATCCTGTCTCGCTGTTATCCTTGCTGAATATTTGTGTGTTCTCCGCAGACACAGGGTTGAGCCTAAAGTTCCTGACTCTGCAGCCTCAACAGATGAGGAGAATGAGGATGGAGATTTCACCGTGTATGAGTGTCCTGGACTTGCACCAGTGAGTAAACGCTGCATTCTTATCTCCACATTCAGTAAAAGTTCAACTGTGTCCACTGTGTCATTGTGATGGTGTAATGCTGAGTCAGTGGAATCCATCAACAAGAAATAAGGATAACATTAAGGCATAATGTGGGTACAGATACAGCCACTGAACCGACAGGACAGTTGTGAGTGTGTGACAGATTCCTGACTGATTACAGCTGATGTTTGGCGGTAACGATATTCCCCGCCTGTGATGTGAACGATGCAACCATGAGTAGTAACGCCGCTAAACAGCATTTAGGAAAACTGTTGGTGTGTATCCAAAAGCAGTGTGATGGTGCATCCATTTACACGCTGGCTGCACTGTATATTTATATCTTTTAAATTGGTTCAGGGATTCAGTAAACTCTGACACAACCGGCAGTTCTCACCATTTACACTTTCCCAGTAAGTTATCAGTCACAGTGGAAACGATCACAGTCATATCTGCTTATTTAAGTCGTCTGCCGCTAATCTTAGTGCATCGCTTTTGTGATGTTAAGACTCTGGTTCAAAAATGTTGTGCTGTGAAAGGGACGCTCCGAATCCAGGTGCATGTCCTGCAAATAAGTGTCCAACCTGCAGTATTTAACTAGTTAGCTAGTTAGGCAGCTGTGGGTGTAAAAACTCCATGTGCTGACAGGTAAGAGAGAATTAGAAGTTATTAGCGTTCAACCTGGTCCTAATGAGCGACTGTGCAAACAGCACCCACAGCCAACACTTTGAGATATGAACATGGGAGATTATTTACAGCTGATACTGATTTTATACATTTTCTGTATCATTTCCTGGGATTGTGCAATCAAACCACCATCATCATCATCATCATTGTCATACCCGTCAACCTGAATTTAAGGAATAAATCACACAAAAGTTATGGGAAACTACAGGAACTGTCTGAATAATGACAATGAATAAATAAACCCTTTAATAAGTATTTTAAAAATTATTATGTAGATTATGTCATTTTTATGTAGCTGTCTTAACAGTAGTTTTACTAATAATGTATGGATTGCATAATACACAGCGTGTAATCCAGAAGAAGGTTCATTCAGCACTCACTGTGGCCGGGTTTGTATTGTCTCCAACGCTGTTTCTGTGTGAAGAGCAGGAAGGTTTCTCAGAGATTCTCTATGCAACACTCGACCCTTTCAGCTGCTCTTTCAATCTTTCTGAACTCTGCAGAGTCAGAACAAAGACTTAGAGTCATGAGACGGAAAAGATGGAACACAAAACAAAAAATAAGAGCAAAGTAAGCGCAAAGATATATGAGAAGCATAAGCAAACTAAGGAATAAACTGATGACATTAAACAATAACTGAACTTCCCAGGGCCAAGACAGGAAGTGTGTTAATCTAAGATCTTCCCCTCTGTCTCTTTCTTCTCCTTCAGACGGGGGAAATGGAGGTGAAGAACCCATTGTTTGACGACTCCACCCTCTACCTGCAGAGATTCCACAAATGAACCTGGACACAGAGACGTTTCATGCTCTAAAAGCAGCACCTGTATGTACAAATATTTACACGTCAGTTTAATTGTTCCAGTGCGCAGATCGGACACATACCCTAAACAGCCAAACTACATTTGGTTTTTCCCGTTTTGTTTACATATTTCTTTACTGTTTATTACACACATATGCAACCATACGTGCTCAGCATTTATGAGCTCACTGATAGAACAGGCTTTGCTTTTATTTCAGCATTTTTAAATGGATGTAATGTTGATATGAACACAACTCAGCTCAGCGACTTCTCTTGTGTGTTATGTACACATTGTTTTTCAGTTGATTTCCGTCTTGCTGACACCATGTCTACATGCATCTGCATTCTTACAGTTCATCCAAGAAATTTAAATATTAGACAAAGATAACACAAGTAAATTAAATGTATAACTGAAGGTGTTTGTGATTAAGAGGGGAAAAATCCAAACCTGCACAGCCCTGTGTGATGAAGCGAGTGGGAATGTGGACTGACGAGACAAAGGTTGAACTTTCTGGAAGGTGTGTGTCCCATTGCATCTGGTGTAAAAGTAACACAGCATTTCAGAAATGGGACATCATACCAGCAGTGATATATGGTGCTGCTGGTGTGACAGTCTGGGCTGTTTTGCTGTCTCAGGACCAGAAGACTTGCTGTGGTAAATGCAAACATGAATTCTGCCAACGACCAAAACATCCTGAAGGAGAATGTCCGACTATCTGTTTGTGACCTCGAGCTGAAGCACATTTGGGTTCTGCAGCAGGACAATGATCCAAAGCACACCAGCAGGTCCTCCTCTGAATGGGTTAAGAAACACAAAATGAAGACTTTGGAGTGGCCGAGTCAAAGTCAAGACCTGAATCTGGTTGAGATACTGTGGCATGACCTAAAAAGGTGGTTCATCCTCGGAAGCTGTTCTGTGTGACTGAATTACAAGAATTGTGCAAAGAGGAGTGAGACACAACTCCCCGACAGAACTGCAGAAGACTGCCAGTTATCACAAACTTCGGATTGCAGCGGCTTAACCAGTTGCGCGCGCGCACACACACACACACACACACACACACACACACACACACACACGTATAATTTGAAAATTCTGTATGAACTCAGATGGTCTTGTGTATTTGGTCTACAGCTGACATTGTGTTTTCATGGTTTTGTGAGCTGTAACTAGTGGCTGATATGTACAGGAGCTATCTTACCTCTCAGTCAGTCAGTGTGGCAGGAGGTCCTGAGTACTGTGTCAAATGCACATCTGTTATTCGATTTCTTAATGTGAATTTGTATTTGTTGGGAAAAGACAATGTCATGTATAACACGTTAAACTTGATGCATTCGACTTTTGTACCCATTGTGACGAAAGCAGCGAGGAGCCACACCTTCACGTTCTACATCCCCGCCCAGTTTTACTTTGAAGAGGTCTCGACCTGCTGAGGCGTCAACAAAAATATGAGAAAAAAGGAAAATTACATGTAGCTGTGGACACGTCGCCATAAAAGAAACTTAAAATCAAAGAATCCGAACAAAAGAAACGACTGAGAATATTTTAAAAACGGCACCGGCCACAGTCCCCAGAAATATACAACTTAAAGCGTCGCAGAAACAGCGTTCCCTTTATGCATCAACAGCTGCAGTGTGCGATTGCAGCCTTTTCCAACATTGAACTGATTCCAAAGCTTTTAAATTTACTCCCTGGGAGATGGGGACATTTTGAAATGTATTCTAGAGAAAGCAGAACATGTGTTGGCACACACTGGATCAGGTTTTCTTTCCTTTGTCAAATCTATGTTTGTGCATTTTACTTTGTCCTGCATAATAATCACTCAAAGAACATGAAGTTTGATTTATGATTTTATTTAAATATTATGGATTGAATATTACACTCACTGTTACGATATTTCCATCGATGCATAAATGCAAACGTGCAACAAATCCTCCCTTTATGATCGTTCAAACTGTTTACCTGCACTGTACAGAGTGTTTCTGTCATTCATCATCATGTAAAGGCCATCCATATAATTCAGCTGCCCGTGTTCCAGGGCTTTTACATTACACTGCATTAGTTTTATCCAATAACCTGCCTACTGAAGGTACAGTATGCAGTCCATGTAGTGGGCTCTGCCTAATAAAGCGCACCGTTATAATCAATGCAGAAATCTCCTTTTCTTTGCAGACTTCATAACGGTCTCTGTCACTAACAGCAGAAACTCTGGATTTTTATGTTGACTGGGCGTTCTCTGCTTTTCCTGTACTAGAGCTGTTCGTCTGACCTGGTTAGGACTTAATATGCACAGCTGCCTTTCTATATATGCTCATATCGCCCCACATAGCTCATAGATATTCTTCATACATGTAGAATGAGTGTCCAGCTGCAAACAGTGAAACAGTCCAGGAAACCTGGATGTAACCGCGTCTCTCAGGAAAGCCGCTCTTTCCACTCTTTCTTCATCCTGCTGCCGTCCTCCTCAGCCTGTCAGCACTTCCATACTGGAGGAACACATTAATCTGCACTGGAGCTGCTCATGTTCGAGTGTCCACGTCCAAACTCACATATGTACCAGGGAATATTAACACGGAAGCCCTTTACTATGTTAAACAGACTGTTGAATCCAAACCTCTTAAGCTTGTGCAGCAAAATGAGTCGTTGGATGAGGAATTACAAGAAGAGATGTAATTCTCATGTTGTTTGTCTTTGTAAAGACGTTCTGCAGCTCTGCTTCACCAGTGCTGAGCAAAAGCCCAGCTGGTTGTCTTTATTTGCTCCTTCTTTCTGTGTACAACAAGTCATTCTCTACATGAGCTACATGTGAGACTGTTTGAAGGCTAAGTGTTATGATTCTGTACATTTAGGACAACTTCATTACTTCATGTTTAGCATGCTTGTGGATATACCAGAGCTGAAAGAAATAAATATTTATATAATCGCTGTCTGAGTAGTTGTAAAGTGTTTGTTTTTCTTTCTTTGTTGGTTTTTTTGCATCATCTTAATCCAATATTTCATAGGTTAGCAAATATTTCTGTCCAATCTTAATTCAAGGAGGAATGTTTCTCTGGTATGAAACTGAACCCTGCTGTTTCACAAACCTGTACATATGCAGTAAACATGCACTGCATCGACATCAGCACTGTGACAACTATATATTATCTTTTTGTTTTTGTTAATAAAACATTGTATAAAAGTTTAAATATGATGGTTATGATTAAGACCTGAGCACTCTGTGAAAGCCTTACTGTATCTGCTCTGATTACTGATATTCAGGCAAATGCATGGTCTTCCTAAGGGCCTAAACATACTGTAAAACTCGTGAAAGTCTACACATGCATCAGGTCTTTTGAGGATTTGGAGAATATAAAAAGGCTCCACAGCGCCACGTCTGAAAGTGTTCCCAGCGTGCAGCTGACCATATGGTCCACAGCTGTAACAACCCAACACATAAAAAAACGCTGTGTGGGTCCGTGGTGCATCACACATGTCTTACTCTTTCAGGTACAGCTTCAAGGTGGTTGATCAGAGCCATCTCAAATTTTGTCAGAAAAATGTAAAGGTGTTACTTTATGTTCAAAGTTGTGAGTTTTAATCCGAGGACATGACCCTAGCATCATGAGAACTTTTGATATGTTGCCATGAAGCATGCAATTTCAGACTAAAAAACAGCGTGTCCAATGTGTACAGGGACTGAAAGTTTCTCGCACCGAGGGTAAATCGAGACTTTACAGAGTCCAGGCCCTCTCCGTGACACTGCTTCAAGAGTCAGAGCTGTGTGTTGAGGTGAGCCTGACTATATTAGCCAGTATCTCTCAACCTCACACACCAGCTCAAGCTTCTTCCATGTCCCAGTAGCCCAATAGATTGGATTGCCAGGGCCTCTGCCGTTGGCCGCCACCCAACACACATTGCACCCAAACCCTATGGTGTCTCCTGAAGGGGGTCGGCCTATCGCAGAGCAGGCCCCATGGGGAAAGCTTCAGCCACCAGGTCCTCTCCGTTGAGCTCCTTCCCCAGGCCTGGCTTCAAGTTGGGGCCCTGGTAAACCTATCCTGGGCAGGATACAGTAGCTCTTGCTTATTCCTCTTTTGTAAGTGTTAACTGAATTGTTTTTGGTCTGCCCCCTTCACCCAGAACCAATTTGCCTTAAGAGACCCTACCAGAGGGTAAAGCCTGACAACATAGGTCCTGGACTCATAGGGTCACACAAACCCCTCCACCATGGTAAGGTGGTGGCATTATTATTATTACTATTCTCATTATTATTATTCTTAAAAACATTTTTCTAATACATTAAGCTGCCAAAACAGCTCTGGCTCGTTAGGCCATGCACACTCATAGGTCGTTGCTTCAAGCCTACGATCACACTCTGAAATCCTAAATATTGGGACGTGGGTGTGTTCTGGGTATTGCCATATGTGATGGAGTTCATTATGCTTCCTACTGTCCAAGAATACTGTTGACATGCTGACGTTGCATCAACACCAGGTCTCAGGGTTTCAGAATATTGCATTTCAGATTGTTGCAATCATCTCTGTGCTGCAGCATAAGTGCACCAGGCTCCAGTTTTTTACCAATTATGTGGTCATGATTGACATTGTGCCTGCAGACAGCTTCAAGTACAAGTGGAAAAAGGCTTCAGAAACCACTGAGCTCCAGGCTCCATGGTACACATACATGCACCCTGTCAGTCCCACAGCTACAGTGTATTTATCTTACAGACATTCTCTGACAATCTGAATGGGAGCAGTTTGTGTCATGGTCCTGCGACCATGACTCAGTGACTTTGTGTTTGTGTTCTTTATTGTTATTATTCTTGGGCTGTTTTGGGATGGTTTGTGTTTGGGATTTTAGACACTGGGTTCTGGGTTTGTGCTCCCTCTGTTGGTCCCTGGTGTTAGTGTTCCCCTGTCTCGTCAGGTTAATCAGGTCCAGCTGTTTCCCCCACCTGTGTGTGATTTCCCAGTGTCTCTTTGTGTACTTATAGTGTGTGATTTCCTCTGCTCCTCGTCGCGTTGTCTGTGTTCATACCTGGTGTAATCCCCTGCGTGCTCTCCCTGCTGTTCTCCCTTCATGTTTGCTATTTCTTTGTGTAGTTTCTCCCAGTTAGTTCATCCTTAGTTCTGTTTTTACCATCCCCACTTTATATTGGATATTATCAATAAATCACCCTCACACCTGAATAAGTGCTGCGTTTTGAGTCCTCCTTCCGCTCTCCACACGGCCGCTGCCCCGGACCGTGACAGTACGACGCGACCACAACATGGACCCAGCAGCGCTTAACCCGTCCAAGGAGCTACGGGAGAATCTAATCGATGCCACACAGGAGCTTATTGACCTGTGGCTGGAAAACCCGGGCGGGGAGTCCCAGCGCGCTATAGAGAGGCGGCTACAGCGTCTGGTGACCGGTCTCCCATCGCTTCTAGGCTCGCTATGTCCGTGGGAGCGGGAGTTTCTCCTTTTGGACCTTGGACTACACCCCCCGTCTGCATTCACTTTCGAGCAGCCCGATGCGGTGAGTGAGCGGGATGCATTGCTTTCCCCAGTTTCCGGGACTTTGTTTTCTGGGGCTATTCAGAGCGGGATGGGAGACTGTACGGGTCGCTTACCTACCTTCGTGGTAACGGATCCTTCCCAAGTGGGCGTGTACAAACCCGCTGCAAAACTGACACTGTGTCTCTGCCGCTCCTTCTGAGCCAGGACTTTATTGCCATTTTCCGGCTCAGTTCTGTGTCCAGCCACAAGCTTCCCAGTCTGTAGCTCAACCATTAGCCTCCCTTAAGCCACAATTTTCACACTGTTTTTCCACCGCTGTTTCTGAGCAGGGAGACAAACTGTTTCACTACAGGCCTGTTCCTCAAAAGCTGGCTACATTAGAGACTATTGCTCACTCCGGGGCTTCCCCAGAGGCTGGGTTACTGCCCTCAGCTTACTCTGGACCCCTGGAGGCCAAGATGCCAGCTGTGAACTGCACCGGGCTGTCACTGCCTGAGCAGGGTCAGTGCTCTGCGCAGCTGCAGCCCTCCTGGTTTTGTTTCATATGTGCCAGAGGCCCACGTGCCTACTGGTTTTGTTTCATGTGTGCCGGGGGCCCCGGTGCCCACTGGTTCTGCGGCTGTTTTCGCTGGGGGGCCCGAGGAGCCCGTCCAGCCTCCTGCTTCGCCTGCTGGGGGGCCCGAGGAGCCCGTCCAGCCTCATGCCACACTGACTGCCACGTCAGCTGGGGGGCCCGAGGAGCCCGTCCGGCCACCTGTGGCTGCTTCTCCACCTGTGGCTGCAGCGCCGCCTCCTGCAGTACCATCACCTGCAGCGCTACCACCTGCTACTGCCACGCCTCAGCCTGAAGCTTCAGCCTCGCCTGGTTCTGGTCCAGCTTCATCCTCACCTGGCCCAGCTTCAGCTTCTGCTTCAGCCTCGCCCGGCCCGGCGTCATCCTCGCCCGGCGTCATCCTCGCCCGGCGTCATCCTCGCCCGGTCCAGCCTCCGTGTCTGCATCCTCGTCCGGTCCAGCCTCCGTGTCTGCATCATCATCTCCGCCTGCTGCGGTCCCGGCTTCCGTGCCCTCAGCCTCGCCTGGCCCAGCCTCGTTTGGGTCTGGAGCTAAACGGCCATTTTCTGGACCGCTGGCTAGGCTACTGGCCGGGCGCCGTCACCTGAGCGGCCGCCGTTGCCTTCCGCACGGCCGGCCTCCTGAACCTTTTGTGCGCCTCCACGGCCTTCTTCGTGGCCGGCCTCCTGAACTGTCCCATCCCGGCCTCCTGTGTTATCGGGCCCCTGGCCGGCCACCTGAACTGTGTTTTGGACTCTGCTCCCCTGTGAGTTTTTTTTTTTTTTTTGTGAACATTTGTTTGGGACTCTGGGGCCTCCGTCTTTGGTCTTGGCCCGGTCCCTCCGTCCTGGGCCCCCTGCCGCCCGCCCGGATCTGGTGGTGTGTTTCTGTGGCTGTCGGGGGCCAGCCCTTGAGGGGGGGGTACTGTCATGGTCCTGCGACCATGACTCAGTGACTTTGTGTTTGTGTTCTTTATTGTTATTATTCTTGGGCTGTTTTGGGATGGTTTGTGTTTGGGATTTTAGACACTGGGTTCTGGGTTTGTGCTCCCTCTGTTGGTCCCTGGTGTTAGTGTTCCCCTGTCTCGTCAGGTTAATCAGGTCCAGCTGTTTCCCCCACCTGTGTGTGATTTCCCAGTGTCTCTTTGTGTACTTATAGTGTGTGATTTCCTCTGCTCCTCGTCGCGTCGTCTGTGTTCATACCTGGTGTAATCCCCTGCGTGCTCTCCCTGCTGTTCTCCCTTCATGCTCAGGTTTGCTATTTCTTTGTGTAGTTTCTCCCAGTTAGTTCATCCTTAGTTCTGTTTTACCATCCCCACTTTATATTGGATATTATCAATAAATCACCCTCACACCTGAATAAGTGCTGCGTTTTGAGTCCTCCTTCCGCTCTCCACACGGCCGCTGCCCCGGACCGTGACAGTTTGTGTGTTTGTAGAGCTGTTTGAAGTTATTACTGAGCACAGTTCCACATCGTTCCAGCTTTCACATATGTGCGCTATATAAATATGCACCACATATATTAACTAAGTACAACTATACTGTATGGTGTTTCCTTTCAGCACATTTGACTGACATGCAGTAATAAATAATAAAGGTCACACTTTAACAACACTAACACGTGGCACTTTTTCTCACATGTTTCTTATTTTAATCAGTTAAATTATAAAATGGATGTAAAAGGATCATAAAATTAATTTTACATTTACTTAGCTTGTATTTACATTTCATGAAACATTTGATTATAATACACCAAAGAAAAAATGAGTTACACTAAAAATGAATATATAGTTTCTATTCTGAGAAGGTCTGTCAAGTAAAACAAATTCGATGCCATTTACTGGATAGACGAGATCATGAGTTGAACAGAGAAGAATGAAGTATCCTCATGTATCCTTCATGCATACAGTTTACTGCATGTAGCTCCTGTTTTGTAAAATAAATCCGTATCATCAGATGTTTTAAGTCATACAGCACAGTTCAATACACCTGATGTCGTATTTGATGCCTTTTAAACTAAACCTGAAGCGACCAGAAGAAAAACAACAATCTTGTAAATCATTAATTTTTAATCTTTATAAATAAAATTCAAATGTGACGATTTCTGCAGTTATGTCTGTTTCTTTACACTGGCCCTATGATACAGAAATGCATTAACTATAAAGGACAAGGCACGAAGATTTCAGTGATTTATTGTCACAAAAGCCATATTGATAATTTGCCCCGAGCACCACGTTTAGCTTGTTTGTGGCTCAGTTTGTCCTCTGTATACCTTTTTCCTTTTTTTGCTTTCTTCTGACCACTACTCCTGCTGCGGCCTTCATCTGGGTCGGAGTTTTCTCCAGGACTCAGGTCAGACTTTATCTTTTCAAAGATTTATCTATTGCTATTACGTGATGTGTGGTCTTAGAGACACAGACAACCATTCACACTCACATTCACTCACAGATGCACACCTATGGGCAATTTAGATTAATCAGTTAACATATCCCCACAAACTGCATGTCTTTGGACTGTGGGAGGAAGCCGGAGTACGCGGGGAGAACATGCAAACTCCAAAAGAAAGACCCCGGCCTGATGGTGGAATCAAACTCAGGACCTTCTTGCTGTGCGGCAACAGTGCTAACCACCATGCTGCCCAATGATAATAATAATAATAATAACAATAACAATAATAGTAAAAATAACAATAATAGTAATAACAACATTTTATTTATAGGTGGCTTTATACCCTCACGGTCACCTCACCTCTGCTAACTTCTAACTCTGTTAAATTTATTAAATTCGGTTTTTGTGGATGCCTGGATGTTAAACTTAATTGTTACTAGAGATGGACCGATCCGAATATCGTTGTCGGTCCGATACTGACCTAAATTACTGGATCGGATATCAGAGAGAAATAAAAATGTAATCCGATCCATTAAATATCACGAAAGCACCTCACAAAACTTGCGGCATGGCGTAACTCGGCTCATAACCTCGGAGCAGTGTGGTCACGTGATAGAGCGGCTGTGGCGTGCAAGACCTGTCCTGGAGCTTCCCAGAACGTTACCCCAGAGAAGTAAAGCAAGTGTGTAAGTTCATCTCTGAATGTTTGTAAAGCGTTCCAGCGTTAAGCTTAACAACCGATATATGGAGCGACTGCCTCTCTCTCTCTCTCCTGCTGCTACTTCAATCATGAAACTGATCAGTGATCAGCTGATCGGCTTTTCTCTCTTGTTTGTTTTTGGCCACTTTGCGCCAGAAAGAGGAAACCAGCGGCTGAACAACAGCAGCACTTTTAAGCTTGATAAGCTGTTGTTAGGATTTATTTAATATTACTTTCTACACCAGGATCTTTTTCTACAGCTGATGTAACTGTGCAGGGGCGGATCTAGCAAAGTTTAGCCAGGGGGGCCGATAGGACATGAACAGGGAAAAGGGGGCACAAAGACATACTTTTCTTTTTTATTTTCATGTTTAATTTTAATTAATAAATATCTGAATCTTACAACTAAAGGTTTTACCTGATGTAAAATGTATAGAAGTCCATTATAATATTATTATTGTATAGGAACTATTAAGTCTAATATATATACCCTAGTAAGCTATAGTACTTTTTCCTTTGGGAACCATCTGTGCAATCTGCAATTCTGTTGAAGAAAGATGTTGAATCTATTTAATTATTGTGGAAAAATAAATAATTTTTTTTTTTTTACACGTGCATTAAATTTAAGTTGATTACGTCGATTAAGCATCACGAGGTGGGGGGTGGGGGGTGGTTCCCTCTGCTGGTGGTTGACAACCCTATTAGTTAGGTTGTTTAATATTTCCACTAAGTACTCTTTAAAATACCAGAATAGGGAGGATGGTGCAGGTTTAAATTTATTAGATTGATCAGTGTTGCTGAACTATGAAATATTTGGGGTGCAGTGTATTTTTTGCATACAGGTGTAACAGAATAGCTTTAGTGGGTTTTTAAAAAAAAAAAAAACTTGAGTATGAACTTATACAAAATGCAGCAAGATATTTAAAAAAAAAGTTTTATTGATTAAAAAAAAACACTATATCAGATTCATATCGGCAGATATCCAAATTTATGATATCGGTATCGAACATAAAAAAGAGGTATCGTGACATCTCTAGGCTTGACTACTGTAACAGCATCTTTACAGGTCTACCTAAAAAATCAGTCAGACAACTACAGCTCATTCAGAACTTCAGACCAAAAAAGTGGACCACATCAGTCCAGCTCTGAGGTCTTTACACTGGCTGCCTGTCCGTCAGAGGATAGACTTTAAAGTTCTGATGCTGGCCTATAAAGCTCTGAATGGTTTAGGACCAAAATACATCAATGACCTCCTGACCCAGTATGAACCTTCCAGATCCCTCAGGTCATCTGGATCCGGTCTTTTATCAGTTCCCAGAGTCAGAACCAGACACAGAGAAGCTGCATTCAGCTTTTATGCTCCTTATATCTGGAACAAACTCCCAGAAAGCCTCAGATCAGCTGAAACACTCAGTTTATTTAAATCCAGGTTGAAGACTCACCTGTTCTCAGCTGCATTTGAATAAAGCACCAAATCCACACTTTAAGCTTAAATTTCAAAACTTACATTTAACTACTGATTTTATCTACTGTTCTGATTTTATCTGTTTTGATTTTTGATTTTATCTACTGTTTTTTAATCAATTTTAAATCATGCTTTTTATTGTTTTTGTTTTTTAATGTCTCTGTAAAGCACTTTGAATCACCTTGCTGTTGAATTGTGCTATATAAATAAACTTGCCTTACTTCGCAGGTCGCATTTGAAAGCCGAGTCAGTGCATCCTTCATAACCCAACCTATCCCAGAATTCATAGCGCTGCCCAGCCAATTCGTTTCCAACAGTGGCGGCAGCTACTTAGTTTTAATATTACTCTTTCTGGGTCACAAAAGAAACTTTTTTTTTCATCATCAACAATTTTTATTTATTTCATTTTAAACCTTAATAACAGAACTTAAAAATAAATACATAAATAAATAATTTTAAAAAACAAACAAACAACAACAACAAAAACAAAGTTATCCTATTCTTTCTTCGCGCACCAATCCCCACACCACCACTCTGTCATTACTCCTGTTCTTCAAGTTACAGAAAGCCAGCATGTAAAGGGCCAAATACAATCATATTGATGCAATTTATCTAATAAACCATAAGCCACTTTTTCGTAAGACGCCAACTTAGCCATTGTCTTTAGCCACTCTTCATAAGGAGGGGGGCTCTTTTTCCGCCAATGTCTTAGCAGCACCCGTTTGGCCGTAGTGAGAGCCAGAATAATCCATCTTTTCGTATAAATGGAAAAATCTCCATCAGAAAGTTCTGTGGTTATACCAAGTATGGACAGTTTTGGTGAGATACCAAATCTCCTTTTTAAAACACTGAAAATTACCTCCATTATGTTTTCCCACCAATCCCGAAGTGCCGAACAGCTCCATAAGATATGTAAAATCGAGGCATTTTGACCATTACATCTCCAACATTCGTCCGTAGAGGCCAGGTTCCATTTATACAATTGTTGCGGTGTTCGATGCCACCTATGGATTATCTTAAGTTGAATAAATCTACTGCCTGTTTCTTTATACGTAGTATTAAAATTTTGAAAACATGAATCCTGTTCAACTGAAGATATGTCCAATGCCACGTCCTGGGCCCAGTAGCCCTTAACTTTCAGGAGAGGGTGAGCTGACCGTTCTTGCAATAAGTGATAAATCTTAGTGGTGATGCCTTTACCCAAGGGGGATCTTGAGAGCAGGACTTCCACAGGGCCGCCCACAGGACAACTCAAGGGGGTTCCCAGCCACTTCGATAATGAACTATGTATTTGGACATATCTCCAGAATTGATTACGCTTCAACTTATATAACTCCACAATTTTATCAAAGCTTAAAAAACATTTGGTCCCACAGTCAAATAAATCTGATGCATTAAGGATGCCTGCTTTACGCCACTGTAGCCAGTCAACCGATGTCCCTCCAATTAAAATTCTTTTATTCTCCCATAAGGTTGCCGAAGGTGATTTAATAATGTCCCAGCGACCTGCCCTATGTAATTTACACCACAATGTCTTCACATTTGCAATTATAGGATGGTTAGTTTTATGACTGGTATCAAACAGCTCCCTCCAAGGAGAAATACCGCCATTAACTTCCATCTCTATATGGGACCAGATGGGTTTAACTGGCGCAGTAGGTAAGTTGTTTCACGTTCATCACCCAATAATACCATTGGAAATTAGGCAATGAAAAACGTCCTTGTTTTGCACTCGCTTGAAGTTTCTTAATACTTAAACGATGCGGGGAGCTACTGCCGGATCAAAAAGTCTAGATCTTTGAAATACTTATCTGGAATGTGTAATGGAATATTAGATAAAATATAAAAGATCATGGGTGCAGTCATCATCTTAATACAACTAATTTTACCCCATATTGTGAGACGCACTCTGGACCATCTACCAAATTCCATTTTTATTCTTTCAATCATTGGCTCCATATTTGCTCGAACCATCTTAGTGTAATCCGAGGGAATTTGTATCCCCAAATACCTCAAACCATTCACGGACCACCGAAACTCCCACTGTTTAAATAAAGTATGGGGGCAGTGTCCTGACATAGGCATTGCCTCTGATTTATCCCAGTTGACGCGATACCCTGAAAGCAGCGTAAAGCTTTCTATACATTCTAATAGGGCTGGAACTGACTTCCCAGGCTGGGTCATAAGTAACAACATATCATCTGCATATAATAGAAGCTTATGTTGATTATTACCCATCGAAATTCCAAATATATTTACATTATTTCTCAGTTTTTGTGCCAGAGGCTCTATAGCAATTAGAAAAAGCCCGGGGCTAAGGGGACAACCCCGTCTTGTGGATCTCTGTAAAAGGAATAGGTCTGATATGAGCCCATTCGTCAATACTCGCACTGAAGGCGAATCATATAATATCTTTATCTACCTGATAAAATTGTCACCAAAACCAAACTTTTCTAATGTCTTAAACAGATAATCCCACTCAACACAATCAAAAGCTTTTGCAGCATCCAGCGATAGGGCCACTGTTGGATATACTGAATCATATACATCATTTTGCAAATTAACCAACCGCCTAATATTATCTGAACCATAGCGGTTTAGAACAAAACCAGATTGATCTGCATGAATTGTTTTCGCCATTACTGCTTTTAATCGGCCCGCTAAGACCTTTGCCAAGATTTTTTGGTCAGAATTCAGCAAAGATATAGGGCGGTAACCACCTGGGTCTAAAGGGTCTTTCCCAGTTTTAAGAATAAATGTTATAAGTCCAGAGTGCATTGAGTAATGAGTCTACTTTGAACGCCTCATTATAAACATCGAGCAAAAGGGGACTTAACATATCTTCAAATGCTCTATAGAAATCCAATGGTAACCCGTCTAATCCTGGAGCTGTATTAAGTGGCATACTGTTAATTGCACGGGTAATCTCCTCCACTGTAATTGGAGCATCTATAATCTGCTGGTCAGTAGTGGAAAGCTGTGGCAGGTTTAAATCAGTAAAGAATGCTTCGAATTTCTGTTCATCTAAACTACCTTGTGTAGAATAAAGATTATTGTAAAAGGCCCTGAATCCATCATTTATATGTCTAATAGAAGCTGAAATAACCCCATGTGATTGCCGTATGCCTGGGATATGGTTCATACTGTCTTTCTGTTTAAGACGGTATGCTAATAAGCGACTCGGCTTTTCTCCCATTTCCCAATATGCTTGATTAATGCGAAATAAAGCGTATTCTGCCTTTCTGTTGTACAGTACATTCAACTTATATTTAACTTTAACAATTTTATTCAACGTAACTCTGTCTTTTGTGTGGGAATGTACTGCCTCAAGTGCCTTTAATTTGGCTTCTAACTTAATAATATTCTTGTTAGCTGCCTTCTTTTTAAAGGGAGTGTAAGAAATTATCCTCCCCCTTAAGTATGCCTTCATAGCATCCCACCAAGTAGCCAATGTAGTGTCCTCTCGATTATTTGTCTGTTTGTAGAATTGTATTTCATCTCTTATCAATTTAATAAACCCAGAGTCTTTAATTAAGGACACATTTAAATGCCATCTGCGGCTTTGGGGGATCTGTAAAATATTTCCAAGACATAGAAAACTTGGCGCATGGTCCGAAATTACTATATTACCAATACTTGAATCTATAGAGTTATTCACTAAGGCTTCAGAAATAAAAAAGTAGTCGATTCTAGTATAAACATTATGAGGCGGAGAGTAAAAGGAGTATTCCCTGCCTTCTGGATGCATTGTCTGCCAAATATCATTCAGACCTAAATCTGAGGTCATCTGCCTTGTGGCAACTACAGATTTACTCTCTGTGCCTCTCCTAAGTGATCTATCTAGGTCTTGATCCAGTATTTGATTAAAATCTCCTCCTACCACTATTTGTGCACTTCTAATTCCAAAAGATACTGTGACAGGTTATGAAAAAAGGCGGGTATGTCCGCATTAGGTGCATAGATATTACATAAAATTATTGGTGTGTCCAGTAGTTAGGGCCAATATAAATCTACCTTCCTTATCTGTTATTACTTTTGTTTCAGTAAAGCTAACTGCTTTATGAATCAGAACCGACACTGCCCTACTTTTACCAGCTCCAGGACTGGAAAAGACTTTACCTGCCCAGGAACATTTAAGTTTTAAGGCTTCTGACTTACACATGTGCATTTCTTAAATAAAGGCTATATCAACTCTTGGTAACTTTAGATATGTTAATATTTTCTTCCTCTTAATCCCGTTATTCAACCCTTTAACATTCCAGCTGGCTGTTTTGAAATCTGTCTGTCTATCCATGTTACAATGTGGAATTAACGAACAAATATACGCACTTTTTAAAATGGCCTATCCCCCCCAAAGTCAAAGAAATGCAATTTAAAATAATTAATGGATATTACCCAGCAGCTGAAATGCTTAAAAAAAGGTTTGGGTTTGAGGTAGAGCCATGTGGATTTTGTTCACAAAATGTGGAAAGTATTGATCATTTGTTTTTTTCCTGCTCAGTAACAACTGACTTTTGGCAAGATCTAGTAGACTGGTTGAGTATAAGAATAGATGGGATGACCCCACTGACTCTAACACAAGTTTTATATAATAATGGTGATCCATCTAAGGAACTGTCCATGCTACACAAGGTGGTGATAATTATGGGCAAATACCACATACACAAATGCAAATGGCAAAGTAAAAGACCTTCCCTAACTGTATTGAAAATTGAATTAAAATCTTTTTTGTCATCTTTAGAATTACTGAGGGATTCATGTAAAGAGGCTGCTTTGATATGCGACAATGGGACTCAATCTCTATCCTTTGAATGATTGTGTTTTTGGTGTACTAAGTAAGCCACATGTATGTTAAAGTGTTCGCAGAAAGGAAACTGTTATATGTCATAAAAATGTCCTTCATATATTTATGTATATGTATATATGTGTTTTTGTTTTTGGTTTTTTTTTGGTTTTTTTTCGTTTGGTTTCTTATTCAACCTTTTCAAGATGTTGTTGCACTAATGTTGTCTCCCAACGAGAGATTGTAATATGTGCATAAATGTAATTAAAGTATGAAAAAAAAAATGTTACAATGTGGAATTCCATATAACACTCCAATTCATAAGTATATCCATTGTAGAGGGTGGTTTTATGTGAAGATAAACCAATTTATAAATACAAGCATTCAAACTAAATAGAAACAAACTGAACAGAACAAGGGAAGCAAAACCAGAAGCACTGACATAAGACATAGACTTTCAAAGTAAAACAGGAAACATAACACAGAGGCGCTGACTTCACAAGGGGATACAGCTGACAGGATCGACCACAACCATGGCCCACAGAGACAGAACCAGAAGACTAAGAACTGTAACATTGTAACAAAAGACTAGAAATGATAAATGATGACAAAATCAAAGTCCAATAATAATGTAAAACTCAAAACACTGGGACATATATATTATACTATAAGACTCTTACCAGCTGCTCTTGGCAATTTTATTTGAAGTGTATTGTTTATTTGTATATACCTCACCCATGATGTTGATGGGCCATTTGTATTAATTGTAGTCATTTTAAAAGATCATCACATTAAAAACAGAAACTCAGACACTCATAGAAGATGAAACCACAGGGGGTGAAACATGCCCGCAGTGATGTTGTGGTATAATGAAGTCTCGACTCTGAGGTTTTTGTCCCAACCTCCACACAGAGAGTTTGAATCAGTGAGGGGTGGATCTGAGTGTGAAACCACATGCTTTTATCTCAGTCATCGACGCACCCATCACATCTATCGCTGAAATAACACACACCACATTTTCATTGTTTGTTATTCTCTTTATTCATCCAATAACTAACAATCACTGGCTGACTTGACTTGTGACAAACCGGCATTTCACAAAGAAAGAGCCGAGCACCAAGTTATTGATGATGTAGAGATTTGGACACTGAATCAACTCCACCCTCATCAGGAGGAAGTGGCACTTTATGCTTCAGAGAAATGCTTCACATTCTGCTTTGCATCTTGTGAAAAACGGTTCACACTGCAGCGAGACAATGGACCTCGTTCACAGAGCAAATGCACCAAACCGTGTGAAAACCCTGCATATCATAGCATGCTTTAGAAACATTCAATACAACTTTAAACGGAAGCTCCAACCAGCACCAAATTAGTCCGTGTCATCCTTCGTCTCTCAGCAAATCGTGTCTGTGTCAGTGGAACGGTGGTGAAAATGAGAGTTTAAAAAACAGATGCAGCTAAATGTTGAAGTACAGAGAGCAAGTCAGCTAAAAACACAAAAAATAGACACAGCCTATTTGTGTCTATGTTCTGTTTCATTCTGATATTTCCACATATGTACACATATACTCTGGCTGATTGGATGGTGGCCTTCACACACCTTGAAAACTCTGTGTTAAGACAGACTCGTCTATCAGACACACACATCATTTTCAGTATTTCAAACTGGAAATTATCACGTTAATAACAACATATGTTAAAAATGTCCGGTTGTTCTGCCCGTGCATCTTTTGTACAAACAGCGACACTCTCCAGCTCCATTTGCCATTAAAATTGTCATCAAATGCCAAAAAGACGAAAAATGCATATTTAACTGATGGCACTCTCATTTTATTATTACATAGCAGACATCCAATAATACCATTAAGGTGAATTCTTTTAAACCACACAATCAATCAATCAATTTATTTATAAGCACATTTGAAAACAACACAGGTTGGCCAGCGTGCTGTACATAGTAAAAAAGTGAAAAGTAGATCAAACACACAAAGAACAAAACAACACTCAGTAAAAATGTGTTTTCAGAAAGGTTTTAAAAATGTCGAGTGTGGGAGAGATCCTAATATGAAGATGATCCAAAGTTTGGGCGCAGCGATCGCCCCGATCTCCTCTGTGTTTTAGCCTGCTGCCAGGGACAGCTAGAAGCAACTTATCAGCTGCCTGAGAGTTCTGTTTGGAGTATTTTTAGTTACCAGATCAGAGAGGTATGATGGAGCTAATCCATTTAGAGATTTAAAAACAAGCAATAAAATGTTAAAATCAATTCTACAACGTACTGGAAGCCAGTGTCAACGAAGCAAGACCGGGGAAATGTGGTTGTGTTTACGAGAGCCTGTCAAGAGTCGGGCTTGTTCAGAATTTATTTTTTCTCAAATGAAAAACTGTCATCAAAGAACACTCGAAGATTCTTTGCAAAGGGACCTCTGGACTTTCCAGAGCACCAAGGTCAACCTTAAGAGAAGAGTGAGGCTCAGAAGGTCCAAATAGTTCAATCTCAGTTTTTTGATCATTTACATTCAAAAGATTTAATGCAAACCATGATTTAATGTCATCACCCATATGGAAAAGATATTTATAAACCTTATAAAGTTTGTTCCGTCTTGTGTGAAACTTGTATGAAAAGCATACAAGAATGAAAACAGATGTAAGATCCCTTGAAAAATTATATAATGAAACTTGTATGTTTTGGATACTTACTGGAACAATATATGAAAGTAATGAGAAAGTGGCCACTTTCATGAGTAAATCATGTAAGTTTTTACTATTTCTTTTCCATATGGGCAAGGCCGTCTAGCAAAACTTTTAGAGCCTTCATCATGAGGATGAAGAGCCACCAAACCTGACAGAAAAACTTCTATCAGTTAAATAAGATCTGAACCATGCAGTTCCTTTAATACCCACACAGCTCTCCAGTCATGATAAGAGAATCCCATGATCCACTGTATCAAATGCCGCACTTAGATCTAAAAGCACTAAAATAGCAGAGTTACCAGAGTCAGCAATTAATAAAAGATCATTAAAAACGTTTAAAAGCACAAGCTCGGTGCTATGTAGCGCTTTAAAACCAGGCTGAATGTTTCTGAGATGTCATTAATCTGGAGCTTTTTCCAGGATTTTGGACAGGAAGGGGAGTTTAGAGACAGAACTGATTGTTTTTGGGGAAATGGGTGAATGTGTGGTGAGTGGAGGGTTGACAACAGAATTAATGATGTTGAATAAGACACAGGGCATGTAGCTGTAGTTAGAGATGATATCTGATAAATACTTAGTTTTGCTTTTCGAACAGCATCCTGATAAAGAAACAGGGCTCCTCCTAACATATGAAAGGAGATCTGGAGTTGATCTTTTTTCCATTTTCTTTCCGCTTTCCTGCACGTCCTTCTGAGGCCCGAGTGACATCGTGTAACCAGCGATCAGTTTTAGGTCTAGTGCACTAAGGAACATCAAGAACATTTGAACAAGTGGCATTGAACAAAGTAAGCAAATGTTAATGCGCCTTCCAAGGAAGGGGCACCAATATTCTGATAAACAGCAGAGAAATGTCCAGCAGTGGCAGGAGAATATCTGCTACTGCTCACAAAGAATAGCCCTAAATAAAACACAGTGGCCCAGCATGGAGCCCTGAATTATTATTTCAGTCTGGTACCATGTAATGAAATGTATCTGTAGTGTGTATCTGCCATCGCTCATGTCCTTTGAGACGATACTGCACACCAGCAGTCAGTACTAACAAAAACCGTGCTTCTTGTTCAGTGGCACGTTTAGCTGTAGTTCGAACATGTGTAACGTGATTATTAGCAACCTACCCACCTGCTTCAACTTGCAGTTTCTCACCGTTTACCAAAATTAACTGACTGTGCAACAAATTCTCTTCCACTGTACTTCAAGTGTTCTGCATTTTACATTTGCATGTGGAAACTCAGCAGAATCCGCAGTCTGAAACCTTTGGTGAAGAAATCAGACACTAGCCGTTCACCCAGCTGTCCAGGTCGTGGTAGACTTTCCTGGCTGGTAAACTGGGATACCTGACACAGATCTGACACAGCCTTTCTCTCCAGTCACTGTAGGTTTTAATTCGGTAGGTGTTGTGCCACTCCAAGTATTTCTCATAGGCCTGCCTGTCTGCAGACAAAACCTTCAGATATGTTGCCAGATCAGCTGGGCTATTGAAATCAGCTACATGGATAAAGGAATGTGGGGGGGTCATGGCTTCGTAGGTGGCCTTGTTGGGGCCGAGAACCACTGGTACAGCCCCTGCTTGAAAAGCGTTCCTCCAGAGTTTCTCACTGATGTAGTCTTTTTTCTCAGAGTTCTCAAAAGAAAGGTAGAACAGACAGTTTGAAATGGTGGGCAAAAGCTTCTTGTCTGGCAAGGGTTTCTTGTTCCACCTGCCATACACCTCTATGGGGATATGCTTCTTTAGTCTTTGATAAAAAGCAGCCCGAGTCTGTTGAGGCTTGTATTTGCTGACCACCCAGCTGGCAAAGCAGGAGCGATTTGGAGCAGCTGGAAAACTTAGATTATCACCTCCCAGCATTGTTTGCCCATAAGGAATGGATATGTCTGCATCACGCCTGTAGCTCATCGTCCAGTTAAAGAGGCCGTTGAAATGTGTGAGGTTCACATTATTGACAGGAGGTTCCAAGGACATCCACACCCAGTGCTGAGACGTAGGTCGATCCAGGTGTAGGGGCACAGATGAAAGACCTCTGCTCAGCTCATAGTGGTGGAACACAACCACGTCGGCAGCAGAGAAGTCAGCTCTGTCATCAGTGAGTAAACAACGGCTGATGTTATACATCTTGAGGCATTTGTTCCCGTCCAGACTGTAGGAGCGGCCAAACGGCCAGTGCCACACCAGAATCCTGATGTCTCCATGAGCACCGTTGGGGTAACTCTGCAGCTCGCGGTGGGTCAAGAAGCTGTTGTAGAACAGCAGTGAGAGAAAAATGACGACATGCAAGGTGAGAATAAAGCAGGCCCTGGGACCAGATGTTGTCATGGCTGCTGGGTGTATTCCAGGTCAAAAGGCCACCGATCAATGGTATGGAACACTAAAAGGGAAGGAAGGGTAGATCAGAAATATTACTTTCACACACTCTCATCAGTGCAGGAACTGCACATGGGCAAGATGTAATCAACCAAGACAGAAACTGTGGCAGGCATGTAGCAACAGTTTCATTTTATTTTATTTTAGATCTAATATGGAAAATTGCTGTTCGTACATGACACCTGTTCAATTCAATTTTATTTATATAGCACCAAATCACAACAAAATTCGCCTCAACGTGCTTCATAGATACAGAGAAAACCCAACAATCATATGACCCCCTATGAGCAGCACTTTGGCGACAGTGGGAAGGAAAAACTCCCTTTTAACAGGAAGAAACCTCCAGCAGAACCAGGCTCAGGGAGGGGCGGGGCCATCTGCTGGGATTGGTTGGGGTGAGAGAAGGAAGACAGGATAAAGACATGCTGTGGAAGAGAGACAGAGGTTAATAACAGATATGATTCAATGCAGCAGCCTACACCTATTGCAGCATAACTAAGGGAGGATTCAGGGTCACCTGGTCCAACCCTAACTATCAGTGTTGGGGAGTAACGGAATACATGTACCGCCGTTACGTATTTAAAATACAAAATATGAGTAACTGTATTCCGTTACAGTTACCGTTTAAAAAGGTGGTATTCAGAATACAGTTACTTTGTTGAAATAAATGGATTACACTGCGGTACTTTCCTGTTTCATTTTGTCGCGGGTCAGGACTGTTTGGGTTTTGTTTGACAGCTACGTTCTGTTGTTCCAGGCGGCAGCGTTACGGTTGCCATGGTTACAGGGCGACGTTCTCTCTCTCTCTCTGCGACTGTGTGTTTCCTGGGTGAGAGAGCGCCTTTTCGTTGTTGTTGTTGTTGTGCTAAGCTAACAGGCAGAATGCTACAAGCATAGCTCTAAAGAATGTAGCATCATGGGCAGTATAGTCCGTGCTGCAGGGAGAATGGACTGCCATACACGTTATGGGTCTGTGAGCGCGAGGAGGGAGAAAAAGGCGAGTGGAAAGGTACGAGTTGTCATCGAGGAAAAACGGGAGCTGGAAGCATGTAAATATAATAATAACCACTGCAGCCCAGAGGCGGAGCCAGACATTTGAAACACCCGGGGCTTAGCCCAAAAGGATAGTATGCATGTGGGATTTTTTTTTTTTTTTTGGGGGGGGGGGGGGGGGGGTAGAAATGACTGAAAGATTAATTGGCTCTGTTTTGAGTTTTGTTCAAAAAAGAATGACTTCATATAGGGAAAACTATATATCACATGTGCAGAACACCTTAAACTAGTTTTTTAATTAAGCAGCAAGGCAGAACAAAATCAGGGCTGTATCAAGACACGAGGACTAAACCCCAATTCAACCAGACCAAGAACTGATCCAGAATTAAAACAGGACTACAACAGTTCAAAATCAGGACTACTTGGGACTTAACCAAGACAGAACCAGAATCAGAACTAGATGATAGCAGCACTAAAAATCATCATAGACCTGCACTACACTTATTTTTTAATTTTACCAAAGTACAATATTTAGATTGAGAAAGGTTTATATAATTATTTAGCCTTGTTGTGCAAACAAGCCTGCAGAACTTAATAAATATAGAATTTGAAAAATAACAAACCTAAAAAGAAACACTAGGTATGAGATACATGAGGACCTATGATACGGTGATACTTTTGGTAAACAACCATTTGACTAACATGTGTGTCTCACCTGCTCTTGTTCATCTCTGTCCTGTCCTCATTCTCCATCTCCCTCTCTGTTCCTCTCTCCCTCTTTGTGCTGACAATCATCAAATATACAGATATTTACAAACTCTTCAGATAAAAACACAAACACTTTTTAATTGTAACATCAAATCAGACTAAATGTTTATTTTTTTAGATTGATAAATATAAAAAACATATTTGTTAACTTTAAGAGTAAAGAGAGAAATCGTCTGTATTTCTTAATTGTAAATGGCACCAAATTGTATTCAAACTGAGCCACACTTATGGAGCTCCACAGTTCTTTTCCTGGTGTTTTGTTGACATCTCTTGATGTTCCCATGTCACAGAAACAGGCTCTGTGTTTTGCCTTGTATGCATCCACAGCTGTGCCACCAGTTTACTCACATGGACTCTACGAACCTATCAGAAGCTTCTTCAGCTCAGGATGGAATCGTCTGGAGTTTTCTTATTAATTAACAATAAACTTAGTGTACATGTACTCCTAAATTTGATGAAAGTGATAAAAACAGAAGCTCTGTCTCTCTTTATTGTGACATTTAACTAATTCAAAAGATATTTCAATATTTATCTAAAACAAAAGTTTAATCTAAATTGATGTTGTGCAGTAAAAATGTTTTATGT
Source organism: Diplotaxodon limnothrissa (assembly GCF_057381915.1). Classification (NCBI taxonomy): domain Eukaryota; kingdom Metazoa; phylum Chordata; class Actinopteri; order Cichliformes; family Cichlidae; genus Diplotaxodon; species Diplotaxodon limnothrissa. The sequence continues at coordinate 1,941,231 of NC_140607.1, read as the reverse complement.
TTTCTCCCTAAAGTGTATGTAAATATCTGGTTACAAATGTGAATATCCTGCTGTGTACTGAAATCCCTCTTGTTTTGCATACAAATATACTGAACAACATACAAAGCACAATATATAAAATAACATTTACCTGAGTTTTTTCTTTGAAAGAAGCCTCTAATGTCCATTCTTATATTTCAGTGCATAACTGAAACCGATTTAGTCGGGGAGGGTAAGAACTGAAAATATGAAATAAACACACGTAAGCTAAGACTCTCTAAAAAAAAAATAGCATTTGTTCGGCTTTTCATTTCGCCATTTGTTGATTCACTTGAAGAGCGAGTAACGTAATATTGGTCAAGTGATCAGTTTGATATCAATCTTTCGTGATGCACCGTCATATTTACATTATTTGTACGGTACGAATAATTTGCTTTGGTACCTGGTCAAACTTAAGCTCTCCTTAGTATGGCTGGCTCCGTCTCTCCAACAGCGCACTCCCAGGCAGCAGCTGCCCCGCCCCCTCGCTCAGTCGCTTAGTGCCTGAGCTTGGATCATACCAATATCAGGGGGGGATTCACGCACAGTCGTAAATTCCCACAGTGTGCACTATGTGCTTCGAATATTGTGTGTACTTTTTGTTTTATACAGTTGTCAGCCAGGCATCTAACTATGAAAAAATTGCACTCCAAAATACCCCGGGCTTCTGACAAAACAACCCGGGCTTAAGCCCAGTAAGCCACCCCCACGCTCCGCCCCTGCTGCAGCCAAGAAGAGTGCCTGACGAGCCCAGTTGTAAGTAAGCTGTTAAGACTCGACTGTACACCGTGTTCCTGTTTTCCTCCGAAAACAATAAGTTCCGTTGGAGCAGCCTTTCAACGCCTCTCTCTGTCTCTCGCAAGAAAAGTTGACCCACACAACAAAGTAAAGCTATTTTTCGGCTACGAGCCGACAGGGACCCCGCCGTATTAGTCAGAGGTCCCTTTACTACAGTTCGGAGTCGCGGACCTTCAGTAATAGTAATAAATCACCCAGCAATAGTACATTCACGTTGTTGTAAAAAGCACGATAATATATTAAGTAATCCAAAGTATTCAGAATACGTTACTGTCATTGAGTAACGTAACGGAATACGTTACAGAATACATTTTGGGGCATGTATTCTGTATTCTGTAACGGAATACATTTTAAAAGTAACCTTCCCAACACTGCTAACTATATGCTTTAGCAAAAAGGAAAGTTTGAAGCCTAATCTTGAAAGTAGAGATAGTGTCTGTCTCCTGAATCCAAACTGGAAGCTGGTTCCACAGAAGAGGGGCCTGAAAACTGAAGGCTCTGCCTCCCATTCTACTTTTAAATACTCTAGGAACAACAAGTAGGCCTGCAGAGCGAGAGTGAAGTGCTCTAATAGGGTGATATGGTACTACAAGGTCATTAAGATAAGATGGGGCCTGATTATTTAAGACCTTGTATGTGAGGAGCAGGATTTTGAATTCTGGATTTAACAGGAAGCCAAAACAGGAGAAATCTGCTCTCTCTTTCTAGTCCCTGTCAGGACTCTTGCTGCAGCATTTTGGATCAGCTGAAGGCTTTTCAGGGAGTTTTTAGGACTTCCTGATAATAATGAATTACAGTCGTCCAGCCTGGAAGTAATAAATGCATAGTTTAATAGTTTAATAGTTTAATTATTTATATAGCACATTTAATTACAACAGGAGCGTTGACCAAAGTGCTGTACAAGAATACAACATACATAATAAAACAACTTAGAGTATTAAAAGCAAACACCAACTATGAATTAACAAATAACTCTCATGCTGTATTAAAAGCCAGTAAATAAAAATGCATGAACTAGTTTTTCAGCGTCACTCTGAGACAGGATATTTCTAACTTTAGAGATGTTGCGCAAATGGAAGAAAGCAGTCTTACATATTTGTTTAATATGTGCATTGAAGGACATGTCCTGGTCAAAAATGACTCCAAGGTTCCTCACAGCGTTACTGGAGGCCAAGGTAATGCCATCCAGAGTAAGAATCTGCTTAGATACCATATTTCTAAGCTTTTCAGGGACAGAGCTGGGTGTCATCAGCATAGCAGTGTAAATGTATGCTATGTCTTCTAATGATGCTGCCTAAGGGAAGCATGTATAATGTAAACAGAATTGGTCCTAGCACTGAACCCTGTGGAACTCCATAATTAACCTCAGTGTGTGAAGAGGACTCTCCATTTACATGCACAAACTGGAGTCTATTAGATAGATATGATACAAACCACTGCAGCACAGTACCTGTAATACCTACAGCATGTTCTAATCGCTCTAATAGGATATTATGGTCGACAGTATCGAACGCTGCACCTGTGTGTACACAACCCCTGTCATCGTTCTGCTCCTGCAGTATGTTCATTACACACACTGTAGCTGCTACAGAAATGTTTAGGTTTCATTTTTTTAAATGCCAGCATTTCTTTTAATAATAATCAAATATTCATCGAATAATTAAAACGTCAAGGTAATTATTTCTGACTATATTTCATTCCTTTTCTGATCACTTTCATATATTTGTTAAACAGCAGTCTACTGAAATGAAAGTGGCACAGTGACAGCTGGGAACACCACAAACATGCGTCTAAGAACAGAACAGTTTCAAGAGAGAGAAAAAGGAAACCCTTTTTCCCCATTTTTCATGCATCTGAACACACAAACAGCCATATTTCATGATTATAATAAGCAAAGACAGTCTAGCAGCTGAAAACAAATCAAAACAAGTTTGTGCTGCTTACCTGGGTACCATACCAAGCAGTCTGCAGCTGGTTAAGCTTTTTCCTGCTCAATCTAAAGAACACAAAGGAAACCCTGCCTATGCCAAATCCTGTGACTCATTTCTTGCCTCACACACAGAGTGTGGGCGACGGGTGTGGCTGTTAATCTGCATGATTAATTGATCAGCCATCAGCAGAAACAAACACTATCATTTATCATGAAGTAATTTCAGATGAACACATGAGGGCAGAGCTGATGATTTATTGTATTAACATTCACCTGACTCTCAGTGTGGTGTGTTTACGCTCGCACTCAGCTGGTTTTAGAGTTACCACAGACATCTGCCACCAATACCACCCAGTTTTACACTCATTTAGTTATTTCTTAAATCACTCATGCATTCTGTTTTGCAGAACTAGCACAGCCACCAGTGGAGTCAAAAACATTTCCATTGCTGATTTTCGATTCATAAACCACAAGCTGGTCTTCCTGTTCCTGTTCTCGTATCTCTGCAGAGAAAAGGGGCATTGGGTTACACCGCTCAATGAATGTGCCAACCACAATGTAACCGTTTCAGCCTTTTAGTGTGGCCTCCCATCAGTGCCTCTGCAGCCTCAGCTTTGACTTACACATTTAAAATTGTTTATGAAGTTGTAGTTATCAGAACCTGGTAGACTGTGCAAAAACTTCCCACAGAAGCCCAGTATTCCTGTTCAGTGATACTTTTGATCAGCTTAATTCTCTAACCCTTGCCTTGAAATGCTCGTTTTCTCTTGCTGTCACCCAAGATTCACCTTAATGCTCATATCTGCTCATGCTAAGTGATGCACAGTGTTGGGAGGTGTACATACCAAGCTCTAAATGTATTGTGTACTTTGAGTGCTGATGTGAGGCACTGTATAGGAGGCAAACAACAGGGTCCCACTGATATCATAAAGGTGTCTGAAAGCTGTATGAAACAATAACTGTTTGGATTAATTTTAGAGCTGTGCTAATAGTATAGAAGTTGTAATTCTACATTCATATTTTATTTCAAATACACTAAGGCACCAGTTGAAAAATAAACCAGTTGAAAAAAAAAAAGTCAACCAGACACCATTTTTGCGACCCATTTTTCAAATCACCTTGGGAGAGGGTGAGGCATGTTTCTCATGCACATGGTAAAGACCAGAGAGTCATTAGTGAATTAGTGTGGCGGAGTGAATCAAGGGTATTGGGATGGTTTTTGAAGTTTCTTTTCAAGTTTTCTTGCTAAATTAAACAACAATGCAGACTGGTTTTGTTCTTTAGAGGAAAAATAACGGTTGCACAGGCATTCAAACGAGTCTCGCCTTGTTGTCTAATATATATATATATATATATATATATATATATATATATATATATATATATATATATATATATATATATATATGTCAAGGCCACTGAGGAAAGCAAAACTCAAAGACAGGGCTCCTAACTAAAAGTTTAACAGGAAAAACGCATGGTGCAAAGAGGAATAGTGATCCAGAGGTCCAGATAGGAAGGGAATCCACACATCTGGAATCCAAACAACACTCTCAAACTCTGCACACCCAAGGAAGGAATCCAGAGGAATCTGTGCAGAGAAAAACACAGTAAGTTGTACTGTGAGTGCTCAGGTAGTATAGTAAAGCACTGTCTCGCTACAAGCAATTAAAGCACAAGAACTACAAACAGAGTATGTTGATATATTTTCTCTTTAACACATGTTAGAGTTAATTGGCTGAATGAGATGTGTTAAAAGTTTCACAGTCCTTTATTCACACATTGCCTTTTTCAGGCTGACACTGCCCACTAGCTCACAATGTTCCGCTCTGGGCTCCTTTCCTCTGCAGGTCCCACCATGTGACTCAAATAGGGGAGCCATGACCTGCAGATGATCCCCTCACACTTGCCCCTGAACCCACTACACCTTGCAGTTGAGCCATAAACCACACCCACCACACCTCTTATTTTGGAATTCATTTGAGAAAGAAACCAAAAGCAAATAGTAACTCACACACACACACACACACACACACACACACACACACACACACACACACACACATCAATATATAACCCCAACCCAAGAAAAAAGAAAAAGAACAATAAGCACATAAATAATCTAAACTTTTTAAAGAAAGAAAGGGTCAATGAACACAGGATTAACAAAAAAATGCGAGGGCAAGAAATAGGCTTACTTTATGAGATTATGTGGAGTTATAATAAACTAAAATACATCACTTGGACTAGAACTTGGAGCCACTGTGTTAAAGGGAGCACCGCTGGACTTCCAGAAGAAGATCAGGTGTCATCTTGCCAAACTTTATGAAAATGCTAAGACCTGCAGCTGATTAATAGAGAATCAGTCGTGTTCTACTGTGAGACCAAAGACAGCAAAGTGGGATGACTGTGTCAGGTGTTGAGAAAATATTTTGGAAATTGTGTCATGATAATGTTCCCAAAACTTGTAAGCAAGGAAATAGTGGTAAAGCATATGAGTGGTTGGAATGTAAAATCTGACATTTATTGCAGTGGTCAATGACACTGGTAAACCTTTTTTGATAGGTGAATGCTACTGAAAACCTTGACTTGTGCAAGAGTGAACTGAGTGCATATGAAGGCATTGAAAGACAAGAGCTGCCTTGTACCAGTCATGGCTGAGTCATGCAGATTTAACCTTAGATGTTGAGGAATAAATAACAGGAAGGAGTCTGCCGTGCACATTAGAAGCAAATGACTTTTGATGCACATCAGAGCAAAGGAGTTTTCTCCACATCTGCTTAGGGGCTATAGCAGGTAACATGGGAAACAGGGATCTTGCACCGTCTGTAATCTGAAAGTAACAGAAGAGGTAGGTGGGCAGTGGGGAGAACTTGAAGGATAAAACAGTGAAGTTGCAAAACACACCATCTTCATAAAGATCCTTAAAAGATTTCACACCAAACAGTAAAGGATGAGCCTAATTCCTAATGTTCATCTTCACAACATTGATTCTGCTTATTAGTGAGAGCGGGAGACTTGCCCATCTTTGGAAGTCCTGCTTCATTTTGGAAATAGCAGCCAAATAATTTGGAGAAAAGTGAGGGTAGCGTCATGGTAACGAATCCCCTAAATCTGACTGTTGTAACCTCAAGGCCTTAAACTGAATTTTTGGAGAGTTGATAGGATTGCTGGGGTTTAGTTGTTTGGATCAGGGACATATAGGAGTAGATAATCTGCACAAAGAGATTTAAATTTGGTGCCAGAAGGGAAATCCCAGCAAAAGAGAGGGATTTTTGCCAGTGGTACCACAGCAAAGCAAAAACTAATGGGGATAACCTTGTTTAGTGCCCCAGGAGTTTAAAAGATTAGTGTGTAGTTTGTAGACATGCAGGCCAGTGGGGGTGTGTATAGAAGACATACCTCATTGCCAGACCTGGCCCACATCTGGTTGACATACACTCTGTCATGACACCAGTCAGTCAGAAGTGCCAGCTTGATGCCGGATCCGGGCCAGACCTGTTTTCTATGAGCCTGGGCCACATAAACCAAACCATAATCGAGTCAAATATGGCATGCCAGCACATAGACAGTGGCATCAGTGCCAGCCCTGGCCCATATCTGGATGACATATGTCTTATCATGCCAGAAGTCAACCAGCAGTGACGGCTTGATACCAGATCCAGGCCAGACCTGCTTGCTATGTGGGAGTTGTGCATTGGTCGAGTAAATTAGATGGAGGACAGCTAACAATCCGCTGATCTAATGTGGCAATGTGAGTAAATAATCTTTTAAATTAAGCTTTTATTCAGATGGGCAAAGAAGGAAATGATCACCTCACAGAGATGGGCCTTTAATCATTCCCAGCACGGAGTATGAAAATGGCTTTTTCTCTGTTTGATTCATTGTGACAAAGGCATTTTGAAAATACAAGTTTGGTGAAGTTGTCATTGAGCAACAGCAGTGGATTGCAGCTCCATGGGGAGGGAACGAGGTTGTGGATGGGATGAGACTTGTGTGTGATATTCAGGAGCGCCAGGTCTGTCCAGCATCCTCCCCCCGCAATCTGATCCACCATCAGGTGGTGATCAGTTGCTCAACCCGCAGATTGAGACACAGGCATTTGAGCCTCTTAATGCGTGTTTTGTTTGGGTTTCCACCAGCGTGGAATTACCAAAAATAGAGAGAGCATAGCCTAATATATGAAACAGGAAAAGACCGCCGTGCAATCCATGTATTTCAACAAAGTAACTGTATTCTGAATGCCACCCTTTTAAACGCTAACTGTAACAGAATACAGTTACTCATATTTTGTATTTTTTTTCTTTTTGTGTGTCCTGTCTGGCACTGTAGCAATCAGAATTATTGTCTGAAGGCCAAGAAAAATGCCCAACAGATTTGCTTTCCCAAGTGGGCCTTTTGCTATACTGGTCCACTTATTGTCATAGTTTATTTGATCTTTATTTGTTATTTTTATTCTAAGTTATTGTAATCAGGCCAGACTGGACTCGGGGACGGGAAAGAAAAACAAGAAGAAAAGTTCAGAAGAAAGTTAACAGAAGGAGAGGGGAAGAAAAAGGAGGAAAGAGATGGAGAGAAAAGACAATGAAAATCTGCTTTTTTTCCCTCTTTTTCTTTTCCTGGATCACCTGTTGAGAAAGAAAGAAAACAAGCAGAAGAAGACTAGAGCAATAGAATAAACAACATCACAATGATATATGTGAATATGACAGTAAATACTAAATATTAAACATTATTGTGCAGCACATAAGATCAACAGCACACAGTGTGCTTTGAGGTAGGAGCCAAAAAGGGTGTAGTTTGTGGGTGTGATCACCCGTGTGTACACCTGTGAGCATGGACGCGCTTGTTTTTAAAAGGTTCCTTCATGTAATGATCTGCTAGAGGGTGTGGGGGGGCCACAGCCCCGTCCTCCAGGGCATGAAGCAGGTATGGAGGAGATCAAAACTCCAGACATCCAGAGGCCCCCAGAACACAAGAGACCAAGGAAGACCAACAGAGGGGCAGCTGCACCACTGTCCCAGAAAGAGCTGAGGAGAGTCCCAGATGAGGGCTCACTCAGCAGCCGCGGAGCAGAAGCCAGGGGGAGTTGCAGTGACGCCCCCGTGAGCTCCACCGGCAGCCAGCCGTGCCTGAGTGACCGAGCCCCAGGCCGAGAGGCCGGGGGCACCCCACCTCCGAAGTGGGTCCAGGCCACGATTTTTCTAAAACCTATAAACAATAAAAACAAAGACAGATTTAGCCACAGTATTACACCAAGGCCTACCAGAAGATCATATGTCCAGTGCAGATGTCACACAACCTATTGCCACTCGTGTGAGCGTAAGTCTCTAGTTTACAGTTAGCATGTCCTCCAGAACCTAATCCCGAGTTCAAACACAGGGCCAGGAGCCAGTAAGGGAGACAGTCATCCAGAGAGCATAGACTCAGACCTGGTCCAAGACCATTGCAGGACTGCAGCAACCACAAGAAACAACAAGAATTTCCCCGTTACAGCAACAAAGCAATCCATCTGTCACAGGCAGGAACAGTCTTTCATTCAAATGCAGCATTCAAGGTTTTTGTAAGAATGCCATCTTCAGCTGTAACAAATGCAGATCTTGGAAGCAGAAGAATTAGTGTAACCCAAATGTGACAGAGCCAAGAGATGATGGAAAATTGCTAATAGCGCTTGTGGCCTCTTTCAGCAGTCTTCAGTCTTCAGCTGTGAAACTGCAATAAACCAATAGAACTGTAGCAAAGCTGCAACTTCAAGTTCATTTTGCTGGCTGGTGCAAGAACATGTAGGTGTCGGCAGGGAACAGGTGAGAATGGAGGAAGATGAAACCCCAACCTGATGTCACCTACATTGCAGACTTTGTTTTTCACTCCAACATGTCCATGGGTGGTGAAAGACGGTTTGACTTTCAGTGACAGGATATAAAAAGAAGGGAATCTGCTTTGTGCAGATAAAGTGTTTCTCTGTTCTTTAAACTGTGAATGGAAAGTAGAAATAAACAGATACTGACTTGCAAACCAAGGTTATGCATTTTGCTGCCTGACAAACTCCCCTGCTGGCCTCTACCACTCATCCCTCCCCAGATTTCTGGAAACTCAAAGGTCAGCTTGCCATCCTGCTTTTTGCAACTGCTCAAAGTCAGACCTCTTGTTTCCTCCACTCTGACTCTCTCTGACACTCACCCAGAAACATCCTCCCATCTGGGACCTTGGATCTTAGCCGTGTCTAAGTAAGCAACCACTTCTGTCAGTTAATAGACTCACCTTGACTCTCTGTTGCAGTGGGCTCCACTCCTGTCTCGTCTGTCCAATAAAGCTTTGCACTCGTTGCCTATTGTGTCTGCTTTTGAGTCCCAACTTTGTGCTGGTCGTTCCAGCCTTGACAATTTTCACTTTTGTATAGCACTGAAACAGCTACTTCCCTGTCTGAAGTCACGACTGTACAGTGTCAAAGCTTTTACTTTGTTTTTAGAAGAAATTGTGGAACCTTGAGGTAACTGTTGTTATGATATGGTGTTGTATAAATAAAGCTGAATTGAGTCAGATAACTCCTATTTCAAACAGGGGTTTAATATCTGCACATACAAATGAGCTTATTTATTTTAAAGTCATGTTTTTACACTTTGAAGGACAGCATGTGGCAGTATGCACCGAGATCTGTAGCAACAGGGAGCCATTTCTGGGCTGTGTCTACTGTGCTATGAATCTCAGTGTTTAACACAAACTCATTCAGTGGCAATGCCCAGCATATAGGATTTTATTTCTCTATTTACACAATATCAACATTAATAACGATTCTGGAAACTCATGCTGACAAACTTAGTTGTGCTTAGCTTATAGCTAACTAGCTGTAACCCAAAGGTTGGCGGTCTAAGCTAGCATTACAGTCAGTGAAAATGTGTAACGAAGAAAAAATGAGCTTCACGTCACCAAATATAGTCCCTGTGTCATTTTACCTCATTTTAGTAAATTTAGTTTGAAGTGTAAACATATTTACCTCTGTTTTCCTTCTCTGTAGAAACTGCAGAAATAGTTTCCAGTCCATTTTTACTAAGAAATATGTTAATTACTCAATCTGGGCAGCCTTCCTGTACTCATTTGTTGCCCCTGGATGCCAAACACCTGGTGACTTTTTTCATTTAGAAATACTATATTTTTTTCTCTCCTCAGTACCAAGATGCACAGGTATACGAGTATCATGCAGCAAACCTATAAAGGCTTGGAGGTAAGCACCTAAATGACACCAATATATCAGGTATTGTTGTACCCCAGTTGCTTTGCACGCAACAAACACTTCACCTTGAAATAGAAAACCCAGACTTGAATATTAAAGTAGTAACACTTTTCATGATTTACAGGAACCCCAAATAACGTTTTCAGGGGGAGAAACGTTTCGTCACGGGCGGATCTAGAGGGGCGGCATGTGCAACCCCAAAATGAACTCTTGCCACCACTGGGGCCTTCCTAGGTTTGCATGTGAGAGTGTTGTTTATTAGGTATTAATAGTATTTACACTTTGAGGCCAGATACAGCTATCAGTGAATATATTGCATATTTATCCCCCCCGAGCACATTTTGGGGGGATATTCACCATGGGGATTTCAGATTACACACAGGTGGTCGGTTGTTACACTCTGGAAATGGAATGAAGGTGAGTGTTATTAACCCTCACGCTGCACCTCCAAATCACATGACTGATTTAAGCTAACACAGCAACAAGCTGCAGCCACTATTTCAGTGTGTTGAAAGCATACATCAGTTTTTACATTTTAATACCAGGCCACTAAATCTAGAGTTATGATTAAAGTATATATATAAGCCATCCTTTTTTCTGAACACTATTATCACGTTTAGTGTGAAATGGTTAGAAAAAAAAGGACTGCCATCTCTTTCCTATTGGTGGAAAAATGTACCGTATCGACCAATAACAAATAAAGGCAACACGTGGGATTTGGTTGTGTAGGAAGGTCGCCGGTTCGATCCCCCAGCTCTCTGTCCTGGTCGTTGTGTCCTTGGGCAAGACACTTTACCCTAGACAGAAGTGAGGCTGCCATATCGCACCATTGGCGCCTCTGGGGTACTGGTGGCCACTGGTGTTGGTCCTCTGGTGGCCACTGGTGTTGGCCAGAGGGGCCGATAGCACGATATGGCAGCCTCGCCTCTGTCAGTCTGCCCCAGGGCAGCTGTGGTTTGCCTCCACCAGTGTGTGAATGTGAGAGTGGAATTGTAAAGCACTTTGGGTGCCTAGAAGAGTGCCATATAAATGCAATCCATTATTATTATCTTATTGTGACACCTGATTGTTCTCTCATTTTAGTTATAGTGTTATTTTTAAATAATAAATATAATAAATTCTCTGCTTAGGCTGCTGCCCCCACGACCCGGCCCCGGATAAAGTGGAAGAAGATGGATGGATGTTATTTTTAAGTGGTCGTACAAAAACACCCGCCAGATGCATTGGCTCCATTTTTAGACAAATAGTTGTTCATAACTTTATTGTTTACAAAACTGGTGTCAAATTTGTGTCACACATAGTTTTCAAAATGTACAATTTATATTTGCATTTCAAGTTATAAAAAATCACGCACGAAACATGTCTGTGGTTTTTACAGTAAGACAAATATAACTCCTGGTAGGATTTTATGTTTTTGTGTGATTTCAGATCTGTTGTGTTACTACAGTACGGCAGTGAAAAACTATCTGTAAATTCAGACACGTGAGGTTGTGCTGAAAAGAATGATACCAAGCAAGGCAAGGAAGAAAAATGAAATGAAACAATTTGAAGGTGAAATACAAATCGTTAGCTTCATAGCATAATTGCCTAAGTCATTGACTTAGTCAAATGACTTAGGCAATTATGCTATGAAGCTAACGAAATGTAAACTCAAATGGACGGTTATATTTCACTATACTTTGGACCTCAGAGGGTCCATCCATTCGCTTCTGCTTATCCTTTTCAGGGTCGCGGGGGGCGCTGGAGCCTATCCCAGCTGTCATAGGGCGAGAGGCAGGGTACACCCTGGACAGGTCGCCAGTCTGTCGCAGGGCCAACACACAGGGACAAACAACCATTCACACTCACATTCACTCGAACATTCACACCTAGTGACAATTTAGATTAATCAATTAACCTATCCCCACAAGCTGCATGTCTTTGGACGGTGACGGTCACCTCAGAGGGTGAAGACAACAAATCAGATTCAGTAAAAAAACTCGATGTTACAGTCCCTGGTAAAGCATTGCTTTAGATGGAGAGACTCTTGAGGGACGGCTGTTATGAAGAAACTTTACCAGCAGCACACATCGTTGTGTGCCTCATCTTTCGGTCTTTTACCCAGGCTGATCTGCCATTCTTTCTTCCTTGGTTAGGTTTAGGGATTAGAGATCTGATCTAGATTATGTTATTATGATTTGGACACATTGTCAGTTGTGGACCTTGGATTCATCGGGTGTTTCGGCCATTATCACTAGACACCCTCATCCAAGGAGGCCCTGCCAGGGTTGATCAGGCCCTGGAGTGTCAGTGGTTTATGTTTAATTGTTATTTCTCTTTTTCTTTCTGCTGTTTAGTTTCCTACAGTTTATTTTCTATCTATTCACTGCAACTGAGGAATAAAACTTACATCTTTAGCATCTATTGAGCCTCACTTCTTCAAAGGGACAGAAAAGGTGACAGAGAGAAGTAAGACAAAAGGGACAAGATAGGAGAGAGCAGAGAGGAGAGCTGGAAGGGGGGCGCCCGATCTGGGTTCCCACACCTCCCCGCCGGATTGGGCTGTACGCTCTACCTCCCCACTGCCTCCCAGAAAAGGGAAGAAGAGCAGAGGGGAACATTTTTCTTTCCTATTCTTTCATTCCTCCTTTTAGTTTCAGTACCATGAGGTTAACCGCACAGTCCCCAGGAGGCCCCGAGACAGCTGTAGCAGTCAACCATGTTTTACCCCTGCTGAGCCTAGAGATGGCACGATACCACTTTTTTATGTTCGATACCGATATCATAAATTTGGATATCTGCCGATACCGATATGAATCCGATATAGTTTTTTAATCAATAAAACTGTTTTTTAATATCTTGCTGCATTTTGTATAAGTTCATACTCAAGTTTAAAACACCCCACTAAAGCTATTCTGTTACTCCTGTATGTAAAAAACACACTGCACCCAAAATATTTCATAGTTCAGCAAAACTGATCAATCTAATAAACTTAAACCTGCTCCATCCTCCTACTCTGGTATTTTAAAGAGTACTTAGCAGAAATATTAAGCAACCTAACTAACAGGGCTGCAAACTCCCAACAAAGAAAATAGTGAACCCCCACCCCCCCCCACCTCATGATGCTTAATTGATGTAATCAACTTTAATTTGATGCAGTGTGAAAAAAAAATGCACAGAAATAAATTATTTTTCAAGAATAAAAATAGATTCAACATCTTTCTTCAACAGAACTGCACAGATGGAAAAAGTACTATAGCTTACTAGGGTATATTAGACTTAACAGTTACTATATACAGTAATGGACTTCTATACATTTACATCAGATTAAAACTTTGGGTGTAAGATTTGGATAATTATTTATTAAAAGCTCGACATTTTAAATGAGAATAAGAAAGAAAAGTGTGTCTTTGTGCCCCCTTTTCCCTGTTCATGCCCTATCGGCCCCCCTGGCTAAACTTTGCTAGATCCGCCCCTGCACAGTTACCAGCCGTCAGCTACGTAGAAAAAGATTCTTGAGTAGAAAGTAATATTGAATAAATTCTAACAACAGCTGATCAAGGTTAAACGTGCTGCTGTTGTTCAGCCGCTGGTTTCCTCTTTCTGGTGCAAAGTGGGCCAAAAACAAACGAGAGAGACGATCAGCTGATCATTGATCAGTTTCATGATTGAAGTAGCAGCAGGAGAGGGAGGGAGAGGCAGTCGCTCCATATATCGGTTGTTAAGCTTAACGTGGGAATGCTTTACAAACATTCAGAGATGGACTTACACACTTGCTTTACTTCTCTCTGGGATCACTTCCTCTGAGATGAAATGCTGGTTTGGTAGCGAGGCTACAACTACACACAGCCGCTCTATCACGTGAGCACACTGCTCCGACGTGCTACGGTTTTGTGAGGTTCTTTTCTGATATTTAATGGATCGATTACATTTTTTATTTCTCTCCGATATCCGATCCAGTAATTTAGGTCAATATCGGACCGACACCGATACGTAATATCGGATCGGTCCATCTCTAGTTGAGGCAGGGGGCTGACATCTCTTGGGCAGCTAAGTGATGTCAGCCCTTTTTAGCCATAGCCAGTGACTGGTCCTCTCAGCAGTGGCAGCTAATTCTCTCGTTGCACCTGTCCTCTGACCCCAGTCTCTCTAAGCATTTTTGCTGTTGTACTGGCAACAAAGCCCCCCAGTAAAAAATAGGTTTAAACATTTTGTGTAAATGAAAGATGCAACAATGTGATTATTTCATTATTACAAAAGAAGAGTTAAGTTAGACTTGTGGTTGTAAATGAACCGTCCCATGTTGTGTAGCTTTCTGGATTTCAGGAGTCTTATGAACAGGACATTTGCACAATAAGGTTAATAAGCCCAATGAATCAACAGTGAGGTGTGAGGTCAGTTTATGATCATTAATATGCTAACTGTCATGACCATTGATCAACAACGAGGGATTTACAGGAACATTATGTTAATACTTTATTGAGAGGGATGAGCTGAAAGTGTTGAAACCCTTCTCCCACGTCACAGGTGAAACTCGAACATGAACATTAACACACATATTTTGGCAGGAATCCGTTGTGCTTTATATATTTTCATAAATGTCACCAACACTTGAAACACTGTCTGAAATTCTGAGGCTTCAGAGTCATTGCCTCAGTGTGCACGTGATGAAACACTTCCTGGATTTCTTGACGCATGCTCTGCAGCCTCGGCACAGCGCGTCCAATCACTACATCTCAGCTCCTTCACTCACTCACCTGGCTGTCTCCCCCACAATCACTGCTCTATTCTACAGCCCTCAGTCCTCAGAGAATGTCCTCCCAAACCAACTGTTCAAATTAAGTGGAGTAATCTGCCTCTTCCCCTGTGACGCTCACTCCCTACATTTCCCTGTAAACCAAGTCTTCTGTGTTTAATAAAATCCTCATTCAGAGCAATCAGCTGCTCATTGTGTCTGCATTTGAGTCCGGACTGTGTTATCAGCCTTCAGGGGCCCTGACATTTTATGTTTTTGGTTTGTTTTGAAATGCAAATGTCATTTTGGTCATTGTTCTGTTAAGATAAGATAAGATAAGATAAGATAAGATAAGATAAGATAAGATAAGATAAGATAAGATAACCTTTATTAGTCCCACACGTGGGAAATTTGTTTTGTCACAGCAGGAAGTGGACAGTGCAAAAGTTATGAGGCAAAAGTTAGAATACAATAAGAATAAATACAGTACACAACTGTACAGAATAGAATAAAATAAAATACTATATACAGTAGAATAAAATAAAATAAATATACAATAAGATAAAAATAGAATACAAATACAAATACTATATACAACTGAGTAAAAATACAACGATGACAGAAAGGATTATTGCACTTAGTATTATTGCATATGTATGGATGTGTGTGCTTGATCAGTTAAAGTCTTTATTATGGAGTCTGACAGCAGTGGGGAGGAAAGACCTGCGAAATCTCTCCGTCCCACACCGTGGGTGCCGCAGTCTCCCACTGAAGGAGCTGCTCAGTGCTGTCACAGTCTGCTGCATGGGGTGGGAGATGTTGTCCATCAGGGATGACAGCTTAGCCGCCATTCTCCTGTCACTCACCACCTCCACTGGGTCCAGAGGGCATCCTAGAACAGAGCTGGCCCTTCGGATCACCCTGTTCAGTCTCTTCCTGTCCCCAGCAGAGATGCTGCCGCCCCAGCAGACCACACCATAAAAGATAGCAGAAGCCACCACAGAGTCATAGAATTTCTTCAGGAGTGGGCCCTCCACTCCAAAGCCTTTGTAATAATGTTGTGATGCTGCACTGGGCTCACGGCCATGACAACATACACATATAGAGATTTTGGCTTCTGAACAGTTTTCCAGCCCCTTGAAATAAGAAGTTTTTAACTTTTTAAAAACCTTTTCAGTCAATAAAAATGCAGATGTGTTTGAAGTCTTTTCAGTGCTACAAACACACAGATTTGGACAAACAGTGAGAAAGAAGTGTGCAGAAACTGAGCAACAGTTTCCCTCTGATTAAGTCTTCTTCTGGCCGAGCAAGCTGTCATGTCTGCGATTTGTTTCTATGACTTTGTCCTGATGGAGTCAAACTGTAAAAGGACTATTTTAATTGCAGTTAGTAAATAATTTCAAATTTAATGATTTTGGATATTAGTTTAATTGTGTTAATGTGGAAAGTGGACTAATACGTGTGTGTGTGTGTGTGTGTGAGAGAGAGAGAGAAACATCACTTTATAAAATTGACTTCAGTTTTCATTTTCATTTAAATAAATTCCATAAATCTGATTTTGGAATAAAAATGTAAAATAATGACAAAAACCAGTTACATGTTCCACATTTAAAGAACTACCTAAAGTGTAACTGCTGCATCTTCTTCTTCTTGTTCTTGTTCTTATTATTATTATTAGTATTATTATTATTGTTGCCTAAGAAGAAAGTAAAATTTTTTGTTTGGTTTTTTTTTGGTCCTGTTTGTGTGTGTTTGCGTCATCATTATGTCAGCGCACAATAGCTCAAAGCGTTTTGAGCAGAGGCGGAGCCAGACGTTTTTTAATTAAGCAGCAAGGCAGAACAAAATCAGGGCTGTATCAAGACACAGGGACTAAACCCCAATTCAACCAGACCCAGAACTGATCCGGAATTAAAACAGGACTACAACAGTTCAAAATCAGGACTACTTGGGACTTAACCAAGACAGAACCAGAATCAGAACTAGATGATAGCAGCACTAAAAATCATCATAGACCTGCACTACACTTATTTTTTAATTCTACCAAAGTCCAATATTTAGATTGAGAAAAGTTTATATAATTATTTATCCTTGTTGTGCAAACAAGCCTGCAAAACTTAATAAATATAGAATTTGAAAAGTAACAAACCTAAAAAGAAACACTAGGTACGAGATACATGAGGACCTGTGATACGGTGATACTTCTGGTAAACAACCATTTGACTAACATGTGTGTCTCACCTGCTCTTGTTCCTCTCTGTTCTGTCCTCATTCTCCATCTCCCTCTCTCTCCCTCTCTGTTCCTCTCTCTCCCTCTTTGTGCTGACAATCATCAAATATACAGTTGAAACCGCATATTTATGTACTCTTCAGATCAAAAACTTTTTTAATTGTAACATCAAATCAGACTAAATGTTTATTTTTTTTTAGGTTGATAAATATAAAAACATATTTGTTAACTTTAAGAGTAAAGAGAGAAATCGTCTGTATTTCTTAATTGTAAATGGCACCAAATTGTATTCAAACTGAGCCACACTTATGGAGCTCCACAGTTCTCTTCCTGGTGTTTTGTTGACATCTCTTGATGTTCCCATGTCACAGAAACAGGCTCTGTGTTTTGCCTTATATGCATCCACAGCTGTGCCACCAGTTTACTCACATGGACTCTACGAACCTATCAGAAGCTTCTTCAGCTCAGAATGGAATCGTCTGCAGTTTTCTTATTAATTAACAATAAACTTAGTGTACATGTACTCCTAAATTTGAAAGTGATAAAAATAGAAGCTCTGTCTCTCTTTATTCTGACATTTAACTCATTCAAAAGATATTTCAATATTTATCTAAAACAAAAGTTTACTCTAAATTGATGTTGTACAGTAAAAATGTTTTATGTTTTCTCCCTAAAGTGTAAATATCTGGTTACAAATGTGAATATCCTGCTGTGTACTGAAATCCCTCGTTTTGCATAGAAATATACTGAACAACATACAAAGCATAATATATAAAATAACATCTACCTGAGTTTTTTCTTTGAAAGAAGCCTCTAATGTCCATTCTTATATTTCAGTGCATAACTGAAACCGATTTAGTCGGAAGGGTAAGAACTGAAAATATGAAATAAACACATGTAAGCTGAGACTCTCTAAAGAAACAGCTTTGTTGTTGTTCGGCTTTTCATTTCGCCGTTTGTTGATTCACTTGAAGAGCGAGTAACGTAATATTGGTCAAGTGATCAGTTTGATATCAATCTTTCGTGATTCACCGTCATATTTACATTATTTGTACAGTACGAATGATTTGCTTTGGTACCTGGTCAAACTTAAGCTCTCCTTAGTATGGCTGGCTCCGTCTCTCCAACAGCGCACTCGCAGGCAGCAGCTGCCCCGCCCCCTCGCTCAGTGCCTGAGCTCGGATCATACCAATATCAGGGGGGATTCACGCACAGTCGTAAATTCCCACAGTGTGCACTATGTGCTTCGAATATTGTGTGCACTTTTTGTTATAAACAGTTGTCAGCCAGGCATCTAACTATGAAAAAATTACACTCCAAAAGACCCCGGGCTTCTGACAAAACAACCCGGGCTTAAGCCCAGTAAGCCCCCCCCCCCCCCCCCCCCCCCCCGCTCCGCCCCTGGTTTTGAGTTATTTTTGATAAAACTTTGAGGACATATAGAGATGGGTGATGTCAACCATCCACTAACATCTGGCTTATGTCCACAGAGGTCTTCAGGGTCTTTTACTTAGAAACAGATATGTTAGAAGTGTGTATGGATGTAGAAAGAACCGTGTCCTGTGTCAGGCTACTTAAAACTACATGTGTCATTGTTTGTATTGCCAACATACAGGAATATGTAGGGAATGATAAATTGGGATTTGAAATAGCACATAACTTTATTATAACTTTGTTATGTACGTTACAGTAACAGGTTATAATTGTTTAAATACATAACTATTTCACATGTTTACTTAATATTTAATAATAAACAATGAAATGAATGCTACACATGTTCTACAGGGTGGGCCATTTATATGGATACACCGTAATAACATGGGAATGGTTGGTGATATTAAAGTCCTGTTTGTGGCACATTAGTATATGTGAGGGGGCAAACTCCTCAAGATGGGTGGTGACCATGGTGGCCATTTAGAAGTCGGCCATCTTGGATACTTTATTGTCATCTCTGCTACATACAGTCCAGGATATAGAGAGACGAGACGACGAGGCTCCAGTTACAGCAGTGCAAGTAACCAAACAATAAATATAAGAGTAAGAAAATAAATATAAACTTTAGGACTCGGGGTAAAGGATCAATAACATTTTTAACATTTATAATTTACAGTTTGCTGATTTAAAGTCTCACACAAGCCGTCGAAAGGGGAGGGGCCGGCTGCTTCCAAATAGAGCACATTTCATTCATAATGATGTAAATCCAAGCCCATTATCTATTCATGATTTGAGTCCTGGGTTGTGGGAAATCCCAGAAATGCACCCTACACAAAGTGATTCTGTGAACTAAGGTGTAGGTGTGTTAGGTTAAGTTGTGGTGATCCTCGAGTTGGGGGATTTGTGTTCATACTGGAGTGCAAAATTAAAACCAATGGAAGACGGACAAGAAACGTTCAAAGCCATCAGCTGCTCAGTTTAGAAAAAAGAGAAAAGAAGAGGAGGAGAAACGAGCAAAAGATACAGGTAAGCAGATGTGTGATTGGATAATGGCAGGTCATCCTGAAACAATCAGAATCAGAACACTTTATTAATCCCTAAGAAAATAATGTGGGTAGAGTTGCTCCAAGAAGAAATGGTAAAAATAGCAACAGTAACAGACTAAACTCCAAGCAACACATTATGTTACAGGTTTTAATATCAATTAGTCATTGTCAGTTGTTGATTTCTCTCTCGAATTATGATGGCTGTTTGGTAGCTGTTTGCATACTATGCATACTCTCTCTCTCTTCATGTGTGTGTGTTTCTCTGGTGAAATTCAGTGTGGTTCCGACAACAGTTTTATGTTAATGTACAATCCTTAATGTGTTTTGTGTGTGTGTGTGTGTGTGTGTGTGTGTGTGTGTGTGTGTGGGTGGGTGGGGGGGGGGGGGGGGGGGGCGCCAGAGGGAGTGTTCGCCCGGGGCGCCAAACAGGCTAGGACCGCCACTGGTCAGAGGACAGATAAAAGGTTCGTCCAGTAAAGAGGATCTATTCACAACTTCTGTAGAGGGAAGCAAGTGTAATCCTCACATTTTGACTTTTTAATCCAAATAGATTTTACTACTTTCTTTTCGTAATGTGGCTCTAATGCTCCACCGTCCAAATCTGAGTCAAGAGGCTTTTGTTTTGAAAGGTCTATCGGAAGTCTGTGGTTTGGAGCTTGCCAGGCTGCTCCCAAACTGCTTTCCTGTTCCAACTCCAGCAGTTGCATGATAAAGCAAGACTGTGAAGTGTTTACAGAGGATGACACTCAGTCCCGTCACGCATTTTGCCGCCGCTCTCGGATAAATGCTCATTTTTCCTTCCGCCTGCGCTAAAATAATAATAATAATATTGTTATTGGCTGAATCGGATCCAGGATGCCCAGAAACGGGATAGAAATCCCCTTGTTTTCTAAATCCAGCGTGACGTCACCGCCGTTATGCTGATTTGTTACATTTAGGACACCGTGAAGTAAAAGTGAGAAGGAAAATGGGATTCCTGCACCAACTCCATCTTCTGCTGTGGAAGAACATATCTCTGAAGAGGAGGGGGCCGGTAAGTGTGGCTGTGTTCTGCCCCGCTGCTGCATTGCCCACAGATGATATTTGGACTAATTCTACCTCCGCCCGCTTCGGTCTGCATATGTTCCCATCAGGCATTAGGATAATACCGCAGCGTGAGAGTGGCTGGGTGTTGCTGAGCAGGAACGTGTACTGTGCGTGTGTCCGTGCTGGCGAACAGGTTGCTTCGACATAAACAACTGTATGAATTGTGAGCAGGCCTATGCAGCGTCTGTGAGCCATGTTGGCGTGGCCTGATCACGATTATGATTGTGATCATATTCAACAGCTGTTGTAGTATTTTAGAAATATTACAACATGTTTGATGTCAGCCTGAGAACGTAGGCTGTAACATGTTGTTGTCATTGCGGAGCTACTTCAGCACCACCCAATGAAACATAGATTTGATATGAACTTTTCTCACATTAAGATTTATGGCAACAGGAATATTGTGAAGCTTAATTTTGACTGCAGTGTTCAGGTAATTCATATATGCTGTGTGTGACATAATGGTGATGAAATCATTCTGCTCGAGCAGGGACAGGTATTTCAGCTTCTTGTTCGTGGAGTCAAACTCTGGAGTTGCTTTTGCAGTATGCTTTGGGTCGTTGATCATCACCAAATCACAACAGCAGTTCCCTGAAGTGCACTTGCACTCAGACAATCCCTTCTGAGTAAGTACTTGGCAATGAAAGACAAACTGGGACAGAACCAGGGTTAGGGAGGGCCCAGGACCGTACTCTACTCTTTATCAGTTATATCATGTATACACACCTGTAACCCAGTTCCACTGGCGGCCATACCTGTCCCTGTCATAATAACGCATCCATCATGTTTGACAGATAATGGGGTTTGCTTTGGATAATAAGCTGTTCCATTATTTCTGGCCTTTTTGTCATCATTCAGGTACAAACTAATCTTGGCTCCATCGGTCCGAAGCTTTCCTGTGATAAATGTGCTGGTTATTACAAAGCTTTTCAACTTGAGCACTCAAACCACTTGGAGTACAACACTGTGTTATGAAACCTTCTGTATTTACATTTTTACACTTGATAATGATACTCCCACCTCCTTCAGAGTGTTCTTGACTAGGACAGTGTGTTTTGAAGGGGTTTACCATGGAAACATTTTTGCAGTTGTCCACTATATTTGTCTCACATGGTCTTTTTGGTGTTGCTGGAAGACACCAACAAAATGTAGCCGTGTCACTGATAGGTCTGAAGGGAAGCGGGCCTCGCCTGGCCACAGAACTGCTTGATCAGTCGGTAGTTTTCTTTTTCTTTCTCTTTAAACGTAGCCGAGGCACCACGCGGCAAAAACTCACAATCTTACGATTATATTTGGCTTATTTCTAGTCAAAATAATCTCATGACACTTAAAATTAAAATTCCAAACAGCACAAATTCTATTCAAAGCAAAAAATAAAGAACTGCCAGGAAATATTCAGAGTATGTTTTTTTTGAAAGAAGGAAGTTATAATTTAAGGGGTTTTTGTAACTTCAAAACAGGGAAGGTTTGTACTACAAGAAAAAGCTTTTGTGTTTCTGTGCATGGAGTGAAACTATGGAACAGTCTGAATATGGAATTAAAGCAACGTCCAAACATAAAACTGTTCAAAAATAGTTATAAAAATATGATCTTCTCGAACTATAAAGAAAAGGAAAATATTGAAATTAATTGAATGTCTCTATTTAAAAAACAAACAAACTCATGTGATATTATAGTATATAGTAAATCAGAAATCTGTTCACTATTTTTATTACAAATTATAAGTAAGGAAGCTGACTAAATATTAACTGATAATTTATGGTAAAGGGGTGGGATTAAATAAAGTGTTTACTTCCTCCCTTTCAACATGTAAATTAATCAGAATGGTTTTTTTTGTATGTATTTTTTTCTCTCTAATTTTCTTTTCTAAATGTACCTGTATATTGTTCACATGTTGAAATAAATTACCAATCAATCAATCAAAATAAGACACAATCAGCTACAGAGAAATTTCAGTAAGATATAGGAACTTGTTTTTATCTTGTATTAAGCGAAAAAAATCAGCCAATGGAATAAGTGAAAACTGTCCAGTTTCGAGATGCAGCTTTGTGTAGATGCACAATATAGAAGACATACATACATGTGACAGTAACGAAACCCAGGGCTCTGCTGTAATGTGGTGTCAGTCTGTGGTACCAGCAGCTAGCAGTGTGTCTGACCTAGATCTAGTAAACAGAAGTGGGCTGGCATGGTATCTATGAAGACCACGAATAGCTGAGGACTCGTAGAAAAAGATTTTAAATGAAGAGATAACACAAAAACGGAAACACAACAGGAAAGGGATAAACCATCTGCACAGGAGAAAGGAGAGGATACGAGAGAGAAAGACTTTAGAGATGGAGGGATGAAGAATGAAGCTCCTGACTGATAATAGAGCGAATCTGTAGAGGAGCGTTTTAAGGACCACCGAGGGCTTGCACCGGAGACGTGACATGACCTCGAAATCCTTGGGTTTCAAAGTTCGACTCGACTTCAGGGCATTTAGATGCAGTTTGAGCTTCTGATTGTTCTGCTCCACACATGGATGAAGTTACTGACGAGGTTCGGATCTCCTTCACCAACTGTGTGTAATTTACATGCTTACAGACGAGGCTGTGTTCCTTACACAGACACATCCACAAGGCCTGACCGTGTGGTATAGGAATATTAACAGATCTGCAGCGTGTGCTATGTAATACAACAACAACAACAACAACAACCTTTATTTATAGAGCACATTAAAAGCCTAGGCATACCAAAGTGCTTTACAGAAAAACAATAAAATAATACAGTTAAGAGCATTAATATCAAATATAATAAGAACAGCAGACAATGTTCACAGTAGAAAGCCACTAATAAAATGGACTGCAGCACATAGATTATAGCAGACCCAGTGCCGCATGATAGAGAACACCAAGAATGAAGGAATAGTAAAAAGTTAATGCAATAGGTCGCAGTTAACAGTCAGCATTTAACGGGTAGAGAAGGCAAGTTCAAAAAGATAAGTTTTAAGGCGTGCTTTAAAAGAAAAAATAGAATCAGACTCCCGAATGCCAATCGGGAGGCTGTTCCATAACTCAGGTGCAGCAAAGGCAAACGATCGATCGCCTCTAGATTTCAACCGAGATCTGGGCTGAACTAACAATAACTGCGAGGATGACCTTAAAGCCCTGGCAGGGACATAAGGGTTTAAAAGTTCCTTAAGATAGGTTGGTGCAGTATTATTGATAATTTTAAAAGTAAGCAGCAAAATTTTAAATTGAATACGGTATTGGATAGGCAGCCAATGCAGCTCAGCAAGAACCGGAGTAATATGGTCAAACTTCTTGGTTTTAGTTAGAATACGTGCCGCAGCATTCTGAACTGTCTGTAATCTATGTAGAAGGGTAGCATGGAGACCAGAATAGAGTGAGTTACAGTAATCTAGTCTTGACGTTACAAAAGCATGAATGAGCTTTTCTAAGTCATTATACGGGATATAGTGTCTGGCCCTGGAGATGAGACGAAGCTGATAAAAACTAGATCTGACAACAGCAGACACCTGTTTATCAAGTTTAAAGGAGCTGTCAAACAAGACACCCAGATTCTTGACAGTATCAGAGAAAGAACTAGTAAGAAAGCCAAAGGCATCTTGAAGTTTGGCGCGAAGGGCATTACTGCCAAAAATCACGATTTCAGTCTTTTTTTCATTGAGAATAAGAGTATTTGCCAACAGCCATTTCTTGACCTCACTCATGCACTCACGAAAGTTATTTAAAGATAAAGCGAGATCATCATGTAACTCAAAATAAATCTGGATGTCATCCGCATAATAGTGAAAAGCAATGTGGTATTTCTCAAAGATAGCGCTTAAAGGAAGCATATACAGTGAGAAAAGGGTCGGGCCTAACACAGAACCCTGGGGGACACCACAGCAAACAGGTACAGGGGAAGAGGAAGATGAGGCCAGATGTACCGAAGAAAGCCGATTGGAGAGGTAAGATTTGAACCAGTCCAAGGCAGTGCCCTTAATGCCAACAGAGTGCTCTAATCTTGCGACTAGGATGTTATGGTCAACCATATCAAATGCAGATGAAAGATCCAATAGAACTAAAACAGAAGGACGACCATTATCAGCCATAAGTAAAAGATCATTAAAAACACGAAGCAGCGCTGATTCAGTGCTATGATGTTGTTTAAAGGCTGACTGGAATTTATCATTTATATTATTCTCGTCCAGGTAGGTCTGCAGTTGAAGTAGAACCACCTTCTCAAGTATTTTAGCCAAGAAAGGAAGCTTGGAAATCGGTCTATAGTTGGCAAAATCACTATGATCCAGGTTATTTTTCTTTAAAACGGGTTGAATAAAAGCATGTTTAAGAACTGAAGGTACATAACCAGAAAGCAAGGAGAGGTTCAATATAGACAATAGACAGGGTCCAATTACATTAAAACAATCCTTGACTATACGAGATGGAAGAACATCATGTACACAATTAGTATTGTTTAGTTTCTCAGTTATACGCTTCAGAGTGGGAAGTGAAATTAATTCAAATTGATGTAAGGCAGCAGAACAGTCAGGATTAGACATACTGTCAGCCACCAAAGGAAGCGTAGATCTAAGAGATAAAACTTTATCTAGAAAGTAGTTTGAAAATTTTTCACAGAGACCTGGGGAGCACGAGAGTGGCATAGAGGGACGAGGATTCACCACTGAGTTAAAAATTTTAAATAGGATGCGAGGATTGTCACCATTAGAAGTAATAATCTTAGCGAAGAAGGCTGCTTTAGCCATTCTGGCAGCAGATTGGAATTTCGAGCGGCTAATACGTAAAATGTCATATGATGACTGGAGTCTATCATTCCTCCACCTCCTCTCATCGCGCCTGCACAAACGCCGTAGAACACGGACAGAGTCGTTTAACCAGCATTGCGAGTAGGTTCTGGGGCGTTTGTGTTTGATAGGTGCAATAGTGTTAAGAATCGAGGAACATGTAGTTAAAAAAGTATTGGTAAAATTCTCAAGTGTGTGTGGGATAAAACAGTCCGACATATTAAGTGAAGAATTAACAAAAGATGTAGAGAAGTTGACCACAGTATCAGCGTTAATAGTCCGAGTAGGATGGAGAGGAACCTCCAAGTAAGGGTCAGTGATACCCAGGTCAACGTCAAAGATGACCGGGGAATGATCAGAAAGTCCAGTATTTCTAATTTCCTTAATGCATATATCCACGTTAAATGAAAAAACCAGATCAAGGGTGTGACCCTTAACATGAGTAGGTTCATTTACCCACTGGGTAAGATTAAAAGAGTCAGTCAGTGCAGAAAAATCTTTAGACAGGTGGTCATCCATACAACAAACATGAATATTGAAGTCACCAGAAATAACTACAGAATCATATTTAAAAAGAATAGAACCCAAAAAATCAGCAAATTCAGAAATGAACATCATATGATATTTAGGCGGACAATAAGCCACGACACACAGAGTAGTTCGAGGGCCAGTCAATTCCAATAGCTGAGCTTCAAAGCTAGAATAGGTTGGGGAGGGTAGCAGCCGTGCCTCAAGTTTATTTCTAAAAACCGAGGCTAAGCCACCACCTCTACCAGTAAGCCTCGGTGAGCTAAAAAAGGCACAGTCAGAAGGGAGAAGTTCAGAGAAGGGGATGAACTCACCCGGAGAGGTCCATGTCTCAGTCAAAAATAAAACATCCAGACCCGAGGAGAGAAAAAAATCATTTAAGAGGAAGGCCTTATTAGAAAGAGACCTAACATTAAATAAGGCCATCCGAGTCCGAGGAGTCCTGTCCTTAGTAGTAGCTCGTTTGAGGGTACTGAGGTTGTTTTGTTGAACACCACGGCCAGGCAGTGATATCCAAGAACGAGCAGAGTGGAAGGCCACTGGGCAGGCAGGATAGGACTGAGGGCCAACGGGACATATCCAACGGTGGTTGAGCAGTTTAGCCGCAAAGCGGCTACCAAGATGGTGGATGAAACGAGAAAATTCACAGCTAGTAGGGGGGTAATCCGTAGCCATGGCTCTGATATAAGCCTTGAAGCGGACACGGACACCACTCCTTCTACCCCGTCTCCTGGGGCGTATCCTGCGGGGCATGTGAAGAGGTAAATCGGTCAGATGAGTGGGAGAGACGGGCATCAGGGGAATGGCATCACCCGCGGTCCCAAGACAGTTCGGTCGTTGAGAACAGGAGAAACGAAGATTCAGGAGCGTGTTTCTATCATAGGTTATTAGCGTACAATCACCTAGAGAACAAAGTGCCAAAGATAAAGACACAAGGAGTACAACGCCGAGGCGCAGACGGAGTCGAAGACGGCCAGCCATGCACACCGGCGCCATCTTGGACATCACACATCCCATGATGTACATGTTAAATACTCATACCTGATCAAAACTAAATATAAACCTGTCCTTAAATACTGAAAACCTGGTTTCACAGAGAGAGTGCAGCACTGAACTTTCCTGCATCCAGCTGTTTGTTGGTCTGATCAGATCAGATCTGATATCTAAATATCAATGGTCAATAACGGTGACGTGAGAACACATTCGGGTTCTGGTTGGACTAAAATGTGAGGAATTAATGGTGAATTTCTGTTTCAAGTTTTGTGCACAATGAAAGAAGTGTGTGATTTTTCAGTTTGTTTGCTGTTTTTTGGAGTTATCACAGTTAATTGTTAAAAGGACAGTTAACCTAAAAAATATCTAAATATCTCTTTTCTGACAAATATCGAGCTTGTTCCAAATGGGTTAAATGAAGACTTGGTTATTTTTAAATATTCACAGCAGGCTGTCCACGAGGTGTTTATGCTAAGACTATTAAAGCAGTTCTGATGCAAAATACTGGAGACAATGAAAGGCAGCTCAGAGCTTTGTCCACAGAGTGCCTGTTGTGAATGGACGCTGAGTTTCAGGAGCTTGATATGATCCGTTATGAAACGTACTGCAATCTGTTGGTGAAGAAGTGATGACAACAATTTGGTAGTTCTGGACCATCATCATCTTTTGCCTTTTGTGATGGTTTGTTTTTCCACAGAAATGCTAAGATGTTTCAGTCAGGTGACTTAAACCAAGAACTGGAGGATTTATTAGGGGTCAGTGAGAGTTGATTTTAGGCTGAAGGTAAAGACTTCAGTTTTAACTGTTCAAATATCAGAAATTCAAAGTCAAGCAAGGAAAAAATGCATGGAACCACATTTTGGGGGGGGTTTCTACAGTATGGAAGAAGTATACGTGGCAGTTATGTTTGTGGAGTGCATGGATGAAATAAAACTGTCAGCACTGAACCACCTGACTGCCTTTCCAAGTATGCCAGCCCTGTTTCACAGCCTGTTGAGGAAAACTGCCTGATCAGCTGTGTCAAACACTGAAGTCAAGTCATGTTACTTAAGTATTGATTAAAATCCTATTCATAATCCTAAGCTTCTTGTGAACTGTTTTTAATTGTCAGACTGAAATGAATCAGTACGTTTCTGTGTTCCATTAGCTCTATAAGATGCCTGCTAATTATGTTTTAGGGGTAATTTGCAGATTGGGAGGTAGTTATGATAGAATATACAATCGATTTCCAATTAAATATTACAGAGGTGGCACTGACATTCACTGGAACATGGTTAACTAGATTTTTAATGTTGTTGAAGACAAGCTACAGGTTACGTTTCATAGTGGGAACCATTTGATGTTAGTTAGTCATTAAAAAAAAAACACAACTGTCTCATATAAAAGGAGGTAGAGCAGGTCATCTGCTGATCAGAAGAACATGTCTATGTAGGTTCTCAGTCATCCACATCATCGTAGTCTAAGGACCTTGGACATGAAAGCAACTGGACTTCTTTAAGGTTCTTGAAGACATTTCAGCTCTCCTCGGAGAAACATCTTCAGTTCTAAAACCAAACGGTGCAGAGTCCCAGGCATGTAAAGCCTAGTGGGAGTTTTACCTATTGATCATGTACCTCATCACATGAGCCAAGGTGTGAAAAAAGGGTGTGGGTTATTATGGGCCGAGGTTTCGGGTGCAACCACTGTGAGACCTTCCCTCACTCTATCATGTGATCACCTGATGATGTAGATGTGAGTGGATATTAAAGTGTGTGGGTAGTGATCTCAAAACTGCATTGTTGGTAGCAGACAGTTGTTGTTGGTTTAGAGTAGGGCTGCCACGATTAGCCGACTAGTCACGATTACGTCGACTATCAAAATCGTCGACGACTAATTTAATAGTCGTCGCGTCGTTTGAAGCTTTGTAAGATCCCAAAAGACGCAGGAATAAGTAGTTTGGTTTAGATTAAAGTTATAGTTTCTACACAGCTGAATAAACATCAAGCAGACAGCTGATCATCAGAAGTGTGAGATGCTCGAGAATTTACTCCGGTGTCCTGTTATATTTTAGATAGCAAGGAGTTTATTAAACTTCACCGAAACAATCTGAAAATTTCATTAAAATTGAATAAACTATCATCTTGTCTTTATTTTTAGTTAGCACCTTAAAAGCTTAAAGCTGTAAGCTAATGATAGTTATATAAGAGCAGATGCTGCTGGTGCAATAAGCTGTACGTTTTACTCCAATGGATGATGATCTGATTAGTCGACTAATCGTAAAAATAATCGGTGACTAGTCGACTATCAAAATAATCGTTTATGGCAGCCCTAGTTTAGATGCAGATGAACAGCTGAGTCTTGTCCTGTCACGGGGCTCTTCTATGTTGTGCCATGAGTTCATGCAGTGGCTGTTTGGTTTCTCTGAGGTCTGAGTACTACTTGTTGCACTGCACAGCATACACTGTCTATATTAGGTTTGGGAGATTTGTTCTTGGGATAAACCAGTGTTTGTCTGAGGGTGTGGCTGGGTGACCAGGATGTCATGTATGAGCTTCTCTGATAAACCTGTTACATAAGGGATGACAGTGTTGTTCCTTTGCATGGTCCTAAATTACTCCCAGTTTGTTTTCCAGAGGGTGGTGGGAGTGAAAGAGGAGGTACTGGTCTGTGTGTGTGGGCTTCCGGTAAACTTCAGTGTTGAAGTTTCCAATGTTTACAGCACAGTCCACAAACAGGAAACTGTTATCTTTATGTCTTCCTGGTGAACTTTATGTTTCTATCCACTGAGTTGATGTGAGCAGTGAAGAATTCCACTTTTTGAGTTTTTATTTTGACACAGGTGCCATCCATGTATCTGTACCAGTGGCTATATACTGTCCCTGTAGAAGAGCCAGGAGCCTTTCTTTCCTTTTTATTTATTTATTTATTTGCCTGTCCCGTTTGGCTCTTTTGCCATCAGAATTATTGTTTAAAGGCGAAGAAAGATGCCCAACGGATTTACTTTACCAAATGGACCATCCCAGCCTTGCCGTAATGGTCCATTTGATTCACCTTTTGTTGTTTATTTTATTTTATTTTCACTTGCTAAATACGGGACAGATTTGACTGGGGAAAAGAAAAGGGAGAAAGAAAGAGGGAAAGAAAAACAGCGGGGAAGAGGGACGGGGATAAAGGGCAAAAAACAAAAACCAACAAAACAAACAGACAAAAAATCCATCTCACCTGGATCACCTGTTGAGAAAGAAAAAAGAGAAAACAAGCAGAAGAAAAAAAAGAGCAACATAATAAACAACATCACGATGATATATGGGAACATGACAGTAAATACTAAATATTAAACATTATTGTGCAGCACGTAAGATCGACAGCGCACAGTGTGCTTATGGTAGGAGCCAAAAAGGGTGTAGTTTGTGGGTGTGATCACCCGTGTGTACACCTGTGAGCATGGACGCGCTTGTTTTTAAGAGGTTCCTTCATGTAATGATCTGCTAGAGGGTGTGGGGGGGGCCACAGCCCCGTCCTCCAGGGCATGAAGCAGGTATGGAGGAGATCAAGACTCCAGACATCCAGAGGCCCCCAGAACACAAGAGACCATGGAAGACCAACAGAGGGGCAGCCGCGCCACTGTCCCAGTAAGAGCTGAGGAGAGTCCCAGATGAGGGCTCACTCAGCAGCCGCGGAGCAGAAGCCAGGGGGAGTTGCAGTGATGCGCCCGTGAGCTCCGCTGGCAGCCAGCCGTGGCTGAGTGACCGAGCCCCAGGCCGAGAGGCCGGGGGCACCCCGCCTCCGAAGTGGCCCGAGCGAGCCCCAGGCTCCAGGCCCCGATAAGCGGCCGCCAAGGAGTGAGCCGGTGTGTACCTGGACGCCCATCCCCGGACACAAAGAACCACCAACGCACCGATGTCTGAGGGAGTCCGCCACTGGCAGGGGAAGTGGTGGTAGGGGGAGATAGGCCTCCAAACCTTGGAGGGCCTGAGATGTCCCCAGAGAGGTGGCGTCTGATACCCAACCTGACGTATAGACACAGAAATAAGGCACACACAGATACAAACATCCATTCCCACCCTCATGCTCTCATATGCACTTACTCCACACTCAACCAACGTGGAGACAGACATCGAGAGACACTGTACACACAATCACACTCCCCAAGCGTACTCTAAGCCCCAGGTCTAGGTACCCTTGCCCCTGGAGGGGGAAACTGCACCCAGACCCAGGTAGTGTTACCCTGGGGTGGAGAGAAGCAGACCGCCCCGACTCGGCAGCAGCAGGGAGGCCCCACACTCCAGACCCCAGTCGGACGGCCAACTCCTCCTAGCCCCCCTGCTCCAGCAGGCCGCAGAGAAGACTCCAAACCTCCCTCCACCCGCTCATATGTAGTGTTGATGCATGTGTGTTCTAAGGTGCATTTATAATGGATTGCATTTATATAGCGCTTTTCAGGACCCCTCAAAGCGCTTTTACAATACCACTATTCATTCACTCTCACATTCACACACTGGTGGAGGCAGCTACAGTTGTAGCCACAGCTGCCCTGGGACAGACTGACAGAAGCAAGGCTGCCATATCGCGCCATCGGCCCCTCTGGCCAACACCAGTAGGCGGTAGGTGAAGTGTCTTGCCCAAGGACACAACGACCGAGACTGTCCGAGCCGGGGCTCGAACCGGCGACCTTCCGATTAAAGACGAACACACAACTCTTGAGCCACGATATTTAGAACCCAGTAGGGCATGGAGCTACCTGCCAGAGAGCAGCAGGTAAGCGCATAGTCCCTCCTGCTAGCCCTCAATGTCTACGTGTATTTAAAATTGAGAGGTGGGCAACGACGCCAGGGGTGAGGTGTACACCCTGATGGTCTTTTGGATTCCGACTAGCGTGCCCACCCCCAAGATCCTATATGTATGTGTAATGAGAGTGTGAGTAATGTGAATGTCTAAGTTGTGGGATAAAATTGAGGCAGAGGCAGCCAGAAGGGGACAGAGGGGGGGGGGTGCCTCCCCTGCACCCTGGTGACATACCTTTACCCCAAGGCCCTGCATGTGTGGGTGGTTGTGGTGGAGCGGGAAGAGGGAGGCAGCTGGAGATGGGGAGGGAAGGAAGGGAGGGGCAAGTGACCCCTCCCTGGGGCCAGCTCCCCCCGCTGACCCCAGTAGGCACCCCCATACTCTGCAACCCGCCAGGGAAAGGGGGTCCAGGCCCATCCGGACCGGGGCCCAGTACAGCAGCGCCCGCCAGGCCCCACAGAGCCCGGGACAGCCCAGCCGACCCCACCTCAGAGAAAACTGCACCCACCCCGTCATCCACTCATCTTCCAGACTACATAATGGTAAATGGTAAATGGCCTGTATTTATATAGCGCTTTACTAGTCCCTAAGGACCCCAAAGCGCTTTACATATCCAGTCATCCACACATTCACACACACAATCACACACTGATGATAAAGATAAGATAAGATAAGATAACCTTTATTAGTCCCACACGTGGGAAATTTGTTTTGTCACAGCAGGAAGTGGACAGTGCAAAAGTTATGACGCAAAAATTAGAATACAATAAGAATAAATACAGTACACAGCTGTACAGAATAGAATAAAATAATATACTATATACAGTAGAATAAAATAGAATAAAAATATACAATAAGATAAAAATAGAATACGAATGCTATATACAACTGAGTAAAAATACAGCTACATTGTAGCCACAGCCACCCTGGGGCGCACTGACAGAGGCTGCCGGACACTGGCGCCACCGGGCCCTCTGACCACCACCAGTAGGCAACGGGTGAAGTGTCTTGCCCAAGGACACAACGACCGAGACTGTCCGAGCCGGGGCTCGAACCGGCAACCTTCTGATTACAAGGCGAACGCCCAACTCTTGAGCCACGATCGCCCCACATAAGACAATAGACGCCCAGGCTGAGATCTTCCTCCACCTCTCCTGTAACTCCCCCTCCTGCAGAGTGAGTTCCTGAAGAGAGGAGAGCTCCTGCAAGATGTAACAACCTCCCCCACCAGTTGAAGAGCCCCCCAGGTGGCTCGATGCACCGGCGGCACCCTGTGCCAGGGCTGGGCCCCCATACACCCACCCGCCCATAACCCCGGCAACACACCAAACAGGACCCAAGCCCCCGAGGCCCGGCCAGGGCCCCAGCCCAGAGACGGAGCGCCCCCAGAACCTCACGCCTGTCCCGGACCCACCCAGGGGCAGCCAGGCTACCAGGTCAGTAACCCACGTCCGTCAGCACAGACCCTCCCCTAGCCCCGCTGCACACAGCCGCAAGGAAACCGTCACCTAAGAGCCAACAGAGCCCTTAATAGTCCATGACTGCTACCCCGGGTTGACCCCTCCAAGGAAGAACCCCCCAACACCCTAAGCCTGTCCCTACCCCCACACCAATCACAACAGCGAAGGTGGGACTAAACTATGACCCCCCACCCCCACTAGGTGATGGAGCTGATCTCATCTTGAACATCTGATGACCTGTATAGTGCACTCTATGTAATATTTTGTATTGAATTAATTGAAGACTGGGATTTCTAATTAGATGAAAGGTTTTTAAGCAAATCTGAGACCAGAAGTTTAGGTCTAAGTTAACTGATAAATCCGCTTCCCATTTTGCAATAGGAAGTGATATTGATTCATCTGTTTTAGAAAGCATTCTGTATATTTTGGATAGTAATTTGGGGGTTTTAAGAGTAAGAAATTGAACCACACTTGGTGGTGTTTGTAGTTCAACTTGACCCGGTTTAAATTTCTTTTTTACTATGGATTTAATTTGTTGATATTCTAAAAATCTTTTCTTGTTGATCCCATATTGTGTAACTAGTCCGTCAAATGAAATAAATTCTGTTCCTTCTAGTATATGTTCTAAATATTTGATTCCTTTATCACTCCAATCTGAAAAGTTTATCATATTATTGTTTTGTAATATGTCAGGGTTGTTCCAGATAGGTGTACGTTTGCATGGGATTAATGAAAACTCCGTCAATTTTAGAAACTCCCACCATGCTGTCAGAGAAGAGCTGATGTTGATGCTTTTAAAGCATTCATGTCGTTGGATGTTTGAGCTGATAAATGGTAGGTCTGAGATCTCTAGATTATTGCAAAGTGCTTGTTCTACATCTAGCCAAGGTTCATCTAAGAGGGTATGTTTTAGCCATCGTGAGATAAACTGAAGCCTGTTGGCTAAGAAGTAGTGCTGAAAGTTAGGCAGTTCTAGTCCTCCTTTATCCTTGGTCTTTTGTAGTGTTTTTAAGCTTATACGTGGGGGTTTATTTTTCCAAAGGAATTTGGACATACATGAATCTAGAGATCTGAACCAATCTTGTGGCGGTTTAGTTGGGATCATTGAGAATAAATAATTTATTTTTGGTAAGACCATCATTTTTATAGCGGCAACCCTTCCCATGAGTGATATGGGTAGACATTTCCATCGAGCCAGATCGCCTTCTACTGTCTTTAAAAGTAGGATATGGTTTAATTTAGTCAGATCTGCAAGCTTGGGAGAAACATTAATACCTAAATATTTTATATTTCCCGATTGCAGTGGTGTAGAAGAGGAATTATGGAAGGAGCAATTAATCGGAAGGACTGTAGATTTTGACCAGTAATCTGATATTCTTGCAAAAGAGTTTATCAATTCAATCACCCCAGAGATATTGGTTTGTGAGTTTTGGAGAAAGAGTAACACATCATCCGCATAAAGGCTGATTTTATGTTCCACATTCTTGCATTTTATGCCCTTAATTACTGAATTCTGTCTAATTGCTGCTGCTAGTGGTTCAATAAAAATTGCAAACAGTGAAGGGGAGAGTGGGCATCCCTGCCTGGTGCCCCTCAGGAGACAGAAGCTGGAGGATGTCTGGTCATTTGTTCTGACACAAGCTGTTGGGGAATTATATAATATTTTTAACCAGTTAATGAAAGAGGATCCAAAACCAAATTTGTGTAAAGTTGCAAATAGAAATTTCCAGTTAACTCTGTCAAATGCTTTTTCTGCATCTAAAGAAAATATTGTAGTTTCTAGGTTTTTACTGTATGAGTAGTCCATCAAATTAAGTAATCTCCGTGTATTTGTTGATGAGTGCCTACCTTTTATGAAACCTGGGCCGCGAGAGTTGAGGCTCGGGTGTGAAATGTATGGTTTTCAGGGTTTGTAGCGTTATTTTGTTATCGTTTTTATCATTAACTCTGTTTTCCTGGGTCTTTTCACGTGTTTTATGAATAAATCTTCTTTTTTTCGATACCGGTACTAGTTTTATTTTGTTGTATTTATCCGCAACACTTTAAAGGCCGGTCCGTGAAAATATTGTCGGGCATAAACCGGTCCGTGGTGCAAAAACGGTTGAGGACCGCTGCTCTAGGGCAAGATACTAACCCCAAGTTGCTCACTGATGCATCCATCAGAGTATGAATGTGTTTGAATGTTAGATAGAAAGCACTTAAGTATACAAAAAAGTGCCTTTGTGAATGAGGCATGTTGTCTAAAGTGCTTTGAGTGCTCTGGGAGAGTAGAAAAGTGCTGATTAATTGATGATGTTGACTATAAAAATTCATCGACGCATCATATACTTATACCAAAAATGTTGTTTTGTAACTGCAGTACACTACAGGTAATATTACAGTAAACCTTTTACACCTAACTTGTTAATCTGTGGGTTGGACTTTATCAATATTCAATTAAATAGTTTAAATGGCACTGAACACTACTCCACCTGAGAAACTATAATATACAGACATTAGTATAATTAGTTTTTGTCTAACTCTGTTTGTTCTGTTATATTAGTAGTAAGCACAGGCATTTATATGAGACTGTCCTGTATAAGCTCATGCACCTCTAAAAGTGCTGAAGTCGTGACAGAGAGCATCTTCAGCATGTTATCAGCAGCTGGGAACATCACCTCAAAGATAAGAGCACGCCTCACTCCAGGGCATGTCCACTGCAATCGTGAAGTCATGAACTGAATCATCTGTAAGCTTCGGAAAATTGTTTCTTAGGACTGGAAAATAAAATCTTTTTGATTCCATTTAAAGCTTTATTTGAACTTATGGACAGAACCCATTTTAGTTTCCTATTATGTTTTTGTTTGAATACTACTAGCACTTTAATTTGTATTATCTGATATTTTTATTTATTTCATTCTTAGTGTGGCGGTCCTATTGAGATGTTAAAAGTACATTTGATTATTTTTAAATTCATGTGTTTCCTGTTTTAATTTGCTGTGGGATGAGACAACAGGGTAATATTCACAGGTGGGCAGACGTGAGCAGATGATTCTTATTTTAGAATCAATCCTTTTACACTTCCCTTTTGAACAAGCATGTGGCAACAGTCGGAAAGGCAAACTTCCTTTTAACAGGACGAAACCTCCGGGTAGAACCAGGCTCAGGGAGGGGCAGCCATCTGCCACCACTGGTTGGAAACATAGTTGGTAAAAACGAAGTAATGCATCATGGGATGTGCCCAGCAACGTCTTGCGCTAAATAACTAAGAGAGAATTTAGGATCACCCGATCCAGCCCTAACTATATGCTTTAGCAAAAAGTAAAGTTTTAACTCTAATCAGAAAGCAGAGATAGTGTCTGTCTCCTGAATCCAAACTCGGAGATGGTTCCATAGAAGAGGGGCCTGTAGAGTGTGGGGTTAAATGCTTTGGTTTATCCTGCCTCTTGCTCAAACAGGATTAAAAGTGCAACCTTTATGACAACATCTTTTTTTGTAGGATGAATCGAACACTGCTCTGTTTCCTGTGCAGCCAAAAGTGCCGTAAAAGCACCGCATTGATTCTGATAGTACAGGGTGGGCCATTTATATGGCTACACTGTAATAACATGGGAATGGTTGGTGATACTAAAGTCCTGTTTGTGGCACATTAGTATATGTGAGGGGGCAAACTCCTCCAGATGGGCGGTGACAATGGTGGCCATTTAGAAGTCGGCCATCTTGGATACAACTTTTGTTTTTTCAATAGGAAGAGGGCCATGTGACACATCACACTTATTGGTAATGTCACAAGAAAAACAACGGTGTGCTTGGTTTCAATGTAACTTTATTCTTTCATGAGTTATTTACAAGTTTCTGACCACTTATAAAATGTGTTCAATGTGCTGCCCATTGTGTTGGATTGTCAGTGCAACCCTCTTCTCCCACTCTTCACACACTGATAGCAACACCGCAGGAGAAATGCCAGCACAGGCATCCAGTATCCGTAGTTTCAGGTGCTGCACATCTCGTATCTTCACACCATAGACAATTGCCTTCAGATGACCCCAAAGATAAAAGTCTAAGGGGGTCAGATCGGGAGACCTTGGGGGCCATTCAACTGGCCCACGACGAACAATCTACTTTCCAGGAAACTGTTCATCTAGGAATGCTCGGACCTGCACCCATAATGTGGTGGTGCACCATCCTGCTGGAAACACTCAGGGAACGTGCCAGCTTCAGTGCACAAAGAGGGAAACACATCATCATGTAACAATTTCAAATATCCAGTGGCCTTGAGGTTTCCATTGATGAAGAATGGACCCACTATCGTTGTTCCCCATATACCACACCAAACCATCACTTTTGTTGTTCCAACAGTCTTGGAGGGATCCATCCAATGTGGGTTAGTGTCAGA
The DNA here is from genome assembly GCF_057381915.1 of Diplotaxodon limnothrissa. Taxonomy (NCBI): domain Eukaryota; kingdom Metazoa; phylum Chordata; class Actinopteri; order Cichliformes; family Cichlidae; genus Diplotaxodon; species Diplotaxodon limnothrissa. The sequence continues at coordinate 1,903,832 of NC_140607.1, read as the reverse complement.
CCAATAGCGGTGGTTTTGTTTGTTAACTTCACCATTCACATAAAAGTTTGCCTCACTGAACAAAATCTTCGGTGTGAACTGAGGGTCCTGTTCCAGTTTTTTTTTGCCCATTCTGCAAATTCTGTGGCCGATCTGGGTCATCCTCGTTGAGATGCTGCAGCAGCTGGAGTTTGTAAGGATGCCATTTGTGAGTAGCTAATATCCGCCGAAGGGATGGTTGACTAATGCCACTCTCCAGTGACATGCGGCGAGTGCTACGCTGTGGGCTCTTGCTGAATGAAGCTAGGACAGCCACTGATGTTTCTTCATTAGTCACAGTTTTCTTGCGTCCACATTTTGGCAAATCCAACACTGAACCAGTTTCACGAAACTTAGCAAGCAGTTTGCTGACTGCAGCATGGGAGATGGGTGGTCTCGTAGGGTGTCTTGCATTGAAATCTGCTGCAATGACCCGGTTACTGCGTTCACCAGATATCAGCACAATTTAGATCCGCTCCTCACGTGTTAACCTCTTCGACATGTCAATGACTGTGAACAAAGAGAAACTTGTAAATAACTCATGAAAGAATAAAGTTACGTTGAAACCAAGCACACCATTGTTTTTCTTGTGACATTACCAATAAGTCTGATGTGTCACATGGCCCTCTTCCTATTGAAAAAACAAAAGTTGTATCCAAGATGGCCGACTTCTAAATGGCCACCATGGTCACCGCCCATCTTGAGGAGTTTGCCCCCTCACATATACTAATGTGCCACAAACAGGACTTTAATATCACCAACCATTCCCATGTTATTACGGTGTATCCATATAAATGGCCCACACTGTACTATACTTGTTAGAACCAACAGTCACTTGTGAGGACACACAACCTGGTCCTCACAAATAAGATTTGAAGGCATTTTTAAAGCTCAAAATGTGGTTTCAGTGTCAGGGTTACAATTAGGTTATGGTTAGGTTTAGGGTAAGGGGTAGCCATTCATATTTAATGGTTAAGGTTGGGTTAAGGGGCAAGGGAAAGCATTATGTCAATGAAGGTCCTCACTAAGATAGCTGAACGGGGTTTCCTGTGTTTGTGTGTGTGTGTAGACTCAGACACTCTGAGAAAAAAACCTGTTGTTTTGTTCCCCAAGAAATGAAAAGTAATACAGTTTTAAAATCACATTAAAATCTCCTTATTTCTAGCATTTTTTTTTCAAGTGTACCAAAGTTGAGATGTATGAGAGTGCTGCCAGATTAAATGGATCATCTATAACAGAACTTGATATGTGAGAAGAGACATTTTTGTTTATTGTAACCTGTGTCAGTGGACTCTTGTCTCTGTCTAAAGAGCCTCTTTGTCTGCACTAACCTTCACAAACAGAACGCACACGCAGCAGCTGGGTGTGTATCTGTGGGCATCCAAGACAGAAGCACAAAGACATCATGGTTCCAGTAGTTCTGTGTGGACAGTGTTACGAAAGAGGAGGCTGTCAGATTCAAGATGATTCATGATTCCTGGAAAGAATCGAGGCCTTCATTTGGCTTTGTTAGCACACACCTTTGTTTTAGATTTCATTAAATGAAATGCACTGCAGCTGCAAGGGGTCCATGTCCAGGTTAAATTCAGGAGTGTTGAAAGAGAAGATGACAAGAAGTTGCCCTAGATGCCAAAGAGCTTGATGAAATTGCCTTGAAAATTTCTGGAGTAATTTCTGAGAATTATTCTGGTGGTCAGAATGCACCCTGATCATCTCACATTTGTAAAGAAATGTGAGGTGATAAGCACGCAATCTACTGTGAACCTTTGTTTTAAACTATGGTACTTTTGTCAGCATCTTTTCATCTCATCTCCTCCTCTGATTGTGAGGCACATATCTTGCAATGGACTGTACAGCAGACGTGGCCTATCAGCCTGTCTCTGATGGTGTCTTTAATCTGTAACGTGCCCACAGAGCAAGCTAAACTGCACTGCACAGCCTGCTTTAGAGTAACGGCCACATAAAAAGGGTTTGGCATTGCAATGAAGAGGAGCTGTGCAGGCTGGACATCTTTCTCACTCCCTCACCGATGTAAAAGATTGATATCTTAAAGTAAGCAAACTCTGTAAAGTCTATTGTGAAACATGATCTATGAACTGTGTGATGGGAACTGACAAGGAGAGTGTAATGGTACAGACCCATGACTCAAGATCACTGACCTGAAACTGGACTAGGTTTAGCCCAGATTTCATTGAAATGGAGTGAAAAAATAATCCTGTAAATTATCTTTCTTGTTCCGATTCAGTGGGTGCTGGCTTTTGAGATTTTCATCCCGCTCGTCCTTTTCTTCATCCTCCTGGGTCTGAGGCAGAAGAAGCCAGCAATTCCTGTCAAGGAAGGTAAGCAGAGTGTTTGAGAACCTAAAGACAGCAGTGGGAAAATTGTATTACCAGTAGACATGAGGGGTGGAAGCAATACATTTGACTGAAGTTGCTAATACCCAGGATTAAACGTCTACTGTATCTATCCTCAGAATCAACAACATTTCAGCACTCGTACTGCATCCTGCTGTTTACAGCAGTGATTGCAGCACAGGTATTCTTAGTGTCTCCATGATTTAGGTTAATCTAGTTTGTCGAAGCTACATAAACATTTCATATTCAAGTTCAGCATGTTTAGAGAATATTTTTATATATATTATCAATTATAATAATCAAAAAATGTTAACCTAAAGATACATAAAAATGACTAGACCAGCATAAACTGTGTGAACAAAAAGTGCAGGTGTCTACCAGACAAAGCAAATCTTTCAAGCTTCCTGTCGGTTATTTCATTGGTTAATCAAGTAATTGGATAAGAAATGTTTTTGTTTTATTAATGAACATAAAATAAATATTTAAAAGAGAAAAAAACAGCTATTTCAAAATGAACTGCTTATTGGTTTCCAAATTAGAAACTGGTCATAAAGGACTGATTTTACAATTCACTCCGTATATATATATATATATACATATATATTAGGGATGCAACGATACCAATTTTTTCAAACCGATACTTGGATCTGAGTACTTGCCGATACAGAGTACAAAAACCGATACTTCTACCACACACACAGACAAATGCAATGAATTGGAAGAGAGGTTTTATTTTATTCTCTGCCGATAATAAATAATATCTTAATAAAAAAGACCACAAAAAAATTTCAAGTGAAAAATAAGCACTTCTGTTAAATTATTGCAGAGTCTCCACATTGTAATTTAACAAAATATCACTGAACTATTGGCACTGTCTCGAGCTTTCGGAATAATAAATAAACACTTCTGTTTGGAATAAAATAAACTTTTAAATTATTGCAGAGTGTCCACATTGTAAACAAACAAACAAAATAACGAAAGTATTTGGCATTGACGAACGAACTCCCCATCTGCCCGTGGATCATCAGTCCACTGTGCCGTTAAACCAAGGACTGACATCGCGCACACACTGCTTGTCTTTACCTCTTTAGAGAGTTTTGGCACCATTATCTCCCTGATGTGTGGGCAGCTGGGAATTTCATATCGCAGCTCGAGTGTGCTGAGAAGAATCCTATGTTTTCCACGGCCGGCATTGGCTGGTCATCCAGAGCGATAAAATGAGTCAGAGCCTCTGTTGTTTTAACTGCCCGTGGATTTTCTCTTGACATTTTTCATCGCTTTTCCAAAACCTGAGTTAAAGTTGGCTGTTCCGGTCCACACTGCTGACATTTTGTTTAGCCTAGCTACAGCAGCCTCCAGTTTCTCTTTTTTTATCTGGAGCTGCCAGTCTGACTCATCTAACCCTGTGCCTGTTTAGCGCGGGATGTCCCCCTAGTGGCCAATCTAAAAAACTACAACAGAAATGACATGCCACCCTCTGATTAATGAAATAAGTTAGTATCGGTTCATGGTATCGGTTAACTGTTACGAGTATGAGTGCACACACATTTTACAGTATCGGCCCCGATACCAGTATCGGTGCATCCCTAATATATATTATACATATTTTTTTATGTGGGCGAAACTTGTTTTTACACGATGATGACTGAACACGGTCGTGCATGAAACACAGCACTGAGGATTTTGTATAATTGAGTTACTCTAATTACTCGATGAATCATTGCAGCCTTAGAATAAAGTATGCCAGTGCGGTGAATGCAGAGGGTTGCCAGTGAAGTGGCCAATACTGACTAGAATAAATGTGTTTCTATTTATGGCTTAAGTTTACCATAAAGGGGGTGGAGTTATGTGCACTGCCTTAATACTCCTCATTTTTGGTCAGTACTATTACCAGGAGGAACTTAAGTAAACTTGATATCATTATTCAGCTCCTGCTTCGTGGTGAGGCAGCAGCTGCTGCTCCTCACTGCCTTCAAAGGTAAAACATGCAACATCAAACTGCTTTTACTAAATAAAAAACGTTGGAAAGGAAGCTGCAGACCAGCCGACAGTAATACCTGCAGCATCATACCAGCAGCTAATTTAGTCTTATATGGACCCTTTATACTGTCCTCCCACTCGATCCACCAAAAGTATGAGATCAACTTTTGCAACATTTCCTGTTTTTGTGTTCGTAGTTCATCTGCTAGTGATGTGTCTGCTCAGCTGTTAGCTGGTTTTTCATGTGTAACTGTTCCCTGTAGCCATCAGAGCACCCAGTTTATTTGATTTCTTTGTCTTTTATTCTTTTATTTTACATTTCTTTCTTTCTTTTTTCTGTCTTCCTTTCTTTCTTCTGCATGATGCATGTTCTCAACATTTTGGATGGACCAGTGTGTAAGTGTCATTGTGCATTTGTTTTATGCTAACAGATTATATAACATATACTCTGTATATTGGAAGGCCGAGCTCTTCCCGGGACCCGGATTGATTCTTTGGCTGTTGGAGATTTCTTTCACTTTGATTTAGATTGCTGTCAGATTTGTTTGAGTGATCATCTTAAACTGTCCCTTCTGTTATCTCTTAAGGTTGATTTTTGATACAAAGTCAAGAAACGAATTCATGGTTTAACTATAAATGGAGCATTTTAAATGCACCACAGAGAAAAAGACTGAACAGGCAGCCAAGTTTGATGCATCTTAAATGTAGTGATGTATAATCATGTCTCATAAAGGAAACAAATGATCAGGTGTACACACACACTGGTGTATATAGTTGTGGTTGCAGTTGGGCACACTACTCACAAAACCAAAGGATGTAGATTGAAAAAGCCAGTTTCATATTCCCTCTGAATCTGTACATTGGACACATTTACAGGCTACTCAAGACATTAGATGGTAAACAGTATTGTTGCCCAGTCAGGAGTCATCTTACTTTTTATCTCATGAGCTCCTGAATTATCTGGGTTGTAATTCAGTGCGTGCACTCAGGTAAAAAAGCTCCTCTGGCTCCTGTGAGTGTGCTCCGCTCAGGTCACCTCAGAACCAGCACTGTGATGCACACTGCTGGTTGGCGGACACAAAGAAGCACATCTGTATTGTTATCCAATGGAATTACGAGAAGTAATCTAATCCACGACAGCGCTAACAAATATTTCTGTAATTACTGTTGAATCTTTTCACCATGTTCAGTGTTTCTGACCAGGCTATGAAAACTTAATGAGCTGCTGTTTAGTGCATGCTAATTCTGTTTCCTACACCATGCTGTGCACCTAACACTCCCTCAGTAAATCTACCAGCCTGTGACCTGATCAGAGAGGACAGATGTCAGTGAGCTGAAGAATGAACTGAACTACTCTGTAGGGCACATTTTACTTATATTTTCACACTTCCATTATAGAAATGCACGATGGCATTATTCACTGTGGACTCGTCACTGAATAAATGATTCTATATATACTTGGTGACCTGTGACATGTAAAGACAATCTTTGCTGTTGCCTGGATCTCGTATTGACCCTGTGATCTCCACACAACCTGTGGACTGGCAGTTAAATGCAGTCATGAGTTTAAGGGGGACTCCATAGTTTCTCCACCTTTTGTTTCATTGATTTTTCATTTGAAAAGTGAACATCTGTAAAAGTCAGCTTTTTGTGTAGTTAAAATGTTCCCACTGCGTCAAAGGGACGTCTTTTATGTCATTTTGGACATACGATTTTAGTCCACTGACGAGGTTGTTTTGTAGCTCCAGGTGACGTCGTTTTTTATACATCTATTACACTTCTAGTGTTGATGTCAGTAGGACCTCTGTGGACGGGCTTTTTATAGTCCAAATCTGGTGGCTGTGGACATTGTTTCAATGTCAAACTTAGACTTAAATTAGATGGAGTTTTTATAAAGCTTCCACCTGTATAGGCTCTGTAGTCCCATGTTTCCACAGGTAGAGGGCACTGTCCTGAAACAGTAAGCAAATGTACTGTTTATGAGAAACCTGCAGTCAGCTGAGCCTGAAGAAGTCACCTGGATGATGATGAAACATTTCTCCCTCTGAAGACGTCCAGATGAACAGAATCAACCTTTTCGGATGGATTTCAATGTTTTTAATATTTCACATTTTTTAAATAAATGGTCGTTTTAACCTAATTACAAACAAATAAGTTGAATAATTAAAATAAATAAACCAGTTAAGGAAAAACTGGAAAACTTAAAATAACAAACAAAACAAAAACCCCACATGTTGTGAATAATTTGAGTAACACAGAATAAATCGTGTTTGTTTATCTATCTTACGTCCGATGTTTAGTGGGTCAGGTTAATAAAACTATTCTGGAAAAACTATTTTTAGCCAAAACAATCATAATATGATGATGATAGTTTTTACTATAATCAGTCCGGTAGTTTATTTTAATGCTGCAGAGTGTATTTGGGCACACACAAGGAAAAGGATAAAGGGGTGGAGCAAGACATTGAACGATGCTTGTTCTTGGTCAGACTCAGTTTGTTACAAATGAAACCATATTTCACTGTGGGTTTGTCTTCAACCCACCATGATATTCTGTGAAGTGACTTAGTTTACATTTTTCTTTTTGACTTTTTGTGGCTATAAAGCATAGTGTTTCAGGGGATTTCCCTAAACGTAAACTTTTAAATACAATACAAATGAAACATTCAGCTTTAGACCTGCAGTGACACCAGGGTAAAACAACGAAGGCTAGAAGCTGGCAATAGACACCTTTCTTTATGAGGGCAGCAGGTGTAAGAGTATGCAATCCAGAGACTACGACAGCCGAAGGCAACCGTTAAAGAGAGAAGTTCAATTCAATATAATTCACTGTTATTTATATAGCACCAAATTGCAACAACAGTCACCTCAAGGTGCTTTATATTTCCAGGTAAAGACCTTCCGATAATAGAGAGAAACCCCAACAACCAGAAGAATCCCCACCCCTATGAGCTAGCACATTTTGGGGAAGGAAAAAAGAGGAAAAACTCCCTTTTAACAGGAAGAAACCTCAGACAGAACCAGGCTCAGGGAGGGGCGGCCGACCGCGACCGGTTGGGGTGAGAACAGGATAAAAGACATGCAGAGTGGTTATAAACATGTGGTAAGAAAGAGAAAGTGTAAGAATGGCATAGCTGGACAATACAGATATGAGAGTGAGCAGGAGGACAGTGGGAAGTGTTTCTGTGGGTAGGATGAATCCACACCCACAGGCAAGCTTCAGGAGCAGAGTAACCATGGAAACCTGGAGCAATTAGCAGGAACCAAATTTTCTTTTATCACCGGCTGTGAGATGGTCCAGCTAGCATTTATGGACAGAAGTGGGAAAATATCACAGACCATGACAACATGATGAAAGGCTTCATATTCAGCATTGACATGTGGGAGCCTCTTTGGCCATTAACTGCTGTGCTGCCTGACAGCTTTCCTCCTTTCTGACTCTAACACAATCTCTCCTCCTTTTTCATACTCATTGTCCTGTTTGGTGTCTGATTTCCTTTACCAACCCTTCATATTTACTTCCTCTGTTTCCCTCGTCCCTCTCACTCTGTCTGTGGCTGTCTTTTTCTCCTTCTGTGGCACCTGTCCCATTTCCCCCCCTCATGTCCAGCCTTTTACAGCGCTGCGCCACTCACCTCGGCTGGCATCATTCCCATCATGCAGTCGCTCTGCCCAGATGGACAGAGAGATGAATTTGGTTTCCTGCAATATAAGAACTCCACGTGAGTAGGGCTCTTCCGCAGTCTCTTGTTCATTTGTGTTTTGGCTGACTTGTGAGAAATACGTTCACTGCTTCTCGAGCGCACTCTAAGGTCAGTTCTTCTACATATGATGGTTCCAGTGCAAAGGCCTCTGACCCCCCCAAGCCCCTCACGTTTCCCAGCACTGAAACTAGGCCTTGCTGCAGCTGAAGAGGCTTGAATTGAACGCTCACTTTTGTGATCAATGTTGCTAGAATGTTACAACATTATAAATTTTTATTTTAGATTTGAAAGATCATAAACGTAGCATATTTTCTGCTGAGGCAACATGTACAACACTGTTTTTATGTGCAGGCACTAAAAAGTCAACATATTACAGAACCCGTCATTAGCTGCAGCCTGTAGAGAGACTGTGTTCTTCTTCTTTTGAGGTGTGAGAATGTTTCATGTCTGAATCTGTTTCAGTGTGACCCAGCTGCTGGAGCGGATAAGTGAAGTGGTTGAACAGAATCAGCTCTTCACATCTGATAGACCTGGTTTAGGTCAAGAGCTGGAGACCCTGCAGCAGCACCTGGAGAGCCTCAGCTCCACCCCATTACCACATGACCACAACTTTAACAACAGCCAAGGTGTGACTTTTACACTTTAGACTTTAGAGCTGTTGTTGTCATTGTGCGGATTCTTGTACAGCGAAATTGGATAGCTGGACCGCAAAGGTGCAAAGTAAAGAAAACAATATACAACAAGGAATATATGTATACATATATGTGAGTAAACTATATAGAAACATTGAAACAGACACATTGTGGGGCTGTACACAAGCAGTTATATGATATAAATAAATAAGGGTGGAGGGGCTATGGTCATTTAGGGTGGGGATGGTAATTCCACTGAGACCAAAAATATAAATAAAAGGAAAGACTGAGATATTGATCATGGGATGGCAGCAACATAGTTGATCAATAGCAGCGTCACAGTGACTTCCAGCTGTACTAAATCCAGTTTGACTGTTGCTTTGTGGAAGTCTGTGCTTCACCATTTTGGAACAGTTCTTGTGTTTTGAATTTCCTTTTGAGAAAGAGGACAAAGTGTTAGCGAGTCGGTGCAAGATCCTGCATTGGGACAAGCCGCAGTGTGTTTTCTTCTTCCAGTGATGACCCTCAAAATGAAGATGAACTCAGTTTAGCTCCACAGTGAAATTTCAAACCAACATACGCACAGTTGGGAATCTAATCTTATGTAGCAGGAGAGCCATGAGCAGAATGATGGCGCTCGAGAAGAAGAAACTCGTTTCCTCTGAGTGCAGTAGTAGAACGTCTCGATCATACATCATACATATATACATGTTACTTTCAAAACTCTTGTTTTACTGAATGACATGAAAGCGTTGACATGATTTCATGTGTTTTGGGTGCAGGCTTCACTCTGGCCAGCGTGTTGAAGAATGAATCCGTTTTCCAACAGTTCCTGATCAAGAACCTTTCCTTGTCTGACTCCATAGCCAACCTTCTGCTCAACACTCCAGTGAGCCTCGCAGAGGTGATTTACCATTACTAACAGAAAGTCTTCACTCTGTTTGGTTTATTCAATTCATCTCAGCTCAGGAAAATTGCTGTTATTTTATAATATGTCACGCGACTCTTTTGGGTTTGTTTTTTCCGAGGTGCTATGGTCATTTTTCCCATCCCATTACAAAATCAATTTAAAAAGCAGCCAACATGCAAAGGACAAAACCTTCATAATGCCCAGAAGGCAGTTACAAAATAATTACAGTAGGTAAAAGTCTGGGAAGGTAAACATGAATCTTCAAGACTTTTTGAAGTTTAAAGAAATGAAAAGGATAAATCCAAATATAAAGTTGTAAACTAAATGATAGGTGATGCTCAAAATTCATCAAAAAGTTTTTGTGATGCTTTTGAATAATCATACAATATAATCCTGAATTAAGTGAAGGGTTGGATGGCATTGGTGCAGTAAACGCATGAACAGCTGTTGCTTAATGTTTGTTGTAATCATTGTGTTCTGCTTTGATGAGAAACTGCAGTTTCTGTATCCACCAGATAACTCATCCATATCACCTGAAACACCTTCTCAGTTATTTCAACTACTATTCAGACAGTATGTTGTGCTGGTGTGTTCATGAGTACATTGTTGCATTGTTAGCTTTAGTACTTTAAAGAACTCTGTTAGTGTCCTGAGAGGGAGTCAGAGGATGGACAGCTTCCTTCAGTCAGGCATTAGCATGTGGCTACAGAGGGGAACTGGATTCCAGTAATACACTGGTCTCTAACTCTTAAGAAGGATCTGCACTGCAGGGAATCCAGTTAGCTCACACAATACTCCTGCAAATGTGTGTGCAATTAATAAGCTAGTTTAGAGCAAATGTCTTTAAGCCAACCCAGCTTCAAGTGCTGGATTGAAGCTGGAAAGAGCAAAGAAATATCCCGAGATCAAACGTCCATTACAAAGTTGTTCAGTAAAGATGGATCGCTGGTCGTGTCCACGATCTGTGCAAATTACACCTGTGAAGACTTGGCTGTGAAGCCCCTCCTCTCAGTCCCTCCCAAACATGCCAGAGGAGTTCCACGGAGCATAAAAAGAAACTGTTTTGCACAAAAGTAAAAATAAATAAATGTATAAATGTATTTTAAAAACAACATTTTTGTATTATTAACGTTTGCTTTTTAAGTTGTATCTTATCCTTCTATACCAGTTTGTTTTCCAATGCCAAAATCAAGTCACACAATTCTGGCCATCAGTTTGTTTCCTGACGTTCAAGCACACAAAGGCTCTGCAGCACGAGAGTGATTGGAAACACACCAACAACTCCACGGCTGAGTGGTTAAAAAACAAAAGGTTTTTGAGTGGCTTAGTCAAAGTCCGTACTTAAATTTGGCTTGACGTTTAACGGGCCTTTCATACTCAAAAACCCTCCGGTGTGGCTGAATAGAAAGCACTAGAACAGTGATCCAGAAACTCCGCAGTGACTCGCTGACAGTTTTGTGTGTGATCTGTAGGTTTACAGCCTTATCGTCGGTACACATTTCGGAGATGGCGGAGGAGCCCACAGCTGGATTCAACAGGCCAAGGGCACCACACAAAAACCTAGAGACAGAGTCCTTCAGTTAGAAGTAAGTGCTTCAAGACTTCAAGGCTCATGTGGGCAACGACAGTGAGACCTGGAGGGGTGTAACTGGGAGGAATGGTCTGCCTTATCTGCACCCAAGCGGTGTTGTATTATCTGACTTCTGTGCAAACAGTTTGTCCATAACGAACACCATCTTCCATCATTACGGTGTCCATACGTGCACATGGCCCCAGGACATCCTAGGCTGCAGCTCAATGATCAATTTTGTAATCGCATCATCAGGTCTGAGGCCGTATGTTCTGGAGCAGTCATTCTCAAACTGTGGTACGCATACCACTGGTGGTACGTGAGCTCCCTCTAGTGGTATGAGGGACGTTTCCCCCAAAAAATTAAGATGAAATAAAATACCATGTTCTGATTTTCGAAAAATTTAGTCGTACAGCTCTGCTATCACTTCCAACATGAATTAAGACTAAACAGCAGTGGCTGTTTAGTCAGTAGGGTTACTGAGGTTGGGCTAGCTGGGCTAGCTGCTTCACTGAGTGAATGGGTTAAATGCAGAGAATAATTTCCCTACAGGGGATTAATAAAGTATACAAAAAAATGTGTTACATGGTGGTTAGCTACAGAGCTGCTGCCCCAGCATGTAACAGCATAGAGGATGGCAAAGATGGTCACAAAGATGATGTTTTAAACACTTCAGCTGCCTCAGAAAATAGACACGACTCCGGCCCGTCCTGTAAAGTGCAGTGGTGTTCTAAACCCCGTCCAGTTTATTATCTATGTGCACTCCAATGTATTTATAGTCCTCCACAATCTCCACATCAACTCCCTGGATTGTAACAGGGTTCAAGGTTTCCTGGTCTTCCTAAAGTCCACAGTCAATTCTTTAGTCTTTCTACTCGCACCACGTGACAAAGGAGTCAACCACAGCCCGGGACTCCATCTTATCAACCTCAGTGATGCATCCAGCCATCCCAGAGTCATCAGAAAACTTCTAAAGATGGCAGGTCTCTGTGCAGTCTCCAGAAGTTCTCTGAAGGATGCTTGACAGACCTGGCGCAACTGAACGTATAGTGACGGTGCTCTGGAAACACCAAGCAGAGGCCTCGGTCCACAAGATCTTCAACTTGCACCTCCGGAACAGCAACAACAGCGTTCTGAGAGAGACAGGGGACACTGAGTCCGAATGGACCATATTCAGCACCTCCATTGCTGAGGCTGCTGCACTGAGCTGCAGCTGCAAGGTATCTGGTGCCTGTCATTATGGTAACTCCCGAGCTAGATGGTAGACACTGGAGGTGAAAGGAGCCACCAGGCTGAAGAAAGAGTCCTATCGGGCTTGGTTAACCTGTGGGGCTGGAGGCAGCCAGGAGGTACCGGCAGGCCAAGTGGAACGTGGCTCTGGCAGTGGCTGAAGAAAAAGCTCGGGGGTGGGAGGAGTTTGACGAGACTTTCAGACTGCCTCAAGGCAATTTTGGCAAATTGTCAGGTATCTCAGGAGGGGGAAGCAGTGCTTTATCAACACTGTGTTTGGTGCTTTTAACATATTGTCACACTGTGGAAGGAAAACTTTGAGGACCTCCCTAATCCCTCTGGCACGTCCTTCATAGAGGAAGCAGACTGCGGCAGTTAAACAACAACTTGGAGGCAGAGCCCCTGGGGTCGATGAGGTGTATCCTGAGTTCCTGAAGGCTCTGGGTGTTGAAGGGCTGTGCGGGTTGACACGCCTCTACAATATTACTTGGTAATCCAGAGGCAGTACCTCTAGATTGGCAAACCAGGGTGGTGGTTCCTATCATTAAACAGGGAGACTGGAGGGTGTTCTCCCACTATAGCACCTCAGCCTCCCAGGGTTCTTGAAAGGATAATCCATCAGTTTGTCAAACTTCAGATACAGGAGGAACAATGCGGTTTTCGTCCGGTCGTGGAACACCGGACCAGCTCTTTACCCTCGCGGGGATATTTGAGGGTGCATGGGGGTCTATCCAACCAGACGACGTATTTTGTGGACTTGGAGAAGGTATCAGACTGTACAAACGAAAAAGTAGTCAGTCTGACCTGTGTCCTGGAGAAAACTCCGACCTAGATGAATTCCCTAGCATGAGTAGTGGTCACATGTAAGCAAAAAAGTGTATTTGAATTGGCTCGGGACAAACCAATTGCTACCATCTCATATCACTTCTCCAGCTTATGATTCTTCTGTTCCCCCAAATTTATCAGCTGTATTAGCATCTACCCCAGTCCCCCACCAACCAAGGCGGACACACAGACACCCTAAAACAGCAGCTGCAGCTCTCCAGGCCCCAGGAAGCCGCCACAGACAGTCCCAGAGACCACCTTCATCCACCGGCAAGGCGACAGGGAGACAGAACCTTAGCCGACCACGTGTACTAATGGAATTGCTCAGTGGTCCAGATAAACATCATCCAGTTGGTATTTTGAGGAGGCAGATATTCTCTGCAAACTTATGTGATCTAGGAGGAGATTTTTGTACTTCTTCAGAATAGTTTTCTATTCTGAGAGAGAGACCGGTGCATGATCACTGATAGTTCCAGGATAAATCTGAGTGCCTATAATAGCCTCATCATGGAGCTGCTAACTAAAAAGTAGTAAAGTAAAAGTGTGAGTGGTGTACTGGATGACCCTGAGAGAGGTCAAGGTCAAATTTATTTGTATAGCACATTTCCAGACAAACAATGCTGCACAAAGTGCTTAATAATATAAAATGCCATTAAAAGAGACAATGTAAAACAATAATAACAATATCATACAATGATAGGACAATAAAATAATTAAAACAATAACTAAGAATATTAAAATAAGACCAGAATGCTTGGGTCATAGTGTGTTAAAAGCCAGGGCATACAAATGTGTCTTTACTAGTGATTTAAATTTGGTCAAGTGTTTGTGCAGATCTAATATTTATGGGGAGACTATTCCAAAGTCTGGGACCTGCCACAGAGAAGGCTCCATCACCACGAGATTGAGACTAGTCCGTGGCATGGAAAGCATTAATCTTGAGCTAGACATGATGGTTTTTCCTGGAGCATAAACAGAGAGGAGCTCAGACACGTAAAAACAAACAAGTGAAAGTTTAAATTGGATCCTGTAGGAGACAGGAAGCCAGTGTAGAGAAGCTAAAACTGGAGTTATATGCTCTCTCCGTTTGGTACCAGTTAGCAGGCGAGCAGCTGGATCTGAAGACGATGGATGGAGGCCTGGTCTAGACCAAAATACAATGAATTGCAATAGTCCAACCTGCAAGTAAGGAAAATGTGAATAACACATTGAAAGACGTTAGCCGGGAGGTCTGGCTTTACCTTGGCCAGCTGTCTTAACTGAAAGAAGCAGGACTGAACTGCTGCAGTCACCTGCTTATTCAATTTAAAAGAACCATCAAGGTAGACGCCGAGGTTTTTTACATGTGTTTTACAGTAGGAGGAAAAGGGGCCCAGAGAGCTATCAAAAATGACAACTTCAGTTTTATTTTCATTTAGCTTTAGAAATTTAATGAAATGAAATGCTGTACCGTGAGAAGATGGAGCCCAATGGCAACAAATAGAGGGCGAACAGGGCAGGGCCCAAAATAGAGCCTTGAGGTACACCGTATTTAAGAGGGGCTATTTTGGATTTATGGGGGCCCATATTGACATAAAAAGACCTTCCTGACAAGTGGAACCGAAACCACTTTAGGGCAGATCCCTTTAAATCTCTTAAAGCATGATGGGACACAGCCTGTAGCAAGGGACGTATTAATTAATCTCAGGATAAAAGGCCCGACAGTATTAAAAGTGCTTTTAAGCAAGCTTGGGGGGAGACAGTCAGAGGGGCAGTGTGATGATCTTAGGTTACTAACTACCGCAGTCAAGTCATTAAGGGAGACGGGATCAAAGACAGCTGAGCACACAGGAGAAAGACTCGGATCTGAGGCAGCAGACGACGAGACAACAGCCCTGATGGATAGAACCTTGTTGTTAAAAAATGCTAAAAAATCATCACAAATACTTGGTGAAGAAATGACTCCAGCATTATCACGTGAACTAAGAAAACGATTAAGGACATTAGAAAGTACCTGAGGCCTGTGACTGTTTACTGACACCAAGTTTGAGACAAACTGTGTCTTTGCAGTTTTTACAGCTTCTTGGTGAGCAGAAAGACGAGAAAATCTATAGAGAAACGTGCAATCTGTCCTTTTTCCATCTTTCGGCACGTCTATAGTCACGTCTAAGGGAGCGCGTATGTTCATTCAACCACGGCTCTGATAATTGCTTAGTGCACACAGTCCTAAACGGAGCAATCGAGTCCAAAATATCAGTGCAGGTAGAATGAAGAATGTCCGAAAGGTCCTCAACACTTTTACAGGTGGAGTTCATTATTCCAGAGTCCCTAAAGGCAGCAGAAAAAGCGGCGCTGTTAGAGCATTAAGCGCTCGCTTTTTGTGCGCTGGGGCGCACGGCTTATCTACCGAGCAGCGCAGCGTTAGAGTGAACAACACAGGAAGACGATCAGAGATGCACAACTCAGATATTTCCGTGATGCACACATCCAGCCCGCGGGAAAGCACCAAGTCCAGTGTGTGACCTTTTTCTTGCCTCTGAGAGGGATGTGAACGCCACATCGCAAAGACCAAAATCACATGTGTGTTGTTTGAGTGTAGACTGTCAGTTCCTCTGACTCTTGCTGTCAGAGTGAAGGTGAAAGTGAAGAGAAGAAGGTATGAAAAAAGGAGGGGTCATCAACATTTGGCCCACATATACTAACAATAAACAGATCCATATTTTCAATACATATATAAATATTAATACCTGCCTTCTGTGTGTGTGTGTGTGTGTGTGTGTGTGTGTGTGTGTGTGTGTGTGTGTGTGTGTGTGTGTGTGTGTGTGTGTCACACAGAGCCTGAAAGTCCTTATGAAGACTTTACTGACTAACGTATCAGGACCTTTGGTCATGTAAAGTGTTTCTGTTGTTCACAGGACAGCCTCTTAACTGCATCCACACTTGAGGACCTCACCTGTGGGGACAGGTCCTCTGAGCTGAGCAAGATTCTGCTGGTACCTGAGAAGCAGCGACCCGTGATCCAGGCGTATCGCAATTCTGTGTGTAGCGAAGGGGCGGAGCAAAAGTCAGCACGCTTCAGGCAGCTGAGCCTGGAGCTGAGAAAGCAGATCAACACGCAGAGTGTCACCGAAAAGGTAACATGGAGGACATTGTCCATCAGGCCATTTTTAAACATTGGTATAGTTACAGTTATCATTGAGAAATAATATTGTTAACTATATGCATGTTTTTCATTTCCAAGACCTACTCTACTTACTGTTTTGAGACCTCCAGCCCTGGAGTTTAGGGATAGGAATTGATAGGAATTTAGCGCTTCCGAATCCATTATCGATATCACTTATCGATTTGATTCCTTATTGATTCTCATTGGCTCCGTTTTCAGAGTACAATGATTGCTAAGCAGTAATAAAGAAATTACATTGATGCAAATTAATTGCATGAGAGTCTTTCTGCTTTAGAAACATGAACAGGTAGAACGGGAGTTTGCAGCCTAACTGCTCATCAGCTTCTTACCTGTTGAAGTTCAGGGTCTGGCTGCTGGGGTCGGCATTCACTTAGCTTTCACTCTGGGCTCTTGGCTAGCTTAGCATTAGCATGCTGTCTGTGCAGAAGCTTGCAAAGAACCAAAGTTGTGTTAGCAACATAATGCGGTTGTTTATGTCCTGGATGCAGTTTTCCACTTTACCATCATGCTGTCGTCCTTTGGTGCAATAAAACTATATTTCTATATGCACTCTGTAGACTGCGCCTCTGTTTTCCTCGTCTGACACACGAACTGATATTAGCTGATTGTAGAAGGAGTGCACGAACTGATAAGGGGAATCATTGATAAGGCAGACTAACAATTCCAAGGAACTGGACTTCTAGGGACCGGTTTCCTACAAGAATTTGCTCTCGACTCCCATCCCTACCTGTGGTAGTCTAATAGTTGGTGCCCGAGCACTGAAATTGCAAGAGCCCTATTGTATCCTATTGTATCTGATCCATTTAGTGCGAAACCCCTATTCTGTCTGCTTCATTCAGTTTTAGGTCTTCAGCACAAAGTGCAGAGGCGTTATTGTGTCTGCTCCGTGGATTATTATTATTTTATGGAATGAATCAACGTTCTAAAGTCATGACCGTGTGTGCACATGCTTCAGTAACAGAGAAAATGTTCATATTTTACAGGTTTCACGTACTGAGACTACAGGATGCTTTTTTTGAACTTTTTGAACTATATTTGCTCAGTTTCACATACATCATCCATCTGGACCAAACCTGTCATATGGGTCCATCCCTGAACCCAGTACTATGTTAGCTTTTAACAATAGTCACAGCACCACATAGTGGTGACAGAAACTGGTTTCTCAATTGTCAAGTCTGTCAAAAACTGGGCATGCTTGAGTCCAAACTGTCAGACGTCTAATATTGGTCACTATTGTGGCGCCACCTAGTGGCAACAGAAAATATGCAGTAGATTATAATCATCATCCCATCCATCCATCCATCCATCTGTCCATTTTCTTCCGCTTATCCGAGGCAGGGTCGCGGGGGCAGCAGCCCAAGCAGAGAAGCCCAGACCTCCCTCTCCCCAGCCGCCTCCTCCAGCTTATCTGGGGGAACACCAAGGCGTTCCCAGGCCAGCCGAGAGATATAATCTCTCCAGCGTGTCCTGGGTCTGCCCCGGGGCCTCCTCCCGGTGGAACACCTCGCTCAGGGGGCGTCCTTGTCAGATGCCCGAACCACCTCAGCTGGCTCCTTTCGATGTGGAGGAGCAGCGGCTCTACTCTGAGCCCCTCCCGGATGGCTGAACTGGATGCGTGCCTCATCTGATTCCCACTGCTTCACACTCGGCTGCAAACCATTCCACTGCGAGCTGGAGGCCATCACTCAATGAAGCCAACAGAACCACATCATCCGTGAAAAGCAGAGATGAGATTCTGAGACCAATCAAGTGAAGCCTTCCACCACTTGGCTGCACCTAGAAATTCTGTCCACAAAAATTATGAACAGAATCGGTGACAAAGGGCAGCCCTGGTGGAGCCCATCACCCACTAGGAACGAGTCCGACTTATTGTCCGACTTATGTTGGACCAAGCTCTCGCAACGGTTGTATAAGGATCGAATGGCCCGTAGCAATGGGCCAGACTCCCCATATTCTCAGAGCACCTCCAACAGGACAGTCTGAGGGACACGGTCGAATGCCTTCTCCAAGTCCATGAAACACACGTAGACTGGTTGGGCAAACTCCCATGCACCCTCAAGTATCCTTGAGAGGGTAAAGAGCTGGTCCAGTGTTCCACGACCAGGACGAAAACCGCATTGTTCCTCCTGTATCCGAGGTTCGACTAACGGACAGACTCTCCTTTCCAGCACCCTGGCATAGACTTTCCCAGGGAGGCTGAGGAGTGTGATTCCCCAGTAGTGGGAACACACCGTTCGATCCCCTTCTTTGAAGATGGAAACCACAACCACCACCAGGTCTGCCGATCCAGAGCTACCACCCCTGATCTCCATGGAACATTGTAGAGGCGTGTCGACCAAGACAGCCCTACTATAACTAACAGTACTTTGTAATTTGATCTGTATCTTCTAGGTTATACACTACAGGTAAAAAGTTTGGACACACCTACTCATTTAATGCTTTTTCTTTATTTTTACTACCCTTCCTACATTGTAGATGCAAACTGAAGACATCAAATAGGGAGGGGCCAGCCACCCTTCGGAGGAAGCTTATTTCTGCCGCTTGTATCCGCGATCTCATTCTTTCAGTCACTACCCACAGCTCGTGACCATAGGTGAGGGTAGGGACGTAGATCGACTGGTAAATTGAGAGCTTTGCTTTTACACTCAGCTCCCTCTTCACCACGACGGACCGGTGCTGTCACTGCAGCCGCTGCACCAATCCGTCTGTCGATCTCCCGCTCCCCCTCCGCGAATCGCTACCTTATCGTGGTGGAGGGGTTTGTGTGTCCCAGGGATCCCAGGAGCTATGTTGTCTGGGGGCTTTTGCCCCCTGGTAGGGTCTCCCATGGATGAGGGACCAGACAAAGAGTAATTCAGAAGACCCCTATGAAAAGACCATCGAGGGAACAGTTCACCCTGCCCGGAATAGGGTTACCGGGGCACAGCCCTGGAGCCAGGCCCGGAGAGGGTGCCCGAGGGCAAGCGTCTGGTGGGCTGTGCCCGAAAAAGGGACATAGGCCCATCTTCCTGCAGACCCACCACCTGCAGGAGGCACCGAAGGGGTCGGGTGCAATGTGAGTCAGGCGGACCGATTCCCGGCTACCAATACTGGCAATTGGGTAATCATCATCCCATGTAGGTGAAATTTTAGTTGGTGCTTCAACACGATATAGATCAGCAAGACATGCAATAGTGAGTATTCTCCATTGCACCTAAAAGTGCAAGCACCTCATTGTATCCGGCCGGTTTAATATTAGTCAGGGAAATGTTTGACCTTTGTGAGGACCTAAACATGTCCGCTATGGGGAAAAATAGTAACATAACAGGAAGTCCAACATTTTGATTTTAGTCATTTTATCATTAGGACCTGATAGAGTCAGCCAATCAAGTACCCAAAAGCAAAGGAAGTAACTGTATGGCAGGAACTGGAGACAACCTAAACCACATTCTGCACTCACTACGTCTAAAGATTTTAGAAACCAGTACTGTGATCACCCAAAGGGGGATTTGGCTAGAACCTGGGAGGAGCAGTGCAGAGCTCTTAAATGGATGTAACGTCTGAAGATAATTAAAGTCTCCGATCGTATATAACTGGTTCCACATATAAGTGTGCATGTGTGACCCCCATAACTAGCACCTTTGCTCATGTATCTTGGGCTGGCCTCTGCCTCCTCCTTTTAATTGATGTGTTTTAAGGTTTTAAGGTTTTTTTAAGGTACCTGTGATTTCATGTAATCTGAATAAAAACCTGCTGAAAGTGTATTTTTTTTTATACAAATTATATATTTATATATATTCAATATTAAGGTACTAAGCTCAATGCCATATTTAAATGCCATACGTATAAAGTAATAGATGTCTGTTAATTAATTTCTATTTTATCATGTGTGACAAGTATTTTGGGCTTCAGTCTCAGTTTATGCAAATTGGAATTATTTCAATCAAATGGAGGATGCTTTAATTAATTTTGCTTTATCCTGAGGCTAGGGAGAATTAAACCTTATTTAAATATTTACATTTTGGATGATTAAATCTCTATAACTTGCTATTGTGGATTGGTAGTACTACTTGTATTTAGACTGTGATCTGAACGGCACGTTTAACTGGCAGATATAAGTTTTTTGTTAGTCATACTAAGCGTGGGTGTGGACTCTTCCATCTGTACGGTTTGATTTGATTTTTGTCTGGATCCTTTTCTTTAGTTTGTAATTCTCTGGGAACCATGAAGACCCAAGCTGCTGCTACAAGTTTTTTTCACTGTCCAGGAGTGTGAATGTGGACTAGCAGCTCTGTCATTGAGGTCAGCGTGAGGTTGTGTGGGTCCAGTTTGCAGAAAGACCAGTTGATGCCTGAATGTGAGTCAAAGAGGCACACGACTACAGAACAGACTTTGTTACTTACACAAAGAGTTTCTGAAAGTCGGCCTTGCGAAAGACAGTTGTAACAGTACTGTGTGGTTCTCTGCCCCGAGACACCGACAGTGCTGTCAGATGGTAAGCATGTCTATTATAGTCTACGCTTCATAATTGTCTAGCAGCCTTTGGACATGCATTTGAAATGCAATAAGTCTCCTAATCAGCTAGAAATATTAACAAATTTACCATCTAGTCAAAGGAAAGAAAAAGCAACTAAAAGCTATTAAACAATGACGATGTTCAAAAATTTAAATAAACATGCATTGAAGTCAAAGTTAGTGTTGAATCATTCCTTAATTTGTAGAAGCACGAAGACTTTACATTTGTCTTTGGTTGAATATAAACTAGGGCTGAACGATATATCGCATTTGCGATAATATCGCGACATGATCAAGTGCAATTTTCTAACCGCAAAGGCTGCGATTATACTCTGGACATGTCCAAATTCATGGGCTGTATCCTCCTGAGGCCGCATTTGTAGACCGATTACGTCACAGCGACGCGCCGAAGGCTGTCCAAATTCGTAGACTCCTCCGAATGTAGCCGACAAATGCGTCCTCCTTTTCCCCGAATTTGAAGGATGGGTCGGGTGTGTCCTTCGTGGCCTACCATATCCCAGAATTCATAGCGCGGCCCAGCCAAACTCCAGTTTCCAGCAATGGCGGCCGCTACTAAGTTTTAAAATTACTCATACTAATCTTTCTGGGTCACAAAATAAACTTTTAACATATTTTCAGGCGAGAAAGTAGCTGTGTAAACATCAAATATCTGCTCGGTTTATCAAGATATCCCATATTTGCAAAAGTGCTTCGACGTTTTCAGAGGCGTCTGCTACCCACCAGCTCGACAGCTAGCCGGGAGCTCGAGGGTTACTGATGCGGCCGAGAACGGCACAACTCCCGGCACATCATTTTCAGATCACCGCGGAGTTTCGCTGCTCGGGTTAAACATAATATATAAGTCACTTAGACAACCTAAAAATGTTATTGTTGGGCTTTTTTCAGTGTTTTGTTTGTTCGTGAGTAAATCGGTTTGGCTGAGATTAAAGTTATTAGATTAGATAAAATAAAACTTTATTAATCCCCCGGGTGGGTTCCTCCTTGGTTTTCACACAGCTGACTAAACGTCAAACAGAAAACTTATTAAACAGAAGTATGAGACAGTCGAGAATTTACACCAGTGTCTGGTTATATTTTAGATAGCAAGAAGCAGACGGCCGAGTTTATTAAACTCCACCGAGACAGCGGTGACGCTAATCAGAACTAGACCGTCCAATTTCACGCCTTTAAACTTTAAAGGCGTGTTTGTGTGTGTGTTTATACAATTGCTATTATGTTTGCACTTTATGTGTAATGTTACTGACTGCAGAGATCAGTAAGATGTGTGTATTTTTTATTTATTAGTTTTATTTATTTAATATTATTTTTTTATTGAATGACTGTCTAGTAGTTCACAGATGTCGAAAAACTGAGTGTGGTAAAGCCACTGATTTTGTTTATGTATATTTCTGCAATCTGCACATTGTACTGACTTTCATTTTAATGTTTACACCAGGGTTCCTTGTCAGCACTTTATGCTCAGATGTTTGTAAGCTAAAAATAAACTATTGTGTATGTTCAAATATACTGTTGTGATTGAAGAAGTTAAATAAAAATGTCAGTCATCAATTCATGCATCACCTCATGTCATCATAACAGAGGTCTGTCTTCCAGGAAAGAACAGTTTAAAATTAATGTAATATAGTATTGGCCATACTATAAGATGTATTGCTTGTCTTTGTTTAATAATACAGAAGACAAAGACCTTAAAAAATAATCGCATATCGCATCGCAATCGCAATATTGGGGCAAAAAATCGCAATTAGATTATTTTCCATAATCGTTCAGCCCTAATATAAACCTGCTGTAATGATCGTTGTTGAGTCATTTTTGTTATCTGCTTGTGCTACTTTTTGAAGGAACAATCAGATTGGTTATTATTGCCAACATTTTGGGCTGCTTCTTCTTCCAACTGTTGTTTCAGTTGGTCAGTTTCTCTGTTTAACTACTAAAAGCTTCTGGACCTGGTTCAGTGTAGTTTCTTCATCTTCTCTCTATGGTTGAGGTGAGTTCATTAATCATTTGACAGATTGTTATCATTGTCACCAGAAGATCTCTCGTTATCCATATGAGCAACAGGCAACTTAAACAGGCTCGTTATAAGGAAAAAAATTAACCCAGAATAATGCAGCTCACGTGACCCCAAGTGTTCGCAAACCCACTGGTTAATACCAGGAGGTCCATGCCTTATCTTACCCATCCGGCATTGAAGACAGCGGGGAGACTGCGCACAATGCTTTTAGTGAGAGGTAATCGAGAATATATGCTGACTGCACCTGTGCTGCTAAATAGTGAAGTCAGTGGTCACCCTTCCCTTTTGTTTGACTCTTTGGCCTTGAGACATCCATCCACATGTGTGTGGAATATCTGGATGCCTGTGTGCAAGCCCACATCCATGTCTACAGTCAAAGTCGTCCCCTTCCTGGCCTCATTATGTCAAGATTGGTAATCTTGGTAACAGGTAATCTGCCACTATATTACACTTGCTGATGGTGAACCTAAAAGGCTGACGTGAGAGTTACCATTGTAACAGGCAGCTGTTGTAATTCTGTTCGAATTGATCCAAGTGGCTGCTTGGTGGTCAGTTTCCAGATCAAATTCCTATCTACACAAATAATATTGGAGTTTCTCCAGTGCCCACTTAATGGCCAAGGCTTCGTTCTTCACAGTGGAATACATTGTGTCATGTGGGTTCCGGCCAAGATATAGGACTGGATGTTCTTTTCCATGGTCTCCTCGGGCCAGGACTGCTCTAGAGTGATCTGTGGAAGCATCAACAATCTTCAGCTTAAGTCAGGACTCCTGCAGAGAGGTCTGAATCTGAATCAGAATCAGAATCAGAATACTTTATTGATCCCTGGGGGAAATTATTTTTTGTTACAGTGCTCCATTTTAAACCAACATTAAGACAAGACAGACAATACACTAACTAAGAATAGTACAATATATACATATATATACATACATACATACATAAGTCACTCATAAATAAATATTTGGAAAAGAAACATGTGTAGTTGTAGCAGCAAACAGTGTGTTAAGTGGATGCGTTGTACAGGGAGATGGCCACAGGCAGGAATGATTTCCTGTGTCGTTCAGTGGTGCATCATGGGTAATCTCAGTCTCTCACTGAACGTGCTCCTGTGACTGACCAGCATGTCATGGAGTGGGTGGGAGGTGTTATCCAACATTGTCTTTATCTTGGACAGCATCCGCCTCTCCGACACCACCTTGAGGGAGTCCAGCTCCATCCCCACAACATTGCTGGCCTTACGGATCAGTTTATTAAGTCTGTTGGCATCTGCGACCCTCAGCCTGCTCCCCCAGCATGCAACAGCATAGAGGATCGCACTGGCCACAACAGACTCATAGAAAATCCTCAGCATTTTCTGGCAGATGTTGAAGGACCTCAGTCGCCTCAAAAAATAGAGACGACTCTGGCCCTTCCTGTAAAGTGCTGTGGTGTTTTTAGCCCAGTCCAGTTTATTGTCAATGTGTACTCCAAGGTATTTATAGTCCTCCACAATGTCAACACTGACCCCCTGGATTGAAACAGGGGTCAAGTGTTTCCTGGTCTTCCTGAAGTCCACGATCAGTTCCTTGGTCTTTGCCACGTTGAGCTGCAGATGATTCTGCTCACACCACGTGACAAAGGAGTCGACCACAGCCCGGTACTCTGTCTCATCATCCCTGCTGATGCATCCAACCACCGCAGAGTCATCAGAAAACTTCTGAAGATGGCATGTCTCTGTGCAGTGGCTGAAGTCTGTGGTGTAGAGGGTGAAGAGGAAGGGGGAGAGGACAGTCCCCTGTGGTGCCCCTGTGTTGCTAATCACCTTGTCAGACACACACTGTGGGAGACGTACATATTGTGGTCTTCCTGTCAGGTAATCAACAATCCAGGACACCAGAGAAGCATCCACCTGCATCGCTGCTAACTTATCACCCAGGAGGGTCGGCCTGATGGTGTTGAAAGCACTGGAAAAGTCAAAAAACATGACCCTCACAGTGCTCGCCGGCTGGTCCAGATGGGTGTAGACACGATTGAGCAGGTAGATGATGGCGTCCTCTGTTCCGAGACGAGGCTGATAAGCGAACTGAAGGGGATCCAGGTGTGGTCTTACTATGGGTCGCAGCTGGTCCAGGATGAGCCTTTCCAGGGTCTTCATGATGTGGGAGGTCAGTGCCACGGGCCTGTAATCCTGGGGGCCACTGGGACGTGGCGTCTTTGGTACAGGGACGAGGCATGATGTCTTCCACATCACCGGGACCCTCTGCAGACTCAGACTCAGCATAAACAGTTTATGAAAGACTCCACACAGCTGGGGGGCACAGGCCTTGAGGACAAGGGGACTCACTCCGTCTGGTCCAGCAGACTTGCCTGAGTGAAGTCTCCTCATTTGCATCTCAACCTGGTATTGAGTGAAGGTGATGGGTGGGGGAGGGGTGTCAGGAATCTCACAGGAGGCAACATGTGAAGAGAGAGGCTGGCACAGTGGTGTGGCTCTGGATTCCAGGCTGACTGCAGGTGAGGTTGTGGGGGTGGGAGCAGACACTGTGGTGTCGAATCTATTGAAAAACAGATTCAACTCATTGGCTCTATTCTCACCTCCCTCAGCTCCCCTGCTGTTGGTTGGCCTGAATCCAGTGATGGTCTTCATGCCCCTCCACACCTCTCTCATGCTGTTCTGCTGGAGTTTCCACTCCAGCTTCCTCCTGTAATTGTCCTTAGCCTCTCTGATCTTGTCCTTTAGTAACACCTGGATCTTCCTCACCTCCTCTTTGTTGCCCCCTCTGAAAGCCCTCTTCTTGTTGTTGAGGAGGGCTTTGATGTCCTTAGTCACCCACGGCTTGTTATTTGGGTAACAAATGTCTGTTAACACATAGTGAGTGAAAAAGGTGACTGAAAAGGAAAAACTCAGTTTGAAGCCTGATCTTGAAAGTAGAGATAGTGTCTGTCTCCTGAATCCAAACTGGAAGCTGGTTCCACAGAAGAGGGGCCTGAAAACTGAAGGCTCTGCCTCCCATTCTACTTTTAAATACTCTAGGAACAACAAGTAGGCCTGCAGAGCGAGAGCCAAGTGCTCTAATAGGGTGATATGGTACTACAAGGTCATTAAGATAAGATGGGGCCTGATTATTTAAGACCTTGTATGTGAGGAGCAGGATTTTGAATTCTGGATTTAACAGGAAGCCAAAACAGGAGAAATCTGCTCTCTCTTTCTAGTCCCTGTCAGGACTCTTGCTGCAGCATTTTGGATCAGCTGAAGGCTTTTCAGCGAGTTTTTAGGACTTCCTGATAATAATGAATTACAGTCGTCCAGCCTGGAAGTAATAAATGCATGAACTAGTTTTTCAGCGTCACTCTGAGACAGGATATTTCTAACTTTAGAGATGTTGCACAAATGGAAGAACGCAGTCTTACATATTTGTTTAATATGTGCGTTGAAGGACATGTCCTGGTCAAAATGACTCCAAGGTTCCTCACAGCGTTACTGGAGGCCAAGGTAATGCCATCCAGAGGAAGAATCTGGTTAGATATTATATTTCTAAGATTTATAGTAACTTCAGTTTCGTGTAAATTTGAGAAAATTAGAGGTCATCCTGGTCTTTATGTCTTCTAGATTAACTAATTGGTGTGTGTTAATTGACTTTGTGGATAGATAAATTTGGGTATCATCTGCACAGCAGTGAAATGTGTGCTATGCCTTCTAATGATACTGCCAAGGGGAAGCATCTATACATTTTTGGAGTACACATAGATAATAAACACCAATGCACTCTACAGGAAGGGCAAGCGTCGTCTTTATTTTCTTAGGCAGCTGAGGTCTTTTAAACATCTGTTGGAAAATGCTCAGGATTTTCTATGAGTCTATTGTGGCCATGCTATCCTTCGTGAGGTTGCATGATGGAGCTTCAGGTTGAGGGTCGCAGATGCCAACGGACTCAAACTGGTCCGCAAGGCCAGTAATGTTGTGGGGATGGAGCTGGACTGCCTTAAGGTGGCGTGGGAGAGGCAAATGTTGTCCAAGATAAGGACAATGCTGGAAAATACCTCCCACCTACTCAATGACGTGCTGGCCAGTCGCAGGAGCACGCTCAGTAAGAGGCTGGGATTACCCAAATGCAGATTTAACAACACAGGAAATCATTCCTGCCTGCAGTAGCACTGCATTGGTACAAGATGATAACAGTGGAGAATTATACCCTTTAGTTAGTTACAGCACTTTCAGAAAGACGTCTACTGTGAGAATATCTGTTCTCAATGTTGTGTAATCTCTTATTGTAAATTTATTAAGAAGTGATCAGAGAAAAAAAGGACATTAGGGAATGTTGTTAAATATTCAGTTTCTATGTCAGAACAAGATCTCTATTGTGATTAAAGTGGTGGGTGGGTTCTTTTACATTTTCAGAGAAGCCAATAGAATCTAAGAACATATTAAATGCCATGTTGAAGCTGTCATTACATTGGAGATTATGTATCGGAATTTCAGGAGCGGGACCACGCCTCCAAACATGCTCCTTCCGGTTGTCATCTATATAGGTTCCCCCCAGTTCTGCAAACTGTTCATTCTCGTTTACGTGCAAACAGGGTCCATTCTCGGCAAATACCTTTAAACACAGCTCATCTCTCAGGAGTAACGTAGTTTTACAATCACCATCTCGACCGTCAGCGCGTCAGACGGCACCAGGTTGCCAGGTACCTTTCTCCTTCATTCGCAAAAGCAGCAGCAAGCTTTTCGACCATCGGGTTGCCAGTTTGCATAGTTAAGGAAAAAAATAAAAGGGCACAGAGTTGCCAGTACTCCTTCCCTCCATAGCAAATGCAGCATACTTCGGCACTGAGTTGCCAGGTTCCCAGCCTCTTCCATCCTTGGCTAAACTCCGTAGCAAACGTCGGCACCGGCCAGGTTCCTTGATCCCTCATTCCTGAAAGCAGCAGCAGCTTCGGCAGTTGGCAGTTGTCTGCATAGACAAATAAATAAAAAGGCACCGGGATGCCAGGTTTTCCTTCATCCCCCATTTGCATGCAGCATCTAGCGTCCCTACTACCGAACTGCCAGTTTCTCCACTTCTATCATTGCAAGCAGCAGCAAACCCTTCTAGCACAGTGGTGTCAGGCTCTTGCTATATCTGCCATGTGCAAACCGCAGTGACAAGCTTCTTACCCCTGAGTTGCCAGTTCCTGTCCATCCATCAGGGCTAAAGCAGCAGAGAATCCTTCTAGGTGGTTCCTTCTATATCCATCATTCGTAATCGCAGCAGCAATCTTCTTCCACCACGTTGCTAGTTTCTCAGCATCCGTTATTCCAAAGCAGCAGTAAAACCCCTCTGGCACTAAGATGACAGGTTCTCTCTTTATCCCTCATTCGCAAATGCAACAGCATGCCTCCGGCACCGAGATACCAGTTTCGCTGCCATCTTTCCTGCCTTTGCAAAACAAAGGTGAACCTTTGTGGCACCGAGATGGCAGGTTCTGTCCTCTATCGCTCCTTCTAAGACATCCAAACTGCGTCATGCGCATAATTCTTCATAGCGTGCCTTCACTTCTCATGTGCTTTCACCAGCATCATCAGGCATCCACCCTCGACACAATCATTTGAGACCGCTCTCTAAGTCGACTCACGGTTCTGACTGCGTCTGAACGACTTATCATCTCCCATGAAGTCCAGTGGACTCGCACTCTGCTCTCGGACGATTTTGACGTTATTATAGCAGAGATTATTTTCCTCTAATCAGTCTTTCAATTCATCAACTCTCCCCAAGCTGGTACTGTCACTTCTGTTAATTCAGAAAT
This sequence comes from Diplotaxodon limnothrissa, assembly GCF_057381915.1. Classification (NCBI taxonomy): domain Eukaryota; kingdom Metazoa; phylum Chordata; class Actinopteri; order Cichliformes; family Cichlidae; genus Diplotaxodon; species Diplotaxodon limnothrissa. The sequence goes on along the minus strand of NC_140607.1, from coordinate 1,875,155 downwards.
CAGCTGAGGCGTTATTGCTACCTTATCTGAAGTAATTAACCAGCTAAGCACCCCCTCTCCATCTTCTACTCAAAGACAAGCTTTTTGAGGCGCCGAGCCCTACCTCAAATCTCAAATCCAGCATTCTTCTCTGTCAGAGCTTCAGCTCAAAGTTGAGCCACGTCGCTACCCGATCGAGGGTTCCCCTCATTCATCCATTAAGATTTCCGTTGTTTGCAACTTCCTTTGATCTCTTCTCCTGCCATTCCTTCCGAATTGTCTGAGCTCATCCTCTCCACACCACGGAGCGACGTTCGCTCTCCATGCGATCGTCTTTGTCCTCTTCTCCTTCTCTCTCCCCACCTTTACCTACTAAAATGCTGTCAATCCGAAAATGAGGACGTGGGTCCAGCTAGTGAATTGGAGATTATGTATTGGAATTTCAGGAGTGGGACCACGCCTCCAAACACGCTCCTTCCGGATGTCATCTATATATAGGGGGCGATCGTGGCTCAAGAGTTCAACAGTGTATGAATGTGTGTGTGAATGGGTGGATGACTGAACGTGTAAAGCGCTTTGAGGTCCTTAGGGACTAGAAAAGCGCTATATAAATACAGTAGGGCTGGGTATCGTCACTGATTTCTAGAATCGATTCAATTCCGATTCACAAGGTCCCGAATCGATTCGATCCACGATTCGATTTAAATCTGGGAAATTTTGACAGTCAGAAATATTATAATTCAGATCTGTACATTTACATATTTTTGTATCAATAAAAAGGAAGCTGACAGTTTCGAGACTTTATCACAGGTGTGAGCGTCACAGCAGAGGCCTTTGTGTCAAAGTAGCGGAAGATAAAACACAGAAAAACATGAAGGTGATTTTCCTGTTCTGGGATTTTATAAAAATATTCTGCAGTACATCAAAAACGAAAGAAAACCATTAATCAACATATGAACATCACCTCTGAAGTTACAGCGGTTTTATTAGAGACACAGCGTTTTGCATTTTGAATAATTTTAAAAAGTTTAAATTTGTTCAGTATTGAACAGCAGAAATGAGGTTTTCTTTTCGGAAGTATGTAAAAGGGAAAAAAACAGCGGCTGACAGCGCTGTAAACAACAGTAGACTGGTGCGTAACAAGCAAGCGAATAATGAAGAAAGGGAAACTGTTCTTGAAGTACAGAGAGAGAGAGAGAGCTGTGCATCGCGGTGGAAGCAAAACAGTGAAAGTCAGAGTGAATTCATGACGATGTTTATGTGAAGCGTAGTTTGGATCTTCTTTTGCTGCTGGTTCGGTCAATATTGTTTGGAGAGAGATCAAACTAACAGCTTTAGAATCGGCGCAAAAAGGGCGTGAACACACAGCGCCGACCCGCCGACAGATCAGAATCAGCGAGCTGTCGGCTTTCAGCCCCGACCGTGAGAAAGGCGACATCTAACTGATTCTGATCCGCGGGTCGCGCTGTGTGTTTAAGTCTATGTGCAGAATCCCTGTACCTGCTCTCATTTACTGTCTTAGCTGTTTGGTGGTTCTTGAAATTTTGTGAGATGTCACCAGAGATTCTGGCATTTCAGGCAAAATAAATTTATATTAAAAAAATCGACTCAGGATTTTAATGAATCGATTTTACGTTATCCAAGCCAGAATCGATCTTAATCGATGAATCGATTATAAAAACCCACCCCTAAAATACAGGCCATTTACCATATAGGTTCCCTCAGTTCTGCAAGCTGTTCATTCTCGTTTACGTGACCCACCCTTCCTCCCTCCTTGTTCTTAATTCTTTAACTTCTTCACTCCTATTTATAGCACGGGATCTGCCAGGCCCGGGAGCCGTCGCCAGTCCCCTTCGAGGCCTTCCCCAAACCGCAGCTCAATTAATGTCCAAGCATCACCTTTACCTACTAAAACGCTGCCAATCCTAAAATGAGGATGTGGGCCCAGCTAGTGAATGGATGTTAAAATCACCCACAATAATTATTTTATCTGAGCTGAGCACTAAGTCAGATAAAAAGTCCCAGAAATCAGACAGAAACTCAGTGTAAGGCCCAGGTGGACAATAGATGATAATAAATAAGACTGCTTTCTGAGTTTTACAGCTGGGGTGGACAAGACTAACCATCAGGCTTTCCAATGAATTAAAAGTCTGTCTGGGTCTTTGGTTAATAAGCTTGAGTGGACGATTGATGCCAAACCCTCTTTTGGCCTGTACTTCGAGGATTCTGATGATTACTATGACTGAGGGACATTCATTCATCTAAATTAACATTATGTTGAAACCAGGTTTCTGTGAGGCAGACTAAATCAGTTTATTGATCAATTGTTAATTTATGTACTAACAGGGATTCAACGGGAGACCAAATATTAATCCAGATTTGACTGTTTTACTCTTTGGTGCAGTCGTGGATACTGTATTGTTCTTTCTTTGTGATTTCTTTATGCTTAAATCATTTTTTCATGATTTTTGGTGATTTGGGAGTAGACATAGTCTTTAAGGGGATTTTGGAGGGATAAGGGAAGGAGAGAAGCTGCAGACAGCTCTGTAAGACTCTGTCACTCTTTCTGGTAAAGATGTTGGACAGGTCATCTGTTTGAAGCACCTCTTGCACCTCTAGTTCTTCGGCATCTCTGGCTCCACACTCATAATCCAAACATTGATTGGTCACATAACAGCATTTCTGGTTAGATCACATGGCATCAACCCAACTGCATAAAATCTGCATCGCCACCCTTTCACCTCCTGCCGAACCACCAACTGATGTGAAACTTTCAAAATGTTTTCAGTTCAGGTATAGTGACAGCACAGGGAGGATTAAATTCATGAATTCAGTTATTCATCTACATCAGCAGGGGGTCTGGAGCAGATTGCAGTTGTGTTTTCAGGCAGCTTCAGTCTTTAGTTTGAGTAAAAATGTGCACTGACATTTGAAAACAGGGTCCTTTTTCATATGTCTGCTGTAGCCATCATGTAATTTGCCCATTTCCTCCTTTCTTCCCATCCAGCTTCACCTGCAGCCCAGCTCTTCGGCTCTTCTGTCTCAGTCTAACGTTGGGGCTCTGTTGAAGGAACTGGCTGATGTAGAGAGGCTTCTGAAGGATGTGGACCTGCTTTCTAGTCTGGCTCGCCTGCTGCCCAAAGGGGCCTGTGCTGGTCGAACTCCAGCATCGCCAGCAAACACAACATGGCCTCTCAATGCCACCACATGGGGCCCCAACACAACTGACATTCCCGTAGAGGGTGATGAAGGAGGAGAGGAAGGTGGAGGAGCAGGAAGTGGGAAAGGGAAGAAGGAAACGGAGAATCCTCATTCTCAGTTTTCAGCATTTGTACAGTTATGGGCTGGACTGCAGCCCATTCTGTGTGGGAATAACAGGTGGGTATGACAAAAACTGTCTTTAATTGTATGAGGAATGCTTTTGTCATGTTGTTTTAAATAATATGAACATACATTTAAAGAAGTGCCCACGTGTTTAGACTACTCCTTTTTACAAAAAAGCTACCCAACCGAAGAGAAACAGAAGCAGCCACAGGTTTTATCTTTATATGAACAATGGTCAGAGTACAAAGCATATGCAATGAGAAAGCTCCTCCTCAGCTTCTCAACATAATAAAGTTCTAGCACATAAATTAAATACCAATCACATCAAGAATACGAGAACAGAGAGATTGTTAACAGCTTAAATGGGAAGAAATTAAAATACCAAAATACCTGGATATCAACATCAGCAAGAATGTCAATTAACTGTTTGTGAAATTGAAATAAGAGGATTACTTCTAGGACTTGTAGACAGTCAACTGTGTGGAATTAAATGAACTACAACTGAGCTCTAAAAGGATAAATGGACTGGTTCTTATATAGCGCTTTTCGACTTTATCTGAGCGCTCAAAGTCTTTATACATTCTCACATTCATACAAGCACTTTTTTCAGTTTTTTTCTGGTTAAACACTTTCTAACATTCACACACACTCATACTCTGTTGGATGCATGGGAGAGCACCTTGGGGTTAGTATCTTGCCCAAAGATATTTAACATGCAGACTGGAGAAGCCAGGGATCAAACCACCAACCTTCCCATTAGTAGATGACCTGCTGGATCTCCTGAGCTACAGCTGCCCCACCTCTAACTGATATAATTGTTGTAAATCAAAGTAATTATTGCTAAAACCACAAAATACTATGATAATAAATTTTTTAAAATTATTTTCAAACTACTCTGCTGTCCATGCACTTTATCGGCATACCGTTCTAGTAAACAAAAAAAGTGTGAAATATCTCAAAACATGCTTTATATTTTAGATTCTTCTAAATAGCCAACCTTTGCTTGATTACTGCTTTGCACTGTGGCATTTATCTGGGCTGAAAGTATCCTCAGCAGCAGAGGGACTCTTGGTCTTCCTTTCCTGCAGCAGTCCTCATGTGAGCCAGTTTCATCGTAGCGCTTGATGATTTTTGCGACTCCACTTGGGGACACATTCAAATTTTTAGCAACTTTTTGACTGACTGACTTTCAGTCCTTAAAGTAATGATGGGCTGTTGTTTCTCTTTACTCAGCTGATTGGTTCTTGCCATAATGTGAATTCTAACAGTTGTCAAATAGGGCTGTCAGCTGTGTCCGAACCTGACTTCTGCACAAAACAACTGATGGTCCCAGTGGCATTAAGAAGGCAAGAAATGAACAAATGGACCCTGACAGGCACACCTGTGAGGTGACTACATCATGAAGCTCACTGAGAGAAGGCCGAGGGTTTGCAGCGCTGTCAACAAGACAAATGGTGGAATCTAAAATATAAACATATTTAGAGTTATTTATCATTTTTTCTTTGCTTCCATATATCTGGCTTCATCTATTTGATGTCTTCAGTTTGTATCTACAATGTAGGAAGGGTAGTAAAAATAAAGAAAAAGCATTAAATGAGTAGGTGTGTCCAAACTTTTTACCTGTAGTGTATAACCTAGAAGATACAGATCAAATTACAAAGTACTGTTAGTTATAGTAGGGCTGTCTTGGTCGACACGCCTCTACAATGTTCCATGGAGATCAGGGGTGGTAGCTCTGGATCGGCAGACCTGGTGGTGGTTTCCATCTTCAAAGAAGGGGATCGAACGGTGTGTTCCCGCTACTGGGGAATCACACTCCTCAGCCTCCCTGGGAAAGTCTATGCCAGGGTGCTGGAAAGGAGAGTCTGTCCGTTAGTCGAACCTCGGATACAGGAGGAACAATGCGGTTTTCGTCCTGGTCGTGGAACACTGGACCAGCTCTTTACCCTCTCAAGGATACTTGAGGGTGCATGGGAGTTTGCCCAACCAGTCTACATGTGTTTCATGGACTTGGAGAAGGCATTCGACCGTGTTCCTCAGACTGTCCTGTTGGAGGTGCTCTGAGAATATGGGGAGTCTGGCCCATTGCTACGGGCCATTCGATCTTTATACAACCGTTGCGAGAGCTTGGTCCAACATAAGTCGGACAATAAGTCGGACTCGTTCCTAGTGGGTGATGGGCTCCGCCAGGGCTGCCCTTTGTCACCGATTCTGTTCATAATTTTTGTGGACAGAATTTCTAGGTGCAGCCAAGTGGTGGAAGGCTTCACTTGATTGGTCTCAGAATCTCATCTCTGCTTTTCACGGATGATGTGGTTCTGTTGGCTTCATTGAGTGATGGCCTCCAGCTCGCAGTGGAATGGTTTGCAGCCGAGTGTGAAGCAGTGGGAATCAGAATCAGAATCAGAATCAGAATCAGAATGGGTTTATTGCCAGATGTTGAGGTTTACAACATTAGGAAATTGCTGCGGTGCTTCAGTGCAGACAATAAGAATTAAAGTGCTATGTAGAAAGAAAGATATGTGCATGAGATATACATGAGATATATACATGAGAATAAGAATTAAGAGTGCTACGTAGAAAGATATATACATGAGTGCAGGTGGTGATCAGTGCCAGACATGAAATGATGCAGTGACACAGCGTAGGGTCATGTGTTAGTGGCGGGGACAGTCATGTGGTTATTGTTCATGTGTCCAACAGCAGAGGGGAAGAAACTGTTCTTGTGGCGAGAGGTTCTGGTGCGAATGGACCGGAGCCTCCTGCCTGAGGGGAGCAGGTCAAACAGACTGTGTCCAGGGTGAGAAGGGTCAGCTGAGATCCGGGCTGCACGCCGCAGTGTCCTGGAGGTGTGCAGGTCCTGCAGAGATGGGAGTCTGCAGCCAATCACCTTCTCAGCAGAGCGCACAACACGCTGCAGTCTCTGTTTGTCCCTGATAGTGGCTCCAGCGTACCACACGGTGATGGAGGAGGTGAGGATGGACTCGATGATTGCGGTGTAGAATTGCATCATCGTCCGTGTTGGCAGGTTGAATTTCTTCAGCTGCCTCAGGAAGTACATCCTCTGCTGGGCTTTCTTGATGACGGAGGTGATGGTGGGCTCCCACTTCAGGTCCTGGGTGATGGTGGTACCCAGGAAGCGGAATGAGTCCACAGAGGTGATGGGGGTGTCAGTCAGGATGATGGGGGGGAGTGGGGCTGTGTGCTTCCTGAAGTCCACAATAATCTCCACTGTCTTCTGGGCATTCAGCACCAGGTTGTTGTGGCTGCACCAGGACACCAGACGTTCAACCTCCCTCCTGTAGGCAGACTCATCCCCGTCAGAGATGAGCCCAATGACGGTGGTGTCATCTGCGAACTTGATTAGCTTGACAGACTGGTGGGTGGAGGTGCAGCAGTTGGTGTACAGGGAGAAGAGCAGAGGAGAAAGAACACAGCCCTGAGGGGAGCCGGTGCTGATGGTCCGGGAGTCCGAGACATTCTTTCCCAGCCTCACATGCTGCTTCCTGTCCGTCAGGAAGTCAGTGATCCACTGGCAGATGGGATCAGGCACATTCATCTGGGAAAGCTTGCCTCGGAGATGGTCTGGAAGGATGGTGTTGAAGGCAGAGCTGAAGTCCACAAACAGGATCCTGGCGTAGGTTCCTGGGGAGTCCAGATGCTGCAGGATGAAGTGTAGGGCCATGTTGATGGCGTCGTCTACAGACCTGTTGGCTCTATATGCAAACTGCAGGGGGTCCAGGAGGGGGGCCGTGAGGGTCTTGAGATGGGAGAGAACTAGGCGCTCAAATGACTTCATGACCACAGATGTCAGAGCCACGGGTCTGTAGTCATTTAGTCCAGTGATCCTAGGTTTCTTGGGGACAGGGATTATGGTAGAGGACTTGAAGCAGGCAGGCACATGACATGCCTGCAGTGAGGAGTTGAAGGTGGTTCTGATGATGTGGTTCTGTTGGCTTCATTGAGTGATGGCCTCCAGCTCGCAGTGGAATGGTTTGCAGCCGAGTGTGAAGCAGTGGGAATCAGATGAGGCACGCATCCAGTTCAGCCATCCGGGAGGGGCTCAGAGTAGAGCAGCTCCTCTGCATCGACAGGAGTCAGTTGAGGTGGTTCGGGCATCTGACAAGGACGCTGCCTGGACGCCTCCTGGGTGAGGTGTTCCGGGCATGTCCCATTGGGATGATGCCCTGGGGCAGACCCAGGACGTGCTGGAGAGATTATATCTCTCAGCTAGCTGGGAATGCCTTGGTGTTCCCCCAGACAAGCGGGAGGAGGTGGTGGAGGAGAGGGAGGTCTTGGCTTCTCTGCATAGGCTGCTGTCCCCGCGACCCGGCCCCAGATAAGCGGAAGAAAATGGATGGATGTTACTTAGCAGTACAGTCTGTGCTCTTAACCATAGATCTTGTTGCAGGATAATTGAACCGGAGGCTTTGAAGCAGGGAAACATGAGCTCTCTGGGATTCACCAGCAAAGAACAAAGGAATTTGGGCCTACTGGTTCACTTGATGACTACAAATCCCAAGATCCTCTACTCTCCTATTGGCTCCCAGGTGGACAAAGTGATTCAGAAGGCATGTAAACACCACTCTCTTTCGTGTATATATACAAAAAGATTTGCATTATCAATCAAGTATGAACAAAGCTTTTGTCATAACCAGCAAAAATACACTGTCCAAGCTATTAGTGTGTTTTCTTCCAAAACACTGGGAGGCAGAACGGACTGAATGAGTATGATGTAGATCACCACCATCTAATTTTTAACCCTAACCTGATACAATGTTCATTCAGAACATTTTCAATGTGTTGGTGCAACATGATCTATGCAACACTCCATAATGACAAAGCAAAAGATGTTTCCATTCACTTGTTTTAGAATTGTTGAAAAAAAGGCTGATATTTTGCATTCATACTATTAATCACGCACTTGGATATGACTGTGCTCTGTTGTCTGTGAAATGCTTTTAGAATTTGATTGGAGTCCACCTGTCATAGAACATATGTCTGTGAGGGTTCTCAGTCATCCAGGTCGTCGTAGTCAAAGGAGCTTGCAAAGAAAAGCGTCTGGACTTCTTTAAGTTGCTTGAAGACGTTTCACCTCTCATCCGAGAAGCTTCTTCAGTTCTAAGGTCAAATGGTGGAGAGTCCCAGATTTAAACCTAGTGGGAGTTTCCCCCCACAGAGGGACAATCACATGATAAGATGGGGCCAGGTTTCACAATGAACTCACCCGAAACCCTGGCTGATTGGGACCCACACCCAGTTTCACACCTTGGCTCATGTGATTAGAGGATCATCAGGGGGTCCTTTTGTCCCTCTGTGGGGGGAAACTCCCACGGGGTTTAAATCTGGGACTCCCCACCATTTGACCTTAGAACTGAAGAAGCTTCTCTGTTCTCTGATGAGAGGTGAAACGTCTTCAAGTAACTTAAAGAAGTCCAGACGCTTTTCTTTGCAAGCTCCTTTGACGTCATAGAACATAATTGAAAAGGCCAGTGAGACAGGGCTGTGTCCAAGCACAGATCTGGGAGTAAATATATTTAGGATGTTTAAGACCACGGTGCCCTCCACTACTGTAAGAACTGTGTTACTGTATTGGAAGAAGAAGAAATAATAAGAAGAAAATAATAGAAGACATTTTATTTATAGATATACATATATTTGTTTATACAGATTCATACAGATTGTAATGAAAAACTAATGTGTTCACTTTTTTCTTTAAAGGCCAATGAGACATTTGCATTTGTTGGGAATGTGACACATTACACCCGGGTGTGGCTCAATATCTCCTCCCAGCTCAGGAGTTTCCTGGAGGAGGGCCAGTTCCACAAGCACCTGGTGTGGCTGCAGCAGGTACATTTACAAAAGAGCCCACGGACATGACGCTGCAGTGCTGTCTGTGCTGGAACATTTACATCCATCTTTTCCTAGAATTAGATTTTGAGTCAGGAGCCTTTTAATTGTGCTCTGCTTCTGCTTCATTCATCTTGTTTTTCTTTGCTCAAGTTGTTCTCAGATCTTCAGCAGCACCCTGAGTTGATAAATGGCACAGACACTGAGCTAATGCAAAGTCTGATGGAAGGAAACTACAGTCTTCCCAACACCTCCACCTTGCTAGAACAGCTGGACACCATTGACAATGCTGCCTGTGGCTGGACACACTTTATGTCTAAGGTCAGCACAGTTTTTATCTTAAATTTTACAAAGATAAAACAATGCATCACTCCAAAAACTTAGTTTTGACCTTATAAAAAAGCAGTTCTATAAATTCAGCCACATGACCACATGAAAGCAGCGGCCCAGGTTTGAGTCTGATCCATGTATGTCTTCCCTCCCCCTCTTGCTCCGCTTTTCTGTCTATCTCTACTATTGCTATCCAATAAAGGCAAAAAAATAAAAACACTTATGCATCCTGGATAACTATGCATAGTGTGGATATCGAGTTCAGAAGAGAAAAAGAGTTCTCATTAAGAAGGAAAATACAATAGATGATTTAAGAAGGGGCCACCCGGGGAATGAATATGGAGCTGGGACAGGTTTGGACCATAATACCAGAACCAACTGGTGGACATGGGAGGTGATCAGGTTGAAGAAAGTCTTACCTGGCTTCGTTAGCCAATGGGACTGCTGATGCAAAAACTTGGGTGTGGGAGGAGTTTGGGGACATAAAACAAGACTTTTGGTCAGCATCAAGGTGATTCTGGCACATGACTCAGGAGGGGGATGCAGTGTTCCACTCACAATATATAAAGTGGTCGCAGAACACAGAACAAGCTCTTTATCCTCCTGAGGTTATTTGAGGGTGTGTGGGAGTTGTACAGTTGTCATCATGTCCCATGGGGTCAGCCCTGGGGTGTCTGGCCTGTTGCTGTGGGCCATTTGCTCCCTCTACCACTGCAGCGCGAGCTTGAACCATATTGTTGGCAATAAGTAGGACTCAGTGAGTGTTGAACCGTGCCAGTTCTGCCCTTGGTCACCAGTTTTGTTCATAGTTTTATGGACACATTATCTAGCCCTAGCAGGTGATGGAGGCTCTTGGGGTCTTGTTCATGAGGTCACAGATACAAGTGGTGGAAATTAGTTTCTTTCAAAGGGTGGCTGGGTTCTTCCCTTAGAGATAAGGTTACTCCAAGTCCCCCTCGGATGTTTGTTCATCCGAGGGGGACTTGGAGTAAAGCCTCTGCTCCTCAACATCAGGAGTCCTACTTGATGCCTCCTAGTCGAGGTGTTTCAGGCATATCGTACTGGGATGAGGCACCAGGTCATACCCAGGATATGCTGGAGAGATTATATGTCAGTTGACCAATGCAGTGTCCCCCTGGCTAAGCTGGAAGAGGTGGTCAGGGTGAGGGAAGTCTGGGCTTCTCTGCAAAGACTGCTGCTCCTGCGAGCCAAACCTGAATGCAGGGCTGCAATAATAATGACAACAATATTCATTCATTTTTATCTGCTTCACAACAACAACAACAACAACAACAAAGAAATAATCTTTCTTTATTAATGTTACTTACAGAGTGGGGTCATTATAAGACAAGTGACTGCTATCAGCTTTTAGCTACGTCTTTCTTTTTCTGTTTAATCACGTACCAGTATTTCAAATGTTTGGATTACACATGAAAACACGACTGGTACGCTGGTGTGATATTCACGTGAATTAACTTTTTTTTGCTTTCTTGATTCTGGTGTCAGTCACAACAGTCATGGATGACTCTTTGTGTTTATATTTTATTAAAATTGTTATTAGGAATCCACAGATAAATGCAAAGTCATTGCATTAAATCACACTGAGAAGTTTTTACATTCTATTTAATGTCTTTGGACTTTGTAGAGAAAACAGAGACAACAGCACACGATCCTACTGCGTGCTGTAAATATGTAAAGACTTTAATAAGCTCATATGATGGTTTCATCTTGGTGCTAAAACACCAACAGCCTTCTGCAGTGAAACATGATTAGAGTAGAGTAGAATAGAATAGAATAGAATAGAATAGAATAATTACTTTAATTGTCCCACAAGGGGAAATGTGGTTGTAACAGCAGCAAAAAACAAAACAAAAAAACCCCCACATATACAAACAGAACAGGACACAGAACAGAAACACACAATCTTCACATATTTACATCATGGACAATAGTTACCAAAACAGAGCACTGTACAGTTATTAAAATTAAAGTGCAGATAAGTGGCAAACCCAGGTGTGTGTCTGTTACTTGTGTTTCCAGGTCAGTGTTGATGTCTTCAAGGGCTTTCCTGATGAAGACAGCATTGTCAACTACACCCTGAATCAGGCTTACCGGGACAACGTTTCTGTGTTTGCCAGTGAGTCGCCTTTGCATGTCCGACTGTAATCATAGTATCTAATGCATTTAAAGTGCAGGAGTGAGGTGGACATGCTCTAGATTTTCACAATGTCCCGTTTGTGCTTTGCTTGCAAAAAGGTCACTTGCGTACCCACAGGCCTCAGACTGCTTCCAGCTAGAGGTCAGCTGACTCCTGTCAGCTGACTTCCCTTTGGGCATATCTCATTCCACTGAAGCTTCTTCAGTTCTAAAACCAATCGCTCCCAGATTATTTGCCGTAGTGAGAGTTGTCCATTATGAGGGTCGCTGACCCCCTAATGATTCTCTACCTAATCACATGAGCCAAGGTGTGAAAACGAGTGTAGGTCACAATCACCATTGTGGACCCACTGCGAAGCCTGGCCCCACCCAATCGTGTGATTTCTGAGGTCAAAAGGCCCAGGATGTGAGTGGGCATTAAGGCATCTGGGAAGGATCTCAAAACGTACATGAGTGTGCCCCACACTGCTCCCCCTGGTGGATACACATGACATTACCACTTGATTTCCTAATTGCCGTTTAGGGGCGTTACTACTCATGGTTGCATCATTCACATCACAGGCGGGGATGTCACTGCGCTCTCCCATCAACCAGCAATCAGTCAGGATTCCTCACAGTCCTGTCAGGGATGAGCAGCTGTTTCTGTTTCTGTTTCTATATTATTCAGAGTCGTTCATAATCACATGAAGCATATTAAATGCCCACATCAGAGTTTTGATGCAAAATTAGATTTTCTTTACTATTCTAATGTTTTCTTTCCCCAGGTGTGATTTTCCAGACTAATAAAGATGGCTCCCTTCCACCACATGTTATGTACAAAATCAGACAAAATTCCAGCTTAACAGAGAAGACCAATGAAATCAGGAGGGCCTACTGGCGCCCTGGCCCCAACACTGGGGGGAAATTCTATTTCCTGTATGGCTTTGTTTGGATCCAAGGTAAGGAACTGAAATTCACTTACTTCCCCAGTGCTGACCGTTTGATTGTGGTTGGAATGAGAATTCTCAGTCTTGTGTGGTTTTTGAACAGTATGTAGATCAACGGTTTTATGCACAGGACCCAAGGGGTGACACACTGATATCAGTGCAGTTTCATTTGTTTTTATGAAGTAAAGGTAACGTGCTTACCTGGCCTTGTGTCAGATTGGCACCCTGTCCAGGATGTACCCTGCCTCTTGCCCTGTGGCAGCTGGGATGGGTTTCAAGCCCCCTGCAACCCTGACCTGGATGAGCAGAAGGGGATGGATTGATGGAACGTGCTTACAACGCTGCAGCAGTAGCCTTTTCTAACTACAAATCATATTTTATTTAGTTGCTGAAAGCAGGGAAGCCACTCAACTGACACAGAATATTGAATGATGAAATCAGAGTGATAGACGTGTCTGAAGACAACGCAGTGTAAGGCTGTTTAGCCAGGAGAGGTCACAGGCTCTGACAGGGTTGGATCATTACAAAAAGACTACAAATCAAACTTTCACGGTCACGTGTGTGGGAATGGAAGGAGAGGACCCAAATGCAGGACTCACGGGTTTATTAGTCAGACGACTTCCACCTCAGCTCTTCCTCCAGAAAGGAGAGCGGTGCCTGCTCCCGCTCGTAGAAGTCTGAGGGGTCCATTTCGTGTCTTCATGGGTCTCATCAGGCTATAGCATAGAATGAAATTACAATAGACTTTTATTGGATGTCATTCCTATGAAAACTGGTCACACTACAAGTGTGGTAGCTCTTTAAGGGTCTGTAGTCTTTATCACTGCAGTTTATGTTAAAAGGAAACAGTTGTTTTAAGTTATTAGAATATTTCTACTTCAGTTCATCATCAGCCTGTTTAAAGAATGAGCTTTCAGCTGCTCTCTGTTTATTACCCTCATTCATAACTGAGTACAAGTCACGTGCTGATGTGTAAGCCTGCAGAAGACAGCAAATATATATATATATATATATATATATATATATATATATATACATATATATATATATATATATATATATATATACATATATATATATATATATATATATATATATATATATATATATATATATATATACATATATATATATACATATATATAATTGAGTCCCTTGTATTTTATAATGTTCTAGCTCACTCTTTCTCCATATTTATGTCGAATATTGTCACTGAGTTTCCCATGAAAAATGTTTAAGCATAAATATAAAATAAAGGTTATATAATTCTACTGTACTGTATATTTCATCATGTGAATTAAAAAAATCGTAATTTTTTAAAAGTGATTAATTTGTAAATCAGTCTGACTCACAACATCCTTTATTACCCAAACCGTCACCATCAGCTGATATACAAATATGTAACACACACGCTGGAGAGAAATACGAACCCTGTCTCGATTCTCTTTTCCAGACATGATAGAGAGAGCGATCATCAACACATTTGTGGGGCATGACGTGGTGGAGCCTGGCAACTACGTTCAGATGTTCCCCTATCCATGCTACACCAGAGACGAGTAAGGGACGGACTAACACGTAGCCCTGTACTTTATTTACTGGGATTCTGTTTGTGTGATAATAATAAACAAAATAATGACACGTTACCATTAGAACGTCATGTAAACAGAATGTCTTAAGCAGTTTGAAAAGTTCATTTAAACGTGACCAACGATCGGTTTGGATGAATATATTCCTCCATCAGCACATCTGTCTGTTACTGTGATCATCAGCTCATACCCTGTGTTACTCTTGTCTTTGCAGTTTTCTCTTTGTGATTGAGCACATGATGCCTCTGTGTATGGTGATCTCTTGGGTTTACTCAGTGGCCATGATGATTCAGCATATTGTAGCTGAGAAAGAGCACAGGCTTAAAGAGGTGAGTGTTTGTTAGCGTCCACACGACAGCGTGCTCAAAGATTGTTGGGGATGGGAGCAAACAATTAGTTTTAAACCAAAGCAAATATTGAAACTTTAAACAAACATTTGAAATATAGGGCTTGTATTTACAAAAACATGCAGTACGTACGGCTCAGTGATAGAATCGCTCGCAGCATTTCGTGCATGTCAACACCCCCCAAGCAAGTCCAGCTTATTGCTGGTAATGTGGAGCAGTGTCTCACAACAGTTGGACAGTGATGGACAGTGATTTCAGTGATGGGCCCAAGCACTCATGTACCTGAGGGACATGATCGCATGTCTCCATGTCCACACCCACTGGTCCAGAGCTGGTCCAGTGTTCTGCAACCAGGACAATAACTGCATGGTTCCTCCGGGATCTGAAGTCTGATAAGTAGACGAACTTTCCTGACCAGGTCCAAGATGAAGCGACTCTCCCCTCCTCTGGTAGAAACCCGTCATACAAGCAGCAAGCTGAGGGAATGCAAGGATGCTCACCCTGCCTGTTACCTCTCACCGAGACCAGTGGAATAAATGTGCACGAGCAAGCAGCTGCGAAGAGTCACCAGTGAACTGCTCCCAGTATGTGTGCAGCTGTGTGGCTCCTTTATGTTTCCTTTAGTGTTGAAAAGCAGGGTTGCTCCACAATCCATGGCAACATTGTTCCACGCTGTACATCAGCGCGCAGCCTTAGTGCTGCTCTTTGCTGCCTCCTCTCAGGCCACTTTGATACTGCGACCACGCCAGCCTTAAAAACACAAACATGGGTCCATGTTCTGCTTAGTAAACTTATTTCTTGATTTTGTGCCACTTTTTACATTTTCACAGTTTTAATGATAAGATTATAATGGTTTTTTTTAACATTGATTAATACCTTACACCAAATACATATTATATGTTAACTTGTTGAATGGAATTAAATTTTATAAAACAGTGTAAAAGTACTTTTACTGCTTAAGTACTTTTGAAACATGAGAAGTTTTATTCAATCTTACGCTGATAGGTTAATAAAAAAAAAGACGAGCTGCTGTTTCTCCCGGCAGTCAGGGACTCGTCATCACTTTCCTCCTGCTTACGGCGTCCCTGTCTGATCTTTGACTTCTGTTTATCGTACACTCGCTCACAGCTCTCAGTGTGCGACAAATCCTCTCTGGGCACCAGTATAACTCAGTGGGCGACCATATGACACAAGGCAGCAGCCTGGGCTCTCTCTGCTCACCTGTCTGTCGTCACTACTGGTGTCAAATAAAGACAAAATACCGAAAAAACAGGGGGCGATCGTGGCTCAAGAGCTGGGAGTTCGTCTTGTAACCGGAAGGTTGCCGGTTCGAGCCCCGGCTCGGACAGTCTCGGTCGTTGTGTCCTTGGGCGAGACACTTCACCTACTGGTGGTGGTCAGAGGGCCCGGTGGCGCCAGTGTCCGGCAGCCTCGCCTCTGTCAGTGCGCCCCAGGGTTGTGGCTACAATGTAGCTGCCATCACCAGTGTGTGGATGTGTGTGTGGATGGGTGGATGACTGAACGTGTAAAGCGCTTTGGGGTCCTTAGGGACTAAGTAAAGTGCTATACAAATACAGGCCATTTACCAAAAAACAACATTAAAAAACCAAAAACGCTCTGTGCAGACTGAGCATGATGATGAAAGACAGAAGACTTTATGTCTTTATTTGCTTTGTTGTGAAGCAAACAATCCTGCAGCATAAGTCGGGGCCCAAAACCAAAAGCCACCAGTGGGAATATGTAGAGAATGACCCAGAATTTACTTCAGCTTAGTGACACTTGGACATTATCCTGAACTGTGTGTGTTACATTAAAAGACCTCAAAGTGCTGCAGGTGTGTGTGAGTGGGTAAACGTGGGTTATAGTGGTCACTAGAAAAATAACACCACTCCCATTACTTCACAAAATTCACTTTCCCAAATTTCCCAAATTTATCATTAAAAATAAGGATGTGTGTGAAACAATGAGTGACGGAACAAAGTGTCTCAGTGTGGAAAAGGTCAGAAAGCCGTTTCTAAAGTTGTGGGACTCCAGCGAACCACAAATGCCAGAAACACAGAATAGTGGTGACCCCTCCCAGGAGGAGCCGACCAACCAGAGTTAACCCTGTTTTTCTGTCTCAGGACCTGAAGACTCGCTGTGGTAAACGGAAACAGGATTTCTGCCGTCTGCCAAAACATCCAATAAGGAAAATGTTTGTCCATCTGTTTGTGACCTCAAGCTGAAGCACGCTTCAGCAGGACAATGATCCAAAACACAGCAGCAAGTCCAAGAAACACAACTCTGACCTGCTCAAAGTCCTGACCTGAGTCAGACTGAGATGCTCAAAAACCCTCCAGTGTGGCTGAGTTACAACAATTCTGCAAAGACGAGCCAAATTTCCTCCACAGAGTGTAAAACGCTCACTGCCAGTTATCACAAACACCTGAGTGCAGCTGTTGCTGCTGAGGCCCACCCAGGTTTAGGGGCCGTGTAGCTTTGGGGTTTTGTCCACTTATTCATAAATACTTTTATTTAGCAGCTGCATTTTGTGTTTAGTGTGTTGTATAAGGGTCAAAGACTTTTTCACACTACTGTGCATACTTGCAAATAACCATAGTGTCTCTGTCTCAGGTGATGAAGATGATGGGTCTGAACAATGCAGTCCACTGGGTGGCGTGGTTCATCACGGGCTTTGTCCAGCTGTCCATCTCTGTCACTGCTCTCACGGCCATTTTAAAGTACGGCCGGGTGTTGCTCCACAGCGATCCCTTCATCATCTGGCTGTTCCTTACCATCTATGCCGTGGCTACTATCATGTTCTGGTAAGACTTCTGGCTCAATGCCTCAGTGTGCACAGCTTCACGGATAATGTTTAGTACAGAACAGGAAGGGGATACTCTCACCACAGGGTCAAAGGTCAGTTTTGCCCAGACCTCCAATATATCTACTGGTGTGCATGAGATAAACTATGAATTGAAATGCTATGTGAATAGAGCATGGTGCATTTAAGCCTAGAAAGATAAAACTCATTGAAAAAAATTAGGAAATTGTCAGTTAGCATTTATCGGTACAGTGGAGAACGCATAATTAAATTTTTACCTCTGACAGCAGTTTGATAAGATTAAGCACTTCCTTCCTACAATCTGCAATCAAATCTTATTCGATACTCGCTGGTCATTCTCACTTAAACAAGAGGGTGAATGAACTCTGGCAGTGTTTTCAGTAGTTACAAGAAGCACTCTGAGCACAAACCTCCACCAAGGCAGCTCACTCTGTAGGTTTCAGGGAATAAGATTATAATATGCATTTATTATTTTTACTTTATTCTTTTAAAGAATACTTTAAGACGTTTGCAGTGCATGAATGTGCAGGCTTTTGTTATTTGTCCTGTTGAAACCCACTTATACTATTTTATTATTTATTTATGTGGCAAGTACACGTGTAGCATTCATTACACATTTAAATGTTTCGTTGACCTTGAAGAAGAGGTCAGACATCAAATGACATTTAAATATTAATTAGATATTTTCTATTTGTTGACAATACACACGACTGTGAATATAAACTCTCCACCCATTTAACGTTTCATTTTAATCGATTCAGGACTTATCGAGGCATCATGTTTACAGACATAATGACAGGATGAGATGCATGCAAACTCTACCAGGGAGGTACTTCATTACCTGAAGTAACTTTATTACCATATGCCAAATAAAATGTCCATCCTTCCTGCGAGCAGTCTTTATCCTCGGGTCCTCTGCCAGAGGCCTGGGAGCTTGAGGGTCCTGTGCAGTACTTTGCTGTTCCTGCGCTCTGCTGAGGCCACGCTCCCTGTTGGGGATCACTGCTCTGAGCGCTCCGATTAGGACTGGAGACCTTCACCCTCCAAATCTTCTATTCAGTTTTATTTATACGGCAACAACAGTCGCCTCAAAGTGCTTTATATTGTAAGGCAGACCCTACAATAATACAAAGAACACAGAAAATCCCAACAGTTAGATGGCCCCTGTGAGTAAGTGCTTTGGCGACAGTGGGAAGGAAAAACTCCCTATTAACAGGAAGAAACCTCCAGCAGAACCAGGCTCAGGGAGGAACTCACATCTGCTGCTATTCGATGGGGATGAGGGGAGGAAGACAGGATGAAGACATGATATAGAAGCGAGACAGAGATTAATAATAACTAAATGCAGAGAGGAATGAGAAAGGTGACTTAAGAAGAAACACCCAGTGCATCATGGGAATCCCCCAGCAGCCTACGTCTATTGCAGCATAACTAAGGGAGGATTCAGGGTCACCTGGTCCAGCCCTAACTATATGCTTTAGCAAAAAGGAAAGTTTGAAGCCTAATCTTGAAAGTAGAGATAGTGTCTGTCTCCTGAATCCAAACTGGAAGCTGGTTCCACAGAAGAGGGGCCTGAAAACTGAAGGCTCTGCCTCCCATTCTACTTTTAAATACTCTAGGAACAACAAGTAGGCCTGCAGAGCGAGAGCGAAGTGCTCTAATAGGGTGATATGGTACTACAAGGTCATTAAGATAAGATGGGGCCTGATTATTTAAGACCTTGTATGTAGGGTCTACCTTACAAGGCGCCTTGAGGTGACTGTTGTTGTGTTTTGGCACTACATGTAGACTGACTGGGCTCCCAGTTAGATTTTTGCAAAAAGGTGGCGTTCCCACCAGGGAAGAGTTGCTGTCCCAAGTGGAGGAATTGAAGTATCTTGGCGTCTGTGATGGAAAACAAAAGATTGACAGATAGATTGGGGCCATTTTTGCATGTAGTCCTACCTGGAGGAGGCTCAGGGCACGCCGGAGAAATGTCCCTCCAAAGGCCCGATAATCCCCTCAGTGTTTCCTGAGATTCCTGAGGTCTGGGTTTCTCTTGTTAGGCTGCTGTCCTTAAGACATGGTTATTCATGGACGGATGGATGGATACTAAGCTGTCAGTATGTCAGTGTAAGAGGAGTTTGTAGTCAGCCTCCTGTGGTCAGGACTTTTTTGATCAGTGCTGGAGGTTTCTGCCAGACATGGAAAACCTGGTGTCTTGAGTTTTAATGTTAGTGAGCATTGAGTGATGATTATTTTTGTAAAATCGTGAACCTTGTCTTTATATGTAGTGATTTTGCTGCACATCTCATTGTATTTTTAAAAACTTGTGGAATATGTCCTGAAACAAATGAAGCGTAACTTTTTTCCCAGTTTCCTGGTGTCAGTAATCTACTCCAAAGCTAAGCTGGCTTCTGCCTGCGGAGGAATCATCTATTTCCTCAGCTATGTGCCCTATATGTATGTGGCCATTAGGGAGGAGGTGGCTCACGACAAGATCACTGCCTTCGAGAAATGCATTGCTGTAAGGCATTTTACATTTCTTTCCTTTTTCACCAATCAAAACTCTTTGAATTTGTGGTGCGTTGGTAAAATGTTCTTTATCTGTTGTTCTGTGAAATCAGATAATCCACATTGTTTCCTTCTCTTTTAGTCTCTGATGTCTACCACAGCTTTTGGCCTTGGCTCCAAGTATTTTGCTCTATACGAGGTAGCAGGTGTTGGCATTCAGTGGCAGACCATAAGCCAGTCACCTGTAGAAGGCGATGACTTTAACCTCGGTCTCTCCATGATGATGCTCATCATTGATGCTGGCGTGTACGGTGTGCTGACCTGGTACATAGAGGCTGTGCATCCAGGTGTGAAATCCTTGCTCTCTCAGGTTTTCTCCCAACAAACGTTATTTAGGAATCTTCTGCTGATTCAATTTTCCCTAATTTTCCATTAGGAATGTATGGGCTGCCGCGCCCATGGTACTTCCCACTGCAGAGGTCCTACTGGTCTGGCAGTGGCCGTGTGGAGACCTGGGACTGGCCTTGGTGCGGAGGTGGAGCTGCCAGGCTCAGTGTGATGGAGGAGGATCAGGCTTGTGCGATGGACCACCGGAGGAATGGTAAAAACCAACAATATGGTGCTCGAGGACAAGATTCCCATATTCTGTCAATCAGCTTAAAAACACTGTAATACACACCGTCCTAAACTTCAGTAAAAGGATAAATATAATTTTTCCATCCATAATATCATAATAATATTAAATATTATTATTTCCTTACACAGGAACCTTTCCAAGTTTGCATGTTTGAGCAGGATTATGAATTTCCAGATTCCAATGTGACACACGAGACAGTTCAGTTCAAAATGACATGAAGCCACGCCCCTTATATTTCCTTATTTGTCCCGAGTAAATAATAGTGCTGAGTTCAAATCTCCATGCAGAAACCACAGGGCCTCTCCCTGTTTCAGGCATGTGGTTATTTGCCTCTCCTCTTAGTGCTTTTAACAAAAGAAGTGGAATTAACGACGGAGAAAAACACTTTTTAAATCAATATTTTTATAAATGATTCCGATTTTGTTCTCACTGTCATTCCAACTCCAGAGGAGATCCGCGGGATAGAGGAGGAGCCCAACCACCTTCCCCTGGTGGTGTGTATAGACAAACTGACCAAGGTGTACAAGACAGGCAGTAAACTGGCCCTGAACAAACTGAGCCTCAACCTCCATGAAAACCAGGTGGTTTCCTTCTTGGGACACAATGGAGCTGGGAAGACGACTACAATGTGAGAGGCAGTGTGCAGCATGTAGTAATGGTTTTTATTGTGCAGCTCCGGCACTGGAGAGCTCAATGATTTACTCTTGCATGGTTTTGTAGATCACACTGAGACATGCAGGTTTTATAAGACTCATATATAATGAAATATAAACATCCATGATCTGTTGTTAAATGTTCAGCCTGCTGCAGCTACACACAAACAAACAAAAAAAGAAGAAAATAAAAATATGATATTTTTTAAAGATATATTGGACCAAACAACATTTAAGCAACAAATCCTGTTTAATGTATCACTGTGACCTGTAATCTAAACTGTATGTTCATAGGTCCATCCTGACAGGGTTGTTCCCGCCCACGTCTGGCTCTGCCACCATCTATGGCCACGATATCCGCACTGAGATGGAGCGTATTCGACAGAACCTCGGGATGTGTCCGCAGCACAACGTCCTGTTTGACAAGCTGAGTGTGGAGGAGCATCTGTGGTTCTACTCCAGGCTCAAAGGCATGGCTGAAGAAGACATCTGCAAGGAGATGGACAAGTCAGCTGCTTTTATTCAATTCAGTTTTATTTATGTAGCGCCAAATTACAGCAGCAGTTGCCCAGAGGCACCTTGTATTGTAAGATAAAGAGCCTATCCTGAACCTTTATGGAAATTCAAACTGTGCATATGTAAAGGCACTGAGGTCACAGCACAGGCTTAATGCTGTTTAGTTGTTTGGGACTCATTAGGGTTTAACTTGCCTCACAACGTTTCACTCAACCAGTGTCAGTGCTCCCTGACAACCGATCAACAGAACACAACTCTCTGTGTGTGTGTGTGTCCAGGATGATTGTTGACCTGGAGTTGTCCAACAAGCGTCACAGCTTGGTGCAGACATTGTCTGGTGGGATGAAGAGAAAGTTGTCTGTCGCCATTGCCTTTGTTGGTGGTTCCAGGGCCGTCATCCTAGACGAACCAACCGCAGGGGTGGACCCCTACGCCCGCCGAGCCATCTGGGATCTCATTCTCAAGTACAAACAAGGTGAGTGACTCCTAGGCATCGTGCAGAGTGACATGACATCAATCCAGGGATTCAATCCTCACCAAAGATATTTAAGTGTTGTTCAGTCCGTGCATATTTCTTGTATGCACGTGGGAAAAATGTCCTCTGCGTTCAGTTTTCAGAATATTGTTGCAGAGGCACGCTCTATCCTTTTTTTGATGTCCTGCTTGGTAAATGTAACCCAAACCACCTCCTACATATGTGTGTGGCTCCTCTGCCTTAGGCCGCACAATTCTGCTGTCTACCCACCACATGGATGAAGCAGACCTTCTGGGAGATCGCATTGCCATCATCTCACACGGGAAACTCAAATGCTGTGGCTCCCCACTCTTTCTCAAGAGCACTTATGGAGATGGATACAAGCTGACACTGGTCAAAAAGCAGAGCGAAGGCCGAGGTGTGTGTGTGTGTGTGTGTGTGTGTGTGTGTGTGTGTGTGTGTGGTAGTGTTTTTATTTCCTGCACCTGTGATGCTGTCAGCCTACAGAGCATTTGCAGATTTACACTAAGAAGTCTAGCAGAGCCCTTAATGATACATATGGCCATGATTTATGAATGCATGTGTGCATTGGTATACACAGAAGTGCAATCATATACACTGCATACATTGTTTGTCTACTATATGATTTGTACATTTGGGATTTTATTGGTTTTATCTGACATATGTACAACCTTTGTCTATACTTTGGTGAATTACAGTAGAAAATACTTACTGGTGTTCTGGTATCATCACAAACATACATCCAGCATTCACTTCAATAATCTGATTATAATATAATCATTTATGAGGTGAGAGTTCAGTTAAAGGAGCACCTCATAAATGATGTTCATTTTATTCAGTGTGTGCGTGGAGTTGAACTACACACAGCAGAAAGATGTTAGAAGCAGAGCAGTAACACGATTATTAAACCTTCAACCAAAACTGCTTTTAATAGAAAGGCAAAACAAAAGCACACAAGCAGAAGAGCCCTGCACTATGCAAACATGTGCCCACCACCCCCACCTACCCACCACCATGCAGAAAACCAAAAGTCTTCATGCTTTGTGTTTTTTCTTTCAATGCTAAGGCCAGGCCAGCCAGTTCCAGCCTCCGTCTCTGTCTCCGTCCTCCTCTCTGTCGCCTTGCTCAGAAGTTCAGGTCACTCAGTTTATTCGTCAGTTTGTGGCTTCCTGCCTGCTGGTGTCCGACTCCAACACTGAGCTGTCCTACGTGCTGCCTTCTGAGGCTGTCAAGAAGGGCTGTTTTGAGAGGCTGTTTCAGGTACATTTACACAAGCAAAGAAAACTCTTCTGTTACAGAATAAACTCACAGCTATTGATCGCAAGGTTGGTAGTTTGATCCCTGGTTGCTCCCAGTCTGTATGCCAAATATCCTTGGCCAAGATACTAACCTCAAGTTGCTCATCAATGCATCCATCAGAGTGTGAATGTTTGATAAAAAACACGTGTGTAGAAAAAGAGTAGAAAAAAGTGCTGGTGTGAATGATGAGTAGAAAAGCAGGTCATTTACATCTTTTCTGATGCTGCTGCTGATTCTATATATGGTCTGGCTAATTGCATAAAAGACAATGTGTTTTAAATTTAATCTAATTCAATTCAGTTTTATTTATATAGCACCAAATTACAACCACAGTTACTTCAAGGTGCTTTTGTAAACTAACAACTCTACAATAATACAGAAAACAACTGCCTTGGTGGCTGTGGGAAGGAGAACTCCCTTTTAACAGGAAGTAGCTTCCTGCAGAACCAGGTTCAGCAAGGAGCAGTGATACTCTGTGATAGGTCGGCCGTGCAGGGAGGAAGACAGTAGAACTGTCACGGCGGGGTGCGCCGATGTGTGCGGAAACAGGACCCAAAAGCAGATGATGACGAGGAATAGTAATGATTAACAGAAAAGTGAACCTTTATTGCGATGACGGCAGGAAATGAACCAAGAGACCAAAGCAAACAGGCAAAACACTAAGAAACAAAACACTGAACTGGCAAAACACTAAGAAACAAAACACTAAAGGTACTAAGACCAAAAACTATAACTATGACCGAGGTGGAAAATAAACAGGCTAAGACTATGACGATGACTGTAACTCTGGTGAGAATAAACAGACGAACTGACAATGGCATGAAGAAAACAAAAGGCTTAAATACAGACATGAGGTGATCAGGGGAAGTGGCGACACATGAGGAAACAGCTGACTGACATGAATCTAATGACAGGACCAGGAGGAGTGAAACTAAATACAATGACCAAAGAACACATGACACTGTCAGAATAAAACAGGAAACACTAAAACTAGACATGACAATACAAACTTAACATACCAAATATGTGATGAATAATGCAAGAACTCAAACAGAAAACCCAGGAGCAATAACTGCCTAAACTAAAGGCAAATAGGAAATAACACAAAACTAACAACATCTCAAAAAATAAGAACAATACAAAGAAAACTCAAAGTGCTGGGTCGGAGACCCAGCCTGTGACAAGAACTGTGGAAGAGGGCCGTGGATTCATAATCGATGGATGGATGAATGGGTGGATTTGGCCTGCACCAAGCAGACCCCCCACCGGGCACCAAAGAGGCCCAAGCCAGGGGAAGCAACTACAAATGAGTAGCAGTAGGGAGGGGAAACCCCCAACCTCCATGACCATGGCCTGCAGTGGGCAGGGCTCAGAAAGGCCCAGGCTCAGGCCTAGCCAAATATACATGTTCCCAAAAGGAGACGAGCAAAACTGAGAATGAAAAAACTAAATGGGATATAATAAAAACTTAAAATGATATAAATAAAGGACAAAGATGTGGAAACCACACAAGTAGTAGTAAAATGTTGAACTCAAAATGCTAGTACAAAGACCCAGCACTGTAAGTGTGACATAAAAAACAACTTTTTAACAGTGTTGTAGTACCCCTAACCTTGGCAGATCTTAGCATGGTGTGCAGTGTCCTCAAAGAAGTGGACAAAAGAAGACCCATAAAGGCCGACAAACTTCAGTTCAGTTTTATTTATATAGAACCAAACAACAGTCGCCTCAAGGTGCTTTATACTGTAAGGTAAACCCAACAATCATATGACCCCCTATGAGCAGCACTTTGGCGACAGTGGGAAGGAAAAACTCCCTTTTAACAGGAAGAAACTTCCGTCAGAACCAGGCTCAGGGAGGGGCGGGGCCATCTGCTGTGATTGGTTGGGGTGAGAGAAGGAAGACAGGATAAAGACATGCTGTGGAAGAGAGATTAACAACAAGTGTGAAAACCTCCCGGAGCAGATAACCAGTATCTAAAAGCCACGTCCTTTAGAAACGGGGGAAAAATACAGCACCTGACACAGGACCACGTGCACCCGGCCCTTCATTTGACCTACTGTTTGCTGAAGTCTCATCAGAAATGATCTAACTGTAAGAGTGGCTGTCAAGAAGCCATTCTTAAGGAAGTATGCCAAGTTGTGCAAGAACTAGACTGAAACAGGCCTTAAGAATGAAGCCAAGCGTTTCATTTTTGTATCCAATCCTCAGTTTGTAGCAATCAAAAGAAAGCTGAGCATATTTATCGACCTTTAAAACATCTTGACATAAATTAGTTATGATGTTTTACAGGTCGATCTCATAGTTTAATGTGACGATTAAGCCAGCAGTGTTGCTGACAGTACTGACAGGTTGTGATCTATCATGGAGTACCGTCTGGTAAGCATTGGCTTCATTTTTTAGTGATCCCAAACACACTGCAGTGCAGTAAAAGCATATCTGGGTAGACAAATTCCCAGTGAAACACTATCAGCCATTCACTGACCTGCCCAGGACCTCAATGTTATTGTAGCGGTGTGTAATCATCTTGACAGAGAATGAAGCAAAAGGCAGCAAACAGCCACAGATAAGCTTTGGAATATCCTTCAAAAAGCCTGAATAAGTATACATGAAGACTACTTCCAAATAAAGTTCATTCTTCATTCTGTGCTGAAGAATAAAGGCGGTCATACATAAAGACAGACTTTGTACACAACAATCTTCAAACTCTCATTTTGCCTTATTTACTAATTTGCCATTGTGCCTCCAGGCTTTAGAGAAGAGCTTGGACTCCCTGGCACTGACTAGTTTTGGGGTAATGGACACCACCTTAGAGGAGGTCTTTCTCAAAGTGTCTGAAGAGGACCAGTCTCTTGAAAACAGCGATGCTGGTGAGCACATGTTTCTTATATGTTCATATGTGTGTTTTGACTTCATCGGTTGGCACATGGCTGACATGATTACCTTCTTCCCACCCCTGTTATCTCTGAGCAGACGTAAAGGGTTCGCCAGGGGGGAGCTCTGTAGGGAAATCATCAATCGGTTCAGAAGGTTTGGGGGGACCACAGGGTGAGACAGGATCCCAAGTGGAGCCTGAAAAGCCAACGGTGGAACTAAACAATCTGGTGAAGTGCTCCACACTAAGCCAGAGCCAGTCTTCTCTAATGTCCTCCTCATCTGTCGGCTCAGTAAGAGGCGATGAAGGAGGGCTATATACCGACTTCTATGGAGATTACTGTCCGCTCTTTGACAACAGACAGGGGGCTGACTCTGCTAGCCTCCAGGGTAAGACAACAACAACAGCAGATGTACTCTTGTTTGATCGTTCTTTGCCACATCTTTCATGAATTTATACACAAATGAAAAACATTTTTGTTTGTTTGTTTGTTTTTTGCTAGTTTATTAAAAACATCTTTACATTCTCTTACTCTGCTGAGGCAAATGATGGTGTGGTGCACTCTATTGGTTTGAGCATCTTTAAAATGTGTCAAGAAATGATGGTTGGAGACCAGATGATGCAGAGTGACAGTGAATCCAAAATTTGGGAAAAAATGACCTTAATAAAAGAACAAGTCAATCATCCGTCCATCCTTCCCTCCCTTGTTATGGGCAGAGGTGGGACCAAGTCATTGTTTTGCAAGTCTCAAGTAAGTCTCAAGTAATGTCAGGCAAGTCAGAGTCGAGTCTCAAGTCACTGGTGTAAAAGTCCGAGTCAAGTCACAAGTCTGAAATTTTGAATTTCAAGTCCTTTCGAGTCTTTAAAAAAAACAAAACGAAAAAATAATGTTGCAGTTATGCTAAATGTAAATATTAGACCATGTAATTTTAAAATCTGTGTTTTTCTCAACACATGACAAAATAGTGAACTTAGAAAATATACACAAATTGTGAAATTGCACCTCTTTAAAATGCAGCTCAATTAAACCTAGCTCCAAGAATAATTTTCACCGGCAGTTCTGAGATAAGCTGCATGTTATTCTTGGATGCGCTTGTAGGACCGGTGTCGTGCCAAAGTAGGTATCCCCGACAGAATTTGTTTCCCCTGTGCTGGGAGCACGCAGGAAGTACTGATGTTTTCATTTTGTGAAAAATTAGTATCGTTACATTACCATTCAGTTTGAGGGTTACAACAGAAAATTATATATTTATTGCTCACGGGGTATCAGATGGGATTATTTTAATAAACCATAAACATTTTGGCTAATAACTATTTTTATTCTCCTGTAACTTTATTATATAAAGAGCTAAATCCTCCAAAGTTTCAGGAGAAATGCGTCATAATAAGAAGTGTTTGTGAACGAAAAATCAGCAATGTGGGATCCTGTTTGTCTGTGATTTACACAGGGGGAACAAATTCTGTCGGGGATACCTAGTTTGGCACGATAGTAACTTCAGGTCACTGCAACAAGCCCAGGTACAGTTTACCGACGGATGGGTGCAGGACCTTGAAATGCACCGTGTAGAACGAAAGACCATCGTACGTATCATAAGTTTACCAGTCTCACAAATCGTCGTCATAAATACACATTCGTTAACCGTTTATTAATAGGACCTTTGAGCTCAGCGGTAATTAATTAGCAGTGGAAATAATTTCTGGTAGCATCACAGAAATGTAGCAGTGACAATAATACTGTATGCTGTAATCGTACTGGGCAATTAGTGATACAAAAAACCTGTTTTATCCTGTGAATAAAAGTATATGTTTTTGTCAATGTACCATAATAACAGAAGCGAAACGCAATATTGTGTCAGGACAATTCACTATTTATGCACAATAAATAAAGGAGCATAGCGCGACAATTTCTGTTCAGCGCCAGACTTGCTTGTAACCTATATCACTAATTATGTTATGAAAATGACTCATTAACTACAACAGCAGACTGACCTTCGTGTAAATGCTTGGAGCAGACTAACCTGTGAGCTGGAGTGTTCTGGGACGTTATATTTGATCTTTGAATGGCTGCAATCCAGTCCATCCGTCGCGTCTTTGTTACTTCGGAAACACGACTCGAACAATTTCTCTTCAACGACGTAATCCGATAACAACCGATCTCTTTACCCGTCGGCTTCCCGTGGCTGTCATGCGACCGGCTATTGCAGTTAATAATACAACAGCTTCTTGCTATTTTTGTGTTTCTTTTTATCGCTGTGTAACTGATTTTAATTGAAAGCCTGCGTGCGCTAGTACCGCTTGCCACGAGTTCCCAGAATCCTTTGCGGTTTTACCCCTGAATGACGTCACATTTTCAATCTCTATATAATATGCATGTTAAATTTTATATTTGGGGTAAAATATCAAGTCTTTTCAAGTAAACCGGTTCAAGTCCAATTCAAGTCCCAGGTCATTGGTGTAAAAGTCCAAGTCAAGTCACAAGTCTTAGAACATTTTTTCAAGTCAAGTCTAAAGTCATAAAATTAATGACTCGAGTCTGACTCGAGTCCAAGTCATGTGACTCGAGTCCACACCTCTGGTTATGGGGGCAACAGCCTAAGCAGAAAAGCCCTGATCTCCCTCTCCCCAGCCACCTCACCCCACCAGTGTGTTATGGACTTGCTCCAAAGCCTCCTGCAGATGGGTCATGCTGCCAATATCTAACCTAGGAGGCAGCCAGGCAGCGTCTTGCTCTTGTTCCATCCTGCATCTGAGGTTTGACTAATGGACGATCTGTCCCTGAGAAGAGACCTTTCTAGGGAAGCTGAGAAGTGTGACCCCCATGTCTTTATCCACAGCATGTCTTTATCCTGTCTTCCTTCTCTCACCCCACCCAGTCGCAGCAGATGGCCGCCCCTCCCTGAGCCTGGTTCTGCTGGACGTTTCTTCCTGTTAAAAGGGAGTTTTTCCTTCCCACTGTCGCCAAAGTGCTGCTCATAGGGGGTCATATGATTGTTGGGTTTTTCTCTGTAGGTATTATTATACCTTACAGTATAAAGGCCCTGAGGCGACTGTTGTTGTGATTGGGCGCTGTATAAATAAAATTGAATTGAAAGAAACCCTCTGATCCCCCCCTTCTTAAAGATGGGACTCACCACCCCAGATCTCCATGCAGTGCTGCAGAGGAGTATCAATCAAAACAGCCCCACAAGATTTGGAGCCTTTACGAGCTCAGGGCAAACCTCCTCAACCCCAAGGGCATGGCTACGCTCTTGGTCCTCTACAGAAGATGTGTCAGTGGATTAACATGCTTAAAGTATTCCTTGCAATGCCTGACTACATCATGAGTTCAAGTCAGCAGCACCCACACCCACTACACACTGTAAGTAGTGCTCTGCTTTCCCCTCCTGTACCACTCATTTGCCAGAATTGCTTCAAAACAAACTGAAAGTCTCTTCCCATGAAGTTTTTGCTCCAGTTACTGCACGAGCCGCCTTCTCTTGGTCTGCCGGTAACCGTCCGCTGCCCACAGTGTAGTAAGCCCAATAAAAATTCTTCTTCAGCTTGAGGTTTACCCTTACCTCCTCTGTTCACCATTTGGTTCAGGGATTACCACCACAACAGGCAATAACATCTTTGCCGCAGCCTCAGCAATGGAGATGGAGAATATGATCGATATAGACTCAATATCAGCCTCCTTCAGACTGCTGTCAACATTCTAGTTGAGGAATTCCCAGAGCGGAGCCTCTGCCAGGCACATTTAGGCGTGCCAGGTTCAATATCCTCCCCCACCACCTGATCCTACTCATTACCAGGCGGTGGTCAGTTGATGGCTCTAGCCCTCTCTTCATGCGAATGTTCTGGATAGATCAGAAATCTGATAATACAATAAGACAACTGACCATCAACCTACGGTGTCCTGGTACCATGTGTATGGGCACCCTTATGTTCAAAAATAGTGTTCGGTATGAACAAACTGTGATTTGCACAGAAGCCAAAAACAGAACCCTGATCTGGTTCGGATCAGGCCATTCCTCCCAGTCACCCCCTTCAGGTGTCACTGTCCACGTGAGTGTCGAAGTCTCCCAGTAAGAAGACAGAGTCACTAGATGGAGCAGTGACTTGAACAGTCCAGGACCTCTCCAGGAGACATGTGTTGAGCCTGCTATAGCCAATATCTCTCAACCTCACACACTAACTCAGACTCCTTCCCCACCAGAGAGGTGGCATTTCATGTCCCAGCAGCCAGCCTCGATATCTAGGGATCAGACTGCCACAGCCTCCATCCCTGACCACTGCCTGACACATGCGATGTTTGAATGGATAAAATGTCAGCCAAGGCACGGACAGAATATCTGTGGAGGGATATAAAGATGGGATTCACAGGCACTTCCATGCATGTCAAACAGAATTTAATATAACTGAACAAACAGGTGGTAAATATTTATTTAAGATGACTTAAAGTTGAACACGTTTTTAAAGGAAAGAACAGACTTTTTGTTTTATAAAAACACACAGTCTCATCATGAGTTTAGATGCTCGAACCCATGAATCTCATGGCTCGTTTCAGGGTTTAGTGACTTATATTGTCAAAATTTAGATGAATATTTTCATCAGTTTATTAGTTAATAAATGCAAGTGACAATGCTACAACATTAAATGTTTTTTTCTTAGTTTTTGTTTTTCTTTAGATCTTTTTTCTTTTCATGCTTCTGGAATAAAAATGCTCATATAGTGTGAGCACTAAAGAATCATACAGACCGGTTGTGATTACTGTTCTCATCCATAATTTGTCAGTTTGTCTATTTCATGTTTTAACTTTTTCACTTTAGGAGATGCAGAGAACCCCTCGTCACCAGAGCCGGAGGTGCTGGAAGGGCAGGGCACCTTCAAGCTGGAGGGTTGGTGGTTGAAACTGAGCCAGTTTCACGGACTTATTATCAAGAGGTTTCACTGTGCCAAGAGGAACACCAAGGGTCTCTTCTCTCAGATCCTCCTGCCTGCCTTCTTTGTCTGTGTGGCCATGACCGTGGCCTTATCTGTGCCCGAGATCGGTGAGATTTTACTCGTCCTTTGCTGGTTTTAATATTGCTGCTGTCCCGCCTTAATAAGAAGATGAACAGGATTGCAGAAGTTGTCTGTATACTGTTAAACAGTTCAGTATTTAGATTATGGTGAATACAGTTTTGTACAGAGCTCCTAATACTTTAACAGTCTATTACAAATAAACTGCTGAGCGGGCTCTCAGCAGTTTAGACGATATAAGTTGTTGTGATTTGGCCACATGTAAATAAAACTGTATTGAATTTCACATTCATCGAACAGTCTTTGCTCATAAACATCTTCCTAAAATAGAAAAACTTAAAATACGTGGATCAAACTTTACAAGATAAATGTTTGAACCAAAGTATTCAAATGAATCATGAAGGTGGTACACTAAGATTAGCAGCAAAGAAACCGAGTAATAGAATAGAATAGAATAGAATAGAATAGAATAGCCCTTTACTCCTGCACGATTGACAATGACAATAAAGTATCGATGGTAAGACAGCAGGAACAAATCTATACAAACAAGAGAAAGGCACATATTGGAGAACAGGTTGCAAAGCGCTTAGAAGTAGTGATAAGGACCCTGAGTCCACGAGTGATGACTGATGAGGGTTACTCAGACCAGATTGTTGAGCTGGGTTGGCAGGGTGGGGTGGAACCCGACTGACCTGAGACGTGAACCAGAACCAGCGGTGGGTCAAACGGGTAATGCTGCACATTTAGTCAGCAGGCGTGACTGTGATCGCTGCCGCCATGATCGTTGATTTTTTGGAAAGCGTAAATGGCGAGGAGGAGTTTTACACACAGTGCCAGAGATTCATGTCCGTGTCCTGCAGCAATCACCTGAAATATTCAGAAAAAAGCCCCCATATTTGTAGCAGAAACACGCACATATGTGAGTGTGTTTCATGTTTAGATTTCACATTTTATATAAGAACAGAGCAGCGTAGTTAAATAATCATTTTATGCTTTCATGCTTAGAAACGGAGAGCATCAATAATCATGGACTGAAAGCGTCACTTTGTTGTCTTGTTGTTAAGTTTGGCTCATTGTGACTCGTGTTGCTATGAAGAATGTGTGATATACCAGGGTGGAGGGTAGCAGTAGCTGGTGAGCACGCTCACTTCAGTCGATATTTAAATTATTTGTTTATTTTATTCACTCAACAGTTAAAACAGTGGAGCTACTAAACTAATGAAATACATGGGTTTCTAGGGCTCGGTGCACTTTATTTTTACAATTAGCTGTAAAATCTACGTAAAAAGATCCCTGATTAATGGATGGATGTTGTGTGTGAATTATTTTACAGGAGATTTGCCACCCTTGATCTTGTCCCCATCTCAGTATCATAACTACACCCAACCAAGAGGCAACTTCATCCCTTATGCCAATGAAGACAGACCCCAGTACAGGTAGGATGATGTTTAATTTACTGATATAACTCATGCAGATTTTTATCATTAAAACTAAATATTGCAGATGTTTCTTTGACAGTGAAGTCACATTTCTCAGCTGAACATTTACCAAACAAACTGTTTGTGTTTGACTTCTTTTATATTACTCGATATTAGAAAAGTAACTGCTCGTGCTCACTCTAGTGCACGCTAGCCTGAAGTAAAGCCAGTACAGCAACTTGACTGACAAATAACAATGTCTGATATCTCTGTGAATTAAACTGGAACATCGCGTCATGTTTTCAGCAAATAAAAATTCAGCATGCTTGATATTATTTATACTAAACTGTCTGTCAGGTTTAATTAGCGTAGACGCCCTGATTGTAACTGTCCTACGTAAGTCCCCACACTGCTGTAGCAACTTGTCTTTTGCTTAGTAAACAGCTGCATATAAGAAAGCTCTACCAAGACATGGAAAGGGTTTCTGGTGGTGAATCATCTCCACATCAGTAATGAAAGGATTAGTTTCAGTATATGTGGCTAAATTGTCAAGTTGTGTGATGATGTGTGCTGATTGTTTATGCCTGCTACTGTCACCCTTACACACAACAGCCAAAGTGACCTGTGTTAAAAACGATATAGCCTTGTGTTAGCAGGACTGTCAGTGATGAGCGTGCCAAGCATAACTGTGGTTCAGGGTCATGGACTAACTCGATCACCTCATATATTATTCCATGGAGTCCTGTCACCTCGACCTGTAGCAGAGCTTAGCAAGGTTGACCAAAAGAGATCTTATGAGTCCAAATACTGGAGCCTTTAGACGCTGAAATAAGCTGTTACTTTAAACAGAATCCTGGTGCACAGCAGCATTTTGCTCAAGTCAACACTGACACAGTGGAATAGAAAGAAATGTGACTGACACATCTTTGGTCCACTCTCAGGAACAAGCTGTCACCAGACGCCAGCCCACAGAAGATCATCAACACCTTCCGCCTGCCCTCGGGTATCGGTGCTACTTGTATCCTCAAAACCCCCTTCAACAGCACCCTGGACCAGCTGGCACAAACCCTCAACCCCAATGCCAATAACTCCAAAACCCTAGCTGCCAAATACTTTGATTCTATGTGTCTGGACTCCTTCACTCAGGGCGTCCCCCTCTCCAACTTTGTGCCCCCACCACCTTCGCCAGCACCTTCAGATGACCCAGACTCTAATTTTGAGGACGGTCTGTGGAACCTAACAGTCACTCCTCCAATTACAGTTCATAGTAAGTGCTTCCATAATATGCGTGCGACCCATTTAACGTATGTAGCTCTAGATCTGAAAATCAAGACTTGACTTAAACAAAAAATAATTAAAGGAACTGTCACGGCGGGGCGCGCCGGCGTGAGGAATGAGGTAGACCCAAGAGCAGACACGGTGGAGACAGAACTAGGTTTCCAAAATAAGGCAAGCCTTTATTGTGGCTGCAGGCATAACAAAAACACTAGGGGACACTGAAACTGGGAAAACTAAGAAGACAGAGAACACTGTGTAAACTAAGAAGGCTAAGGCACTCTGTGAAGGAACTATGGAAAAAACTATAAACACAGAGTAACTAAGCAGGCTATGAACACAGTGTCACAATAAGGGAAAATACGAGGTGAGGATAACAGACGATCTGACACTGACACAAAGACACACTGGGCTTAAATACACTGAGGCAGTCATCAAGAAATTAGAGACAGAAGGGGAACACAGCTGGGAGGAATAAGACCTGAACATGAGCCTTCAGAGTAAAACAGGAAACAAGACACCACTAAACAAACACGCAGACACGACACAGAGAGATAGACTAGACACTGAACTAAACCTGCAATAAACATGAGAACACAAAAACCTACGAACTAATCCCTAAACAAGAATAACCGAAACATAGAGTCATAATCATCATTATCATCATAATAAGAAAAGAATCCAAAATGCAAAACACACCAAAAGCATAACTCAAAATACTGAGTCAAACTGACCCAGAACCGTGACAGGAACACTTTGGAAACACATCATCATGCTGCATGTCTGAGGTGATGTGGTCCAGGTAATATATTAGGAGTGAAGGATGACACATCATTTGATGAAAATGATCAATCTACAGAGGGCTGAAGTCAGAGTGAAAAAATGATGCAGCATGCGAGTCTGTTTGGTGGAAAATTAATTGCAGCAAATGCATGCATGTACTTTCTCTATGGCTTCTCCGGACCCGTTCACGTCTGTCTCACAGTAACACTAACAGGGCACCACTGCTGGACCTGCCAGTTCTGGTATGGTTAAAGGCCAGTCAGGCTCCACAGTGCTGGGCAGTGACCACAGGGCCCCACTAAAGGACCTCGGGCTCTCAGGCCCTGCTTATGATTGTTGGGTTAGAGACATTGACAGCAGTGGGCTGCTGGCTGTCACTTGTAGGTCTCTGGCAGCACTCGTCCTGTTCCACCTGCAGAAAGGAGCAGATACTGGTACAGCTGATGGGTTAAGGACTTTGTGCGGTCCTGTCCAGCTATCCTAGCCTGTGTCTCACGGCATGCTGAGACACAGATAACCTCTGATAATGAAATGTATTGATGTGCCTCGCTGTAGGAGTTGGCCTGCCTGTGCAGCCTCTGTAGGGTGCAGGGAGTACTTCATGCCACCAGTAATGACGCTGCAGTCAGAAAAGATAAGGAGACGAACACTGTCAGTGGTCTTAATCTGAAAACCATTTCTGTTTGGGGGTTGTCTCATTGTTGCCCATCTAGTCCACCTGGTGTTAATATTATTAACACCAGAGCAGCTGAAACTGATCAATAACCCCTCTGCTCCTTACCTGACCAGATGACCAAGTTTAATTTATGTGATGCCATACTGTGATTGCAAAGTGTTCCTTTCATGTTTTTAAGCAGAATATTGTTATTGTCTTATTATATTTTGCTAATGTGGACCAATAGACACGTACAGTGATGCCTACTTGTGTCTTGGCTCGTTGGGAGAGCTAATAAATCATTTCTAACGCAGTTTATTCCCCCTGTGTTTTTTCTGTTGAGAAGTCCACGTGGACTAAGGAAAAGATCCGCTGAATGAATGATGACTCTTTCACTTTTGCTTAGAGCCTGTTACATCTCCACCTACCTTTCCCTTGTCCATCCATGAGCCGGTGCGCTGCGTCTGCTCTATGCAGGGGACAGGCTTCTCCTGTCCCAGTGGGGTAGGAGGACAACCCCCTCTCATGAAGGTGGTGACCGGTGACATTATGGTGGACATCACAGGCCGGAACGTCTCTGAATATCTGCTTTTCACATCAGACAGAGTGCGGCTGCACAGGTAGGACAGCTGCTGGAGCAACTCTAAGGAAACAGCCACACAACAGAAATACTGACAACATACTGCAAACTGATGCTTTGACTTTTCAGTGTAGAATCTAATTGCACAAAATACTAGTTGGATCACCTTAGTTTAAACAGAATTATAACTTATATGTTATATGTCATGGGCTGCTACTGGGACCTCCTGAGCCTGAGTAGCTGCGAGCTCCCCTCAGAGTACACAGCAGGCATCATTGTTGAAACATGTGAACACAGAGACACAGCATATAAGGCAAAAACAGAGTTTGTACAGTTCTTTATTCTTCCACACAGCCTAAGCTCTCTTAGGTAATCTTCAGGAACAGTTCTCCAGGCTTCTTGAAGGATATACCAAAGCTCTTCTTTAGGTTTGCTTAGTGCTCTGGCAGTGTTTGGGATCATTGTGATGTCTGTGAAGGTTCTCAGTTCAGGTCATTATAGTCTAAGGAGGTCAGAAAGAAAAACATCTGGACTTTTTTAACTTGCTTGAAGACGTTTTATCTCCCATCCGAGAAGCTTCTTTAGTTCTAAGAGCAACTGGTGGAGAGTCCCAGATTTTTAAGCCCTATGGGAGTGTCTCTGAGGGAGTCATGGACCCGGTATTGATCCTCTGCCTAATCACGCGAGCCAAGGCGTGAAAACGGATGTGGATGAACCAGTTTGTGTCTGAGTGTGTGGCTGGGTCTGAAGTACACTGGGATGTCGTGCTTGGAGAAGACTCCTGAATTTCTCTAATAAACGCGCTACATGAGGGCTGACAGTGCTGCTCTGTTTGTCCTTCTGATTTTCTCTACCTGGTGTCTGATCTTCTTTTCTGTGCATCTTTGCTGACTTGATGAGCTTCCTTTACATGTGTGTGCTCCTTTTTCCCTTCAGGCTTAGGCTTAGGGCTGTGGTGGCTGTGGCTCAGGTGGTAGAGCAGATCAGCTACTGGTTGGAAGGTTGGTGCCTTCCCCAGTCTGCATGTCAAATATCCTTGGGCAAGATACTAACCGCAAATTGCCCTCTGATGTGTTCATCAGAGTGTGAATGTGTGTGAATGTAGATTAGTTTGCACTTGTGTTTAGTGCTTGTGTGAATGGGTGAATGAGGCATGTTGTATACAGGACTTTGAGTACTCTGGGAGAGTAGAAAAGCACTCTGTAAGAATCAGTCCATTTACCATCAGGCTTAGAGGGAACATGTTCTGCCCGGTGGTGTAGGGTCCTGATTACTCCAAGTTTGTGCTCCAGAGGGTGATGGGAGTCAAAGAGGAGGTACTGGTCCGTGTGTGTGGGCTTCCGGTAAACTTCGATGTTGAGTTTGCCGTTCTCTTCAATGTGCACAGCGCAGTCCAGGAACGGCAAACAGTTGTCCTTTGTGTCTTCCCTGGTGAACTTGATGTTCTTATCCACAGCGTTGATGTGCGCAGTGAAGGATTCCACTTCTTGTGTCTTGATGTTGACCCAGGTGTCGTCCACATATCTGTACCAGTGGCTGGGTACTCTTCCTTTGAAAGAGCCAAGAGCCTTCCTTTCCACTTCCTCCATGTAAAGGTTGCTACAATAGGTGACACGGGGGAGCCCATGGCACAGCCATGTGTTTGTCTGTAGAAGCCTTCGTTGTATTTGAAGTATGTAGTGGTGAGGCAGAGGTCTAACAGTGTGCAGGTCTGATCGGGTGTGAAGTTGGTCCTGTCCTCCAAGGAGCTGTCTTCTTGTAGTCATTTTCTGACAGTCTCCACGGCCTCCGTGGTGGGTTTGCAAGTGAAGAGAGAGACTACATCAAAGGACACCATGGTTTCATCTGGATCCAGGGTAAGTTTCTGGACCTTGTCGGTGAAGTCGTGGAGTTCTTGATGTGATGGTCCCTACAAGGGGCGCTAGGATGGTGGTGAGGTGTTTGCAGTGTTGTAAGTGGCTGAGGTAATGCTGCTATCAATGGGTCTGAGTGGGACTCCTTTGTGGATCTTTGGAAGTCTACAGGGTATTACATCCCCTTCGTCATGTATGATGAAGAAGCTTCTCGGATGAAACGTCTTCAAGAAGCTTAAAGATGTCCAGATGCTTTTCTGTCCGAGCTCCTGAGATCATTGTCATGCTGAAAAGTAAATCATCAATCAGACACTTTCCAGATGTTATTAATGGTGGATCAGTATTTGCTGGTACTTTTCTGAATTCCTAAGTCCATTAATTTTGCCAAGTCATACTTATTGTAATTGTGCATTGCTCTTTGGCTACACTTCGTCTTGATTTCACATGGATACAGTAACATGCACATACTGGTTTTCTGTCAAATTAATTTTGTTACAGATATGGTGGTTTAACAGTGGGCAACATTCAGAAATCAATCCCAACATCTTTTGGGAGAAATCTTCCACCTATGGTTCGTAAAATAGCGGTGCGCAGATCAGCTCAGGTAAAGACAAAGACGCAATGACTCTAAACTGGACAGGTACAGTATACAATACTGCTAACAGTGCAACTTACTGTGTCCAGGTTCTCTACAACAATAAAGGCTACCACAGCATGCCAACGTATCTGAATGTCCTCAACAATGCCATCCTGCGTGCCAACATGCCTCCCTCCAAGGGCAATCCTGCTGCCTATGGTAGACACGCCAGATATAGCTGCTGAATAAAGTTGTGCCAGTTTGGTTGGTTATTTTTAACTACACAACAGATTGTTTGTTCTGTTTGTTTGCAGGAATCACAGTAACAAACCACCCGATGAATCGCACCAGTGCCAGCCTTTCTTTAGACTATTTGTAAGTGTCTGTGGCTTTACCTCATATATTTATGTGATAGATTCACATTTCTGTTCACGTAAACGATGAGTCTTCATTGTTGCTAGCTCTGGAAGAAAGCAGACCATCTACTAATCAGAAAGTTGGTGGTTCGATTCCTGGCTCCTCTAGTCTGCATGCCAAGAATCCTTGGGCAAGATACTAAGTTGTTCACCCATGCATCCAACAGAGTATGACTGTGTCAGTGGTATATAGAAAGCACTTCAATAGATGAAGCACAGAAAAAGTGTTTGTGTGAATGCTCCCCCAGCTCTACAAGCTGTTCATTCTTGTTTTCGTGCCCCACCCTCCCTCCCCTTTTTCAATTCTTTCACTTCTCATTGGTTCATGGGGTATCTGCCAGGCCCGGGAGCCGCCACCTGTCCCCTCTGAAGCCTTCCCCAAACTGCAGCTCAGTTCATGTTTAAGTCATTCACCTTTATCTACTACAAACACTGTCAAACCTAAAATGAGGACGTGGGTCCAGCGAGTGAATCCAGCCATATGGCTGATGGCTGCTACGCCCTGAGCCTGGTTCTGCCAGGCCTCTCTTCCTGTTGAAAGGAAGTTCTCCTAAAAGGGAATGCTTCTCCTGGGCTAGTGTCTATTAAACCCCTTTTCCATTCGTATCTACTCAGATCGACTCGGTGCGGTTTTCAGGGTTTTCGGTTAGGTTGTAGTACCTGGTACCAGGTACGTTTTTAGTATCAGCTCGCCCGGGGTTCCAAGCAATCCGAGCAGGTACTAAAATGTGACATCATCAGACTGAATGCCACCGATTGGCTGGTCAGTAGCATCACTTGATGAGTCATGAGAGCTTCGGTTTCTATCACATTTAACTGAGCCTACTCACAGACGAAATGCTGGTTTGGCAGCACGTAGTGAGGCTCCAGATGCTTTGAGTGTGAAGTAACTCCAGACGTCTCACACACCACAGCTGCTCTGTCACGTGACGCATACTGCTCCGACGTGCTGAGGTCACTATCTGGTTACGCCATGTGGCGAGTTATGTGAGGTACTGATATCAGATCATCCATCGCAGTTATAACTAGAGATGGACCGATCCGATATTACGTATCGGTATCGGTCTGATACCGACCTAAATTACTGGATCGGATATCGGAGAAAAATAAAAAATGTAATCCGATCCATTAAATATCACGAAAGCACCTCACAAAACTTGCAACACGCCGTAACTCACCTCAGAACGTTAGCACGTCGGAGCAGTATGCATCACGTGATAGAGCGGCTGTGGCATGCGGGACCTGTCGGTGGTCTGGATAGCATGTGGAGCTTCGCTAGCAACCTGGCATTTCATCTCCGACAAAGTTATCCCGAGAGAAGTAAAGCAAGTGTGTAAGTCCATCTCTGAATGTTTGTAAAGCATTCCTGCGTTAAGCTTAACGAGCGACTGCCTCTTCTTGCTGCTATTTCAATCATGAAACTGCTTAACGATCAGCTGATCGGCTTTTCTCTCTTGTTTGTTTTTGGCCCACTTTGCACCAGAAAGAGGAAACCAGCGGCTGAACAACAGCAGCACGTTTAAGCTTGATCAGCTGTTGTTAGAATGTATTTAATATTACTTTCTACTCAAGGATCTTTTTCTACGTAGCTGACGGCTGGTAACTGTGCAGGGGCGGATCTAGCAAAGTTTAGCCAGGGGGGCCGATAGGGCATTAACAGGGAAAAGGGGGCACAAAGACATACTTTTCTTTCTTATTCTCATTTAAAATGTCGAGCTTTTAATAAATAATTATCTGACACCCAAAGTTTTAATTTGATGTAAAATGAATAGAAGTCAATTACTGTATATAGTAACTATTAAGTCTAATATATATACCCTAGTAAGCTATAGTACTTTTTCCTTTGGGAAGGTACCATCTGTGCAGTCTGCAATTTTGTTGAAGAAAGATGTTGAATCTATTTAATATTTCTTGAAAAATAATTGATTTCTGTGCATTTTTTTTCACACTGCATCAAATTAAGGTTGATTACGTCGATTAAGCATCATGAGGTGGAGCGTGAGGGGTGGTTCCCTATTTTTTATTTATTTATTTTTATTGTTGCTGGGAGTTGGAACCCTATTAGTTAGGTTGCTTAATATTTACGCTAAGTACTCTTTAAAATACCAGAATAGGGAGGATGGTGTAGGTTTAAGTTTATTAGATTGATCAGTATTGCTGAACTATGAAATATTTTTTTTTGCATACAGGTATAACAGAATAGCTTTAGTGTAGTTGTTGTTTTAAACTTGAGTATGAACTTATACAAAATGCAGCAAGATATTTAAAAAAACAGTTTTGTTGATTAAAAAACACTATATCGGATTCATATCGGTATCGGCAGATATCCAAATTTATGATATCGGTATCGAACATAAAAAAGTGGTATCGTGCCATCTCTAGGTATAACTGTGCTTCGGAAAAACAAATAGCAGAGGAGCCACAAAGAGGCCTGAGAAGAGGACAGAGACAGAGAGAGCGATTCCTCCTTTACTGTAAAGATTGATGTATAGCTTTAACTTCAGAGAGTTTTGCTTTATGAATGTTTCTATCAAAAGTGCTTTGAAATGACTGTTGAGGACCAAATACTGTAAACTGAAACTGAACTAGCTCTTCTCCTTGTTTTTGTACCTGCAGGCTCCAGGGCACAGATGTAGTGATTGCCATCTTCATTATTGTCGCCATGTCCTTTGTCCCAGCCAGCTTTGTGGTTTTCCTAGTAGCAGAAAAATCCACAAAGGCCAAACACCTGCAGTTTGTCAGTGGCTGTGACCCAGTCATCTACTGGCTAGCCAACTATATTTGGGATATGGTGAGGATGTGATGTTGCAGATGTGAATGTCTTACTAAATGCTTTAACGTGTGTGCAGCTCCTGAACATGGTTTCTCCTTTTATCTGTCCTCAGCTGAACTACCTGGTACCTGCTACATGCTGCGTTATTATTCTGTTTGTGTTTGACCTGCCAGCCTACACCTCTCCAACAAACTTCCCTGCTGTCCTCTCCCTCTTTCTTCTCTACGGGTGAGACATCTGTCTGCACACACGATTTTTCACCTTGGTTCTGAGTCTCTGCTCACATTGTTATGTAGTTTAGTTGTATACTGACTTCCATTAAATAGACATAATATACAGAAGTCAGTCCACTTCCACCACCTGCACTTTTCCTTGTAATTGTTTTAGCGCACAGTTCAGACGATTGGTGCTAATGCATTATATAAAGTATCATAGGGATGCTTTAAATTATTGCTAACATATTATCATCACTTTGCCTTTCTCTGATATCAGCTGCACACTTGTATTTTTAACAGCTGTAATTTTATAGTATTAGCAAACTATTTTCACAAACAGGGAAAAATATTAAAAACCACATGTCGTGGTGGTTCCGGTACAGTGGATGTCTCCAGGAGCACATTTTGTCATATTGACATGCAAACTCAACTCTAGTATCATGCTAGGTCCTGTTTAGGTGCAGTTTTCACAAAACTCTACTACTTGTCTAAATGTAAATGAAATACTAAGATCTGTTTATAAACATGGAAACATATAGCAAGTTTCTTTCTTCCCCTTTCCAGTTGGTCGATCACTCCCATAATGTATCCTGCATCCTTCTGGTTTAAGGTTCCCAGTACAGCCTATGTCTTTCTCATAGTCATCAACCTCTTCATAGGCATCACTGCAACTGTTGCAACCTTCCTTCTACAGCTCTTTGAACACGACAAGGTCTGTTGGATTCTTTTATCTTACCTCAGACACACAGCCAAACGCATCACTCGTTTCCCCTTCAACAGCAAAAGTACAGATTTGGAAGAGATGGTGATCTTTGAGTTAGATCACCTGCTCTTCCACATACTGGAATGAATACTACAAAATGGAAAAGTATCTGACATGACCTTTGCTTTTTACTGTATTTCTTTCTTTTACTTCTTTTTTTCTTTTTGCAGGATTTGAAAAAAGTGAACAGTTACCTAAAGTCCTGTTTCCTCATCTTCCCCAACTACAACCTGGGTCATGGCCTGATGCAGATGGCCTACAACGAGTACATCAATGAATACTACGCTAAAATAGGTACACTAAGCACCGAGCTGGCTAATTACAATAAAGTTAAGAGAAATATCTTAAACTACTATGATTTATTTAACAGAGATGAACCAACACTTCTTGCAAGAACCTAAAAGTTGTGCTATACATACTTAAAGATTTATAAGGGTATTCAGAGCACATTCTTAGTTTGGTGCTACAGAAGATTTGTTGAGAACAAAGATTTACAGTCTTGCAGGCTTTTTTGTTTTATTCATAATGATTTTAGGAGATTGAAGAGCAAAGCTGCACATTAAGTTGTTGTAATTATGTGTTTTAGGGCAGTTTGACAAGATGAAATCACCATTTGAGTGGGATATTGTGACTCGAGGACTTGTTGCAATGACAGTCGAAGGCTTTGTTGGCTTCCTCATCACCATCCTCTGTCAGTACAACTTTCTGAGGAACCCGCCGTGAGTTTTCTATATATAGTTTTGAACTGGATGCCTACCACTTAGTTACACAGAGGGTCGTATGCTGAGAGATCTACAGTTAGAGTTGGCTGAGGACTGTACTAAAAATGTACTTACAATATAAACAAAGGGTACGTTAAAAACACAACTACCGGTAAGCATGAATGACTTAACAACAGGAAAAAGGGGAAAAACCCCAGAACTTATGTACTGTACCAAGCCGGCACCAAAGCAGCTTTCAGATTGATGCTTCGTATATAAGACAAATAATGTAGTAGGGTTTCCTGCTGTTACACAGCTTTCAAATATCAGTGTGGCAGGGCGTGGTCTGAGGCGCAGCTGCTTAAAAACATAAAACAAAATAATTCCCCACTCGCCCCAGCCTTCATGCTCGGGTCGTCTACCAGAGGCCTGGGAGCTTGAGGGTCCAATCCAATTTTATTTATAAAGCAATTTAAAATACCCAGCACAGGACCAAAGTGCTGTGCAGAAAACAAGTTAAAAACAGTAGAATAACAGAAAACAGCAAAAATACGTAAATAAAACACAGGGTCCTGCGCAGTATTTTAGCTGTTCCCAGGATTGACTCTGGACAGACAGGATCTTAGCTCGCACCCTAGGGGGCGTCTCCCATTTACACCCAAGTCCATCACCCGCCGGAAACAAGTAAAACCTATTGCCGGCAATGCAGACCAAGCTCTCGCAACAGTTGTATAATGATCGAATGGCCCGTAGCAATGGGCCAGACACCCCATATTCTCAGAGCACCTCCAACAGGACAGTCCGAGGGACACGGTCGAATGCCTTCTCCAAGTCCATGAAA
Source organism: Diplotaxodon limnothrissa (assembly GCF_057381915.1). Taxonomy (NCBI): domain Eukaryota; kingdom Metazoa; phylum Chordata; class Actinopteri; order Cichliformes; family Cichlidae; genus Diplotaxodon; species Diplotaxodon limnothrissa. The sequence goes on along the minus strand of NC_140607.1, from coordinate 1,831,012 downwards.
CACACATAGACTGGTTGGGCAAACTCCCATGCACCCTCAAGTATCCTTGAGAGGGTAAAGAGCTGGTCCAGTGTTCCACGACCAGGACGAAAACTGCATTGTCCTCCTGTATCCGAGGTTCGACTAACGGACAGACTCTCCTTTCCAGCACCCTGGCATAGACTTTCCCAGGGAGGCTGAGGAGTGTGATCCCCCTATAATTGAAGCAAACCCTCCAGTCCCCTTTCTTGAAGATGGGAACCACCATCCCAGTTTGCCAGTCTAGAGCTACCGCCCCTGATCTCCACACAACATTGTATAGACGTGTCGACAAAGACAGCCCTACAACAACATCCAGAGTCTTCAGGAACTCAGGCCGAAGCTCATTTACCCCAGGGGCCACCAAGGAATTGTTTAACTGCCTCAGTGACCTCGCCCACGGTGATAGACGACTCATCCCCCTGGTCCTCAGACTCTGCTTCCTCTATGGAAGGAAGAGGTGGGATTAAAGAGGTCATTGAAGTTTTCCTTCCACCGTCCGACAGTCCAAATCAGCAGTGCTCCACCCACACTATGCAGAGTGTGGGTGGAGCACTGCTTTCCCCTCCTGAGTCACCTGACAGTTTGCCAGAATGAGGCAATCTGAAAGTCTTTTTCCATGGCCTCTCCAAACTCCTCCTACAGTTTAAGTTTTTGCTTCAGCCGCTGTTAGGTTTAAATTGTTAAATGTTATCATTGTGTTACTTAAATTTGTAAAACTGTATGATCAAAGACATTCCTTTGTTTCTATTGCCGTCCGCAGCCTGTTGACTGGTGGGGGAGGCTGTAGTGTTTATTGTAGGCACATCCTATGTGAGGGTTCTGTTTTCTTGTTTAGTAAGCTTCCTTCTTTTATGATCCTTTTGTGGGCAGGAGGTCACACAAACGCACCCCCAAACTCACACACACACATGCAAACACACACAGTCTCACACAGGCACACACACACACACACACACACACACACACGTGCTTACACACATATGGTACCTTATCTTTTATAACCATAGGGGGGTTTACAATGGGTGGTGCTGTGTGTACTGTAACTGTTTTCAATGAAAGGCAGCAAGCGGAGGCCGGGGTGGAAGTGGTCTGAACGAGGGCAGAAGGGCTGCTCTGAGATCCTCCCTTGCGCAAGTAAAATCGCTGTTCGTCTTGCTTCCTTAATGGGAATAAGTCTCTAAACCAGCGGCCTGTGGAAGCGCAGACCCAACAGCCGCTGCCCGAGCCAAGTTCTGCTTGGCCTTAATCCGTGTAATTTGAGAAGCCAAAATCAAAATCTCAATGAAATTGATTTTCACTATTCTTTGCTTGTATATGGCTAACGTGAACAGAGATGGCATGATACCACTTTTTTATGTCCGATACCGATATCATAAATTTGGATATCTTCCAATAGTGATATAAATCCAATTGTATGGAAGCCCCAAACGCAATTTCATTGTTCTTGACAATGACAATAAATAAATAAATACTAAATACTAAATACTAGAGCATATTTTATAATCAATGAAACGTTTGTTTTTTTTCAATATCTTGCTGCATTTTGCACAAGTTCATACTTAAGTTTAAAAAACTAAACTAAACTAAAGCTATTCTGTTATAACTGTATGCAAAAAATACACTGCAGCCAAAATCTTTCATAGTTCAGCACTCATCAATCTAATTTACTTAAACCTGCACCTCCTCCTCATTCTGGTATTTTAAAGAGTACTTAGTGGAAATATTAAACAACCTAACTAACATGGTTGCCAACTCCCAGCAAAAAAAAAAAAAAAAAGGGAACCACCCCCCACCCTCTGCCTTATAATGCTTAATTGACGTAATCAAATTTAATTTAATGCACATGTAAAAGAAAATGCACAGAAATCAATTATTTTTCTACAATAATTAAATAGATTCAACATCTTTCTTTCACAGATGGTTCCCAAAGGAAAAAGTACTATAGCTTACTAGGGTATATTAGACTTAATAGTTCCTACACAATAATAATATTATAATGGTCTCGCACGCCACAGCCGCTCTATCACGTGACCACACTGCTCCGACGTGCTACGGTTCTGAGCTGAGTTACGCCATGTGGCAAGTTTTGTGAGGTGCTTTTGGGATATTTAATGGATCGATTACATTTTTTATTTCTCTCCGATATCCGATCCAGTAATTGAGGTCAGTATCAGACCGACACCGATACGTAATATCGGATCAGTCCATCTAAATACACATACTTTTAAAATACAAATACATTTAAAAAATGTTGTTGTAAAAGTCTTCAATACAGTTCTGTAACTGCAGACCAAGGAGAAACTATGCTCATATCCCCCTTCTTGTAGTTGATAAAAGATATGTAAAGACAAGTGGAATTACTTACTGACAGAGTGAATACGCTAAAAGATGACTGGAGTATATGTGCTTAGGAGGGTGCCGGTCAGCTCCAAGCCTATCGATGACGATGATGTAGACGTGGCCTGTGAGAGACAAAGAGTGCTGCGTGGAGACGCTGACAATGACATGCTGAAGATCAAGAACCTAACCAAGGTTAAACTTTAATATGTACTTTGCTAACTTTTACACAACTGCATATTTTAAACTATTCGTTCAGTTATGCCATTACTTTAAAATGATCCTACTCTGTTAAAGTGGTCATTACTATCAAAAAGTTACTTTGCTTGATCCTCAGGTATACAAATCCAGAAAGATGGGACGTATCCTTGCAGTGGATCGCCTGTGTCTGGGTGTCCGGCCCGGAGAGTGCTTTGGATTGCTCGGAGTAAATGGAGCTGGGAAAACCAGCACCTTTAAGATGCTGACAGGAGACGAGTGTACTACTGGAGGAGAGGCTTTCATTAACAGAAACAGGTTAGTGGCTGAACTAACAGAGTGCACTGTAAATGTGACTGTAACATTCTTAGCAGATACTTTAGCAGCAAAGGACATCAGACATCAAATACATGGGCACTGACTATAGTCTGGGTTTGTACTGCAGGACCACTGCTGAAGTGATGCCAACTGTGCTTGTGTGTGTGTGCATGTGTGCAGTATCCTGAAGGACCTGTTACGTGTGCAACAAGGTATCGGCTACTGTCCACAGTTTGATGCTCTGTTTGATGACCTGACAGCCAGGGAGCATCTGCAGCTTTACACTCGCCTGCGTGGCATTCCTTGGAAAGACCAAGAAAGGGTTAGTCTCTCTCTCTCACACACACACACACACACACACACACACACACACACACACACACACACACACACACAGCTTTAGGTTTACTAACAGAAACTGTGATCAAAATCGTAATAATAGAAAGACAAGTATCAGAAGTGAGGATACGCCAGCATGTTGATCATGAAGATTTTGGCCAGTCCTCACTTTCTCAGTGAAGAGGATAATGCCTCATATTCATGACCAAACTCATTCTGGGTCCGGCATTTCATAACCTTCCTACAGTCAAAGTGTCACTGGCTAACTTGGAAACATGGATATATTTCCTCAGACAGTCGCTGACCCACTGCTAAAGCCATGGTGAATGGACTGGTTCTGATATATATTCTACCTGAGCACCCAAAGCAGTTTCAGCAACTTGCCCCGTTTACCCATTTATACAAGCACTGTGTGTGCAGGCTGTGTAACATTCACACACATACAGTTGTGTTCAAAATAATAGCAGTGTGTTTTAAAACATGAGTAAAGCTCAAAATATAATAACGTTTTTACAACATTACAACGCTGTAATGTTGTAACACTGCACATTATATTTTAGCATTCCTGTGAATCACTAAACTAATATTTAGTTGTATAACCACTGTTTCTGAGAACTGCTTCACATCTGTCCTGCATGGAGTCGCCCAGCTTCTTGCAGCCCAGGATGATTGGACAACCTTCCACAATTCCTCTGCATTTCTTGGTTTTGCCTAAGAGGCAGCATTTTTGAATGTTTTGAATGTGTTTGGGGTCGTTGTCTTGTTGAAACACTCATTTCAAGGGCATTTCCTCTTCAGCATAAGGCAGCATGACCTCTTCAAGTGTTTTGATATAAGCAAATTGATCCATGATCCCTGGTACGTGATAAATAGGCCCGACACCTTAATAAAACAGCCCTATATGGTGATGCTTGCACCACCAGGCTTCACGGTCTTCAGAGTGTTCTGTGGCTTGATTTCAGTGTTTGGGGGTCGTGTGACAAACTGTCTGTGGCCCTTGGACCCAAAAGGAACAATCTTACTTTCATCAGTCCAGAAAATGTTTCTACATTTCTCTTTAGGCCAGTCCATATGTTCTTTAGCAAATTGTAGATTTGTTTCTTCACATAGTGAACGACCTCACTGATTGGACTCTGCTATTACTTTGAACACGCCCCTTTCACTTCATTATTCAGTTGCACAGACTCAGGTGCATTCATGTGATGATTGTTGGGTCTGTTGGTTTCTCTGACTCTGCTGCACCTACTGATAAATTATTTGCCATGTAATAATATGATTTATATCAAAAACACTGACTGATCTGGTTAATCATGTTGGACTGCTATTACTTTGAACACAACTGTACATATTCCAGTGGTTGCATCGATTTCAAGTTGAGGTGAGTGTCTTGCTCAATAATACGGCACAGAAACCAAACCAGTCTGCATGGAGGGATAAGAAAAGATGATCTGTGCCACTGCTTGAAAAAGCATTCTCGTTTCTTGTTTCCTCTCCCATGAACCTGCTGCCCTCCATCTTTGAACCAAGGCAGGTGTTCGTAATGGTTTATATTTTTGTATCTGGACAGACTGACATCCATCTGTTTATCATTCATTTTCTGCTGTGGCAGCAGCAGAGATGCCCAGACCTCCAACTACACAGTCACCTCTGATGGGACATCAAGATGTTTCCAAGCCAGCAGAGACATCATCTCTGTAGTGTGGGTTTACCCCGGGACCTCTGCCCAGCAGGACATTAGGGCTGTTCGATATAACGATATATATCGGATGACGATATAAAAACGTCTGTCGTTTGTTTTGTGGTGTCGTAAAATAAACTGTTTACAGCAATATTTTTCATGGTTCTGATGGTCACTGTAGTATTAATTTCTTAAAGTTCTCTCTTTCTCTTATATTTAATATAACCACACTACAGACAGACAAGCACCTGTTTTTACGTGTTGTCGTTAGCAACAATGACGGTAAAACCATCGCGTGGCTCCGCTGTCCGCTTGTTTGTTTTCCACGTAAACCTTTCACAATAAAGCTCAAGATCCTGTTGAGATTTTTCAAAATAAACTGAATCAGGTGAAAGAGTATGCAGAGTGTTTACGGATGAGAAGCAAAAAAGAGCCGTCAGGTGCTAAAAAATAAACCTTTGAAAGAAAATGGTGGAAAGAAAACACTCGACTCCAGCTACACGACGCCCAGCTGGAGACACTTCACACAAGTCGAGCTGCCCGAGATTCACAGAATTTATAGAAAATGTTACATTGTTGTGATTTATATCGTTGTCAGGACGATAAATGTCTTATATCGGGATATGAGATTTTGGTCATATCGCACAGCCCTATAGGACATACCCTAAACCCTTTACTAAGGGGGCATCCAACCAGCTCATCTGGCTTATTTTGATGTGTAGGAGTAGCAGCTTTGGTGGAACCGTACCCACAGCTTGTGACCGTGGTTGAGGGTAGAAATGTAGATGAAACAGGTGATCACTTTTATCCTCAGCTCTCTCTCCACTACAGTGTCCGTCTGCTCATAACCATCTCATGACCACCAATATGCAAACCGCTCTGCCACTTTCCTGCGCCTTGAAATGCTGCCTGTAAAAGTTATGGCAAAGAGCAGCCCTGGCGGAGTCTGACTTCAGTGTCCCACAAACAGGATGAACACCACATTGTGTCCTCCTAGTTCCAAGATTTGACTAACTGGTAGTCTCTTCCTTCCAGCACACTAGCATAGATATTACTGGGAAGGTTGAGAGATAAGTTGCCTCTGAAAGCTCAACCTCTGGTACAGTTTTTTTGAAAAGGGAACCACCAGAGCAGAATGGTTCACTTGGACTTGATCAGAATCAGAATCAGAAAGGGGTTTATTGCCAAATGTTGAGCAGGTTTACAACATTAGGAAATTGCTGCGGTGCTTCAGTGCAAACATAGTGTCATAAATAGTACTTAAATAGACATGAAAAAATAAAAGTAGGGATAAGAATTAAAAGTGCTACGTAGAAAGATATGTGCATGAGCTATACATGAGATATATACATGAGAATAAGAATTAAGAGTGCTACGTAGAAAGATATATACATGAGTGCAGGTGGTGATCAGTGCCAAACATGGAATGATGCAGTGACACAGCGTAGGGTCATGTGTTAGTGGTGGGAACAGTCATATGGTTATTGTTCATGTGTCCAACAGCAGAGGGGAAGAAACTGTTCTTATGGCGAGAGGTTCTGGTGCGAATGGACCGGAGCCTCCTGCCTGAGGGGAGCAGGTCAAACAGACTGTGTCCAGGGTGAGAAGGGTCAGCTGAGATCCGAGCTGCACGCCGCAATGTCCTGGAGGTGTACAGGTCCTGCAGAGATGGGAGTCTGCAGCCAATCACCTTCTCAGCAGAGCGCACAACACGCTGCAGTCTGTTTGTCCCTGATAGTGGCTCCAGCGTACCACACGGTGATGGAGGAGGTGAGGATGGACTCGATGATTGCAGTGTAGAATTGCATCATCGTCCGTGTTGGCAGGTTGAATTTCTTCAGCTGCCTCAGGAAGTACATCCTCTGCTGGGCTTTCTTAATGACGGAGGTGATGGTGGGCTCCCACTTCAGGTCCTGGGTGATGGTGGTACCCAGGAAGCGGAATGAGTCCACAGAGGTGATGGGGGTGTCAGTCAGGATGATGGGGGGGAGTGGGGCTGTGTGCTTCCTGAAGTCCACAATAATCTCCACTGTCTTCTGGGCATTCAGCACCAGGTTGTTGTGGCTGCACCAGGACACCAGACGTTCAACCTCCCTCCTGTAGGCAGACTCATCCCCGTCCGAGATGAGTCCAATAACGGTGGTGTCATCTGCAAACTTGATTAGCTTGACAGACTGGTGGGTGGAGGTGCAGCAGTTGGTGTACAGGGAGAAGAGCAGAGGAGAAAGAACACAGCCCTGAGGGGAGCCGGTGCTGATGGTCCGGGAGTCCGAGACATTCTTTCCCAGCCTCACGTGCTGCTTCCTGTCCGTCAGGAAGTCAGTGATCCACCGGCAGATGGGATCAGGCACATTCATCTGGGAAAGCTTGCCTCGGAGATGGTCTGGAAGGATGGTGTTGAAGGCAGAGCTGAAGTCCACAAACAGGATCCTGGCGTAGGTTCCTGGGGAGTCCAGATGCTGCAGGATGAAGTGTAGGGCCATGTTGATGGCGTCATCTACAGACCTGTTGGCTCTGTATGCAAACTGCAGGGGGTCCAGGAGGGGGGCCGTGAGGGTCCTGAGATGGGAGAGAACTAGGCGCTCAAAAGACTTCATGACCACAGATGTCAGAGCCACGGGTCTGTAGTCATTTAGTCCAGTGATCCTAGGTTTCTTGGGGACAGGGATTATGGTGGAGGACTTGAAGCAGGCAGGCACATGACATGCCTGCAGTGAGGAGTTGAAGATGCCAGAAAACACTGGGGCCAGCTCGTTTGCACAGTGTCTGAGGGTGGCAGGAGACACACCGTCTGGGCCGGGAGCTTTCCGAGCATTCAGATTCTTAAACTGCTTCCTCACATCTGCTTCATGAATATGAAGAGTTGTGGTGGGAGGAGGTGGTGTGAAATCCTCTTTTGTGTGGGGTGAGGAGGGGGGTGTTGTAGGTGAACGGTTTGAAGGTGGTGATGGCTCTATGGAGGGGGGAGAGGTGGGGGAATGAGTGTCCAAAGTGCCTCTATTGTTGGGGCCGTTGGAGGTGTGAAGGCTGCCTGATGGCTCGTCAAAACGACAGTAGAAGTCGTTAAGGGTGTTGGCTAAGAGCAAGTCATCAGTGGAGTGGGGGGTTTTAGGCTTGTAGTTTGTAATATTCCTAAAACCTTTCCACACAGAGGCCGAGTCATTCTCTGAGATCTGCTGCTGCATCTTCTCAGAGTGCTGATGTTTAGCAATGTCCACTTCTTTAGTGAACCTGTACTTGGCCTCTCTGTAGCAGTCCCTGTCTCCGCTTCTGAACGCCTTTCTCTTTTCCAGCCACAGCTTTTTGAGTTTAGGAGTAAACCAGGGTTTGTCATTGTTATAACTCACCCTGGTGCGTGATGGCACGATGCTGTCCTCACAGAAGTGGATATAGGAGGTGACAGTGTCCGTAAACTCGTCCAAGCTGTTAGAAGCAGCCTTCAATGTGTCCCAGTCTGTGGTCTCCAAACACGTGCGAAGCTCCTCCACAGCCTCGTTGCTCCACAGTTTTTTAGTCCTCACGACAGGTTTGGAGAGCTTCAGCCTCTGTCTCTACGCGGGGATTAGGTGGATCATGACGTGGTCAGAAAGTCCGAGTGAAGCGCGGGGCACCGCACGATAGGCCCCGCTGATCGTGCTGTAACAGTGGTCCAATGTCCTCTCCTCTCTGGTTGGGCATTTAATATACTGCTTATATTTCGGAAGCTCATGGCTCAGATTGGCTTTGTTAAAGTCCCCAAGAGCAATGATGAGAGAGTCCGGGAATGTCCGCTCCGTGTGGAGAATCTGCTCCGCGAGTGCACACTGAGCTGCCTGCGCATCTGCGTCTGGCGGGATGTAAACAGCGGCCAGGATGAATGAAGCAAACTCCCGCGGAGAATAAAACGGTTTGCAGTGGATAAAAAGATATTCCAGAGAGGAAGAGCAGTGCTGAGCAATCACTGTCACATCTGTGCACCAGCCACTATTGATGTAGAAGCAGAGACCTCCACCTTTGGACTTACCGGAGAGAGCGGCCTGCCTCCAGCCTCCCTCGAAATGCTGTCAGATCTCTGCCGATGGTCTGAATTGAAGCTCTCATACAGCAGGGCCACTGTCATACTCTCCCAGCTTACCCACACTATGCCACACCATGCTTTTGGGATCACTGTGCCATGTTCAGCATCCTCTCCTGCCCCCTGATTCACAACCAGGTGGTACAGCGGGGCTAGGCATTGGCATTGAGCCCTGGCACCACCTGTCACCTCTCGGCCACCACCCAGTCACAACTAGTCGCAGGGAGATGTGGCGGCCCCACTTTAGAAATCCAATATATTAAGCCTGAAGGGTTCTAATGTTACTTTGAGCAAGATAAGTGAGGCGTGCAACAGCAACAACAGCTGATATTATGCTTCCTGTTTCCATTGAGATTAATAAACAGGTTCTTTTGATGTTACAGAACTTATCGCTTCGTTTGTTTGTACTTGAGCAGAGACAGAAATCAGAGCTAGTTACATACCTGCTATCTGGTTGTGTATCATTGTACAACTTAAGGTTGAAATTAAGGTTTGTACTAATCCAGTTCTCTTTCACATATGTTACATATATGTTACATATTACATGTACAGCGTATGACTCTCCTTTTAGAAAGGCGTTGACGTTGGTGGGTCAGGTGAGTCAGAGTTTCTCTCTAGCTTATAAAGAGAGCCCGGTGGGTTGCTCATGGAGTCACACGTTTGCAGCCTTAGAGTCTTCTGTAACCTGTGGTCCTTACTGGCGTGTTGCTCAGTTTACATGCTGGGTGGGACCTTGATTTGGTTCAGTAATCTGGTGGTCAGTGAGGGTTCCTCTCCAGCCTGCAAAAAGAGCCCAGTGTGTAACTCGGGGAGAAGTTTGCTCCGCACCTCCTAAAATTTAATATAGGTTGGTTGTGGCCCCTTACCAGCGTGTTGCTCGTAGGTTGCACGCTAACACACTCAGTGTGGTGCTCGAGTTCTGGATTTGGACCCAGATATATTCTTTTGTATGTTTGAGAAGCTTGTAGATTCACGTGGTTGGTCGGATGGTGAGCAGACTTTGTTTCTACAGCGTCTCAGCATCTCTTTGTGCTGTTTAAATGTTAATGTGCGGTGATACAGGGATGTTTGGTAAAGCCTTACCTTCAGCACCAAGACGCCTCTTTCACAAGACTGCGGCCTCTACCTCATCTTCGGTGGTGCTTGAGAGGAAGGAGGAGTATTGGAAGATAGGATGCTGCAACATCATCTTAAAAAAATTGGTGGGAAGCTCTGGGCAACTTGTACATTTGGATGAAGATAAACCCGAACAACTGATTGACAACAGACAGTTACATGCACTGGAAACGCTGCATCCAGATGAACAGAATAAACTTTTTGGGAACATTATAGAGTCTTATCTGTCTCTGTTCTCAGGTACACCATCTTGTGGTCATTTAGTGGACCATGATATTGATGATACTCAGCCTATTAAACAGCATTTTTACCGGTCATCTCCTGATAAGCGACAGATATTAGAATCTGAGGTAAATGGTAAAATGGTGTTGCCTTCTTCCTCTGCTTGTTCATCTCTGTGTTTGCTGATGTAGAAGTCAGATTTCAAATTTAGGTCTTGCACTGACTTTTGCTAAATTAATGGCGTCACACAGCCAGGTGCATATCCTCTTCCCAGAATGAAAGATTGTATTGACCAGGTAGCCACGACAAACTTTGTGAGCAAGTTTGACCTTTAGAAAGGGCGTCGACAGGTTCCTCTGTCTCAGAGAGCCAAATACATTTGTTCTGTCCTTCAGGTCTGTATTTACAGTGGGGCAAAAAAGTATTTAGTCAGCCACCGATTGTGCAAGTTCCCCCACTTAAAATGATGACAGAGGTCAGTAATTTGCACCAGAGGTACACTTCAACTGTGAGAGACAGAATGTGAAAAAAAAATCCATGAATCCACATGGTAGGATTTGTAAAGAATTTATTCATAAATCAGGGTGGAAAATAAGTATTTGGTCAATAACAAAAATACAACTCAATACTTTGTAACATAACCTTTGTTGGCAATAACAGAGGTCAAACGTTTACTATAGGTCTTTACCAGGTTTGCACACACAGTAGCTGGTATTTTGGCCCATTCCTCCATGCAGATCTTCTCGAGAGCAGTGATGTTTTGGGGCTGTCGCCGAGCAACACAGACTTTCAACTCCCGCCACAGATTTTCTATGGGGTTGAGGTCTGGAGACTGGCTGGGCCACTCCAGGACTTTCAAATGCTTCTTACGGAGCCACTCCTTTGTTGCCCGGGCGGTGTGTTTTGGATCATTGTCATGTTGGAAGACCCAGCCTCGTTTCATCTTCAAAGTTCTCACTGATGGAAGGAGGTTTTGGCTCAAAATCTCACGATACATGGCCCCATTCATTCTGTCCTTAACACGGATCAGTCGTCCTGTCCCCTTGGCAGAAAAACAGCCCCATAGCATGATGTTTCCACCCCCATGCTTCACAGTAGGTATGGTGTTCTTGGGATGCAACTCAGTATTCTTCGTCCTCCAAACACGACGAGTTGAGTTTATACCAAAAAGTTCTACTTTGGTTTCATCTGACCACATGACATTCTCCCAATCCTCTGCTGTATCATCCATGTGCTCTCTGGTAAACTTCAGACGGGCCTGGACATGCACTGGCTTCAGCAGCGGAACACGTCTGGCACTGCGGGATTTGGTTCCCTGCCGTTGTAGTGTGTTACTGATGGTGACCTTTGTTACTTTGGTCCCAGCTCTCTGCAGGTCATTCACCAGGTCCCCCCGTGTGGTTCTGGGATCTTTGCTCACCGTTCTCATGATCATTTTGACCCCACGGGATGAGATCTTGCGTGGAGCCCCAGATCGTGGGAGATTATCAGTGGTCTTGTATGTCTTCCATTTTCTGCTGATTGCTCCCACAGTTGATTTTTTCACACCAAGCTGCTTGCCTATTGTAGATTCACTCTTCCCAGTCTGGTGCAGGTCTACAATACTTTTCCTGGTGTCCTTCGAAAGCTCTTTGGTCTTGGCCATGGCGGAGTTTGGAGTCTGACTGTTTGAGGCTGTGGACAGGTGTCTTTTATACAGATGATGAGTTCAAACAGGTGCCATTCATACAGGTAACGAGTGGGGGACAGAAAAGCTTCTTACAGAAGACGTTACAGGTCTGTGAGAGCCAGAGATTTTCCATGTTTGAGGTGACCAAATACTTATTTTCCACCCTGATTTACGAATAAATTCTTTACAAATCCTACCATGTGGATTCATGGATTTTTTTTTCACATTCTGTCTCTCACAGTTGAAGTGTACCTCTGGTGCAAATTACTGACCTCTGTCATCATTTTAAGTGGGGGAACTTGCACAATCGGTGGCTGACTAAATACTTTTTTGCCCCACTGTATATGCTGTCATGCCATTTGGTCTTTGAAATGCAGCAGCTTCTTTTCAAACATTAATGAATACAGTTGTGTCAGGATTATAAAGCAGTGCAGTTTATTTAGACGACGTAGGTGTTTACAGTGAAACCTGGGAGGAGCATGTAGAGCAAATGAAGACACCTGAACTGGTTTGACCATCAGTCTGGCTAAATGTAAATCTGCTAGAGCCACTATTACATGTTGTTTTTGTTTCCTGCCCATGGAGAAAACAAAAACCAAGAACATGAAGGCTCAGTAAGCTGAACTATAATCACAGACACCAGTCAGGATGCAATCCCTGACATGAAGGGGAAATATCTCTTTCCTCCACTAGGTTGAACCCCAATTCTCTACTGAATCATTCAGAGACCCTCGACCTCAGGCTCTTGTCCTGCCAAAGAGGTGATGTTAAACGGTCATGTTTGCTAACTGGCCAGCCTACCGTCAGAGCCTCAGCTCCTGACAGCCACCGAATTCACAAAGCCCCGACCCCTCCTGTAGTCGTGTGTCTGCAGCAGGTGAGGTCCATCTAAACTGATAAAACTTAATTGCAACTTTTTGTGATGACTGAGTTTCCGGTTCATTTTTCGAGCAGGTGAAACCTGAGTTGACTCATTGAGCTAAAAACGACTTCACATTGTGACGGCAGTTGTTGGACTTTGTGCAGTAAGATAATGAAGAGAATATCCTGTGCATGATAAACTTGCTCACTCTGTGAAGCGTGTTTTATCACCGTTTTTTGTGAAGTAATTACAAAGAAAAAGAGCTGAAGTTTAGTCTTATGCAGTAATCTTCTTCCTCTGACCTTTATTTCCCAATAACCTTTATAACTGCTGTTTTATACAACAGTTAGTTATTTTAATTGTGTTATTTTTTTTATCAGACTCCACAGGACTCTGTGTAGCTTGTAACTTTGTGGTGTCTTGTAATTATCCACTTAACACAGCCAGCAAAACATGCAGACATGTTAACCTACAAGAACTTTTGCTGATTGCGCAGTTATTTAGTAAAAGACCCATACTTACTGTCAGAGTCAGACCCAACATGTAGGACAGAGAATACAAACTGAGGATCAAATATTGGAACAATTCAGCAAATGTTATGCAGTTCCACATTACGGGGGGATATCCTACCGTTGTCTCCTTCATCGCCTGAACAGCAGAATTTCAACAGCTCACATTACTCTTTACCCCCTGCAGGTGGTGCAGTGGGCATTGGAAAAGCTGGAGCTGTCCAAGTATGCAGACAAACCAGCGGGCACTTACAGTGGAGGAAACAAACGCAAGCTCTCCACTGCCATTGCTCTCATCGGGTACCCATCACTCATCTTCCTGGTAAGAAGAATAGATGCTCTCTGTGCTCGGGGCAGCGTAACAAAGATCAGAGGGTCAATCCGCCGGTTTCTTCACATTCTGTTTGAAGCTTTAGTTCATTTTTGGAAGCATGTTTAACATTGAAATGGAGCCGATAGAAGTGCTTAAAAGCATAAAATGAAGGACGATGTGAATGTGTGACTATGGGGCTAATCAGTAATCTGAGTGATCATTCATAAATATTTTTATTAAAACTTGATAGTATTGCATACATGTATACAAAGTATTACAAAAGTAGTGATAGTATTATATAAGTTAGTTACTCTGCGAGTTCTACTCATACCTTGGATTATATTTTAATGTCTGTGTGCAACACAGTAATCTTTTGATATAAACATCGTAATATGTGATCATTTTTAATGATTAAGTGTAACATGGATACAGAAAATATGCAACCAGTTTTACTTAAAGACTGCAGTGAGTGTCCCTGAACAGCCTGTGGAGACAGCATCAACCCAACATCCAGTTGGTCAAATAGTAAAAAAGTCCAAAGTTGTCCAACATTTCTACATCACACATGCCAGCCTATCAACGTCCCAGGCAGTAAGGTTCAGAGTCCATCCAGAGTCTGTCGCTGTTTTAAACATTGTTGTGTTTGCTTGTGTTTAGGATGAGCCCACCACTGGGATGGACCCGAAAGCCCGCAGGTTCCTCTGGAATTTAATCCTGGACATAATCAAGACCGGACGCTCTGTAGTGCTGACGTCACACAGGTTATAAAGCTTAGTAATGACATGCATGTTCCTCTGGAACACCTCCTGTTATACCATCTGTGTTACAAATGTTTCACCAAAGTGTTTTCACTACATCTGCAGCATGGAGGAGTGTGAGGCCTTGTGTACCAGACTGGGCATTATGGTGAATGGCAGGTTTAAATGCCTGGGGAGCATCCAGCACCTAAAGAACAGGTCAGGACCTTCTTTAATCATAGTTACTCATAGTTATATAGTCCAGGTTTCTGAAGACACGGTTACTCAGGACCTGCAGCACTGAGATTTGGCACATCCAGAGGTTTGATGTGTGACATCTCGAGGGTGCAGCAACACATCCAAGAGTCGTCGTCGTTAAAGATTCAGCTCTGCAGGAGAAACCAGAGGACACCTGAAGAGCTGGATTTAGGGCAAACTGGGAGTCATGGATTTGTCCCACTGTTTATGTCTGGTTTCAGTGTAAGAGTCTCTTTTTTAAGGTGCAGTTTACTCTTTCCACAGCACTGCTCCGAGGATGTGTTCATTTGTCCATGTTTGGGACTCTGTCTGCAAGAGTGAGGAGACAAACTGGGTTTCATGACTTCCAGGAGGACAATGGATCAGATAGGGGCCACTGTGTCAGAGCTTCTGATGTTACTTTCTTAAAGAGAATCATCCTACTTACCTGGAGTGGTGTCAACAAAGACACTTTGGTTGATCTTCTTGGGGGATGGACCCATCACATACATCCCTAGCAGCCTTTGGACCATCGTTTGTTGGTGTTTGCTTGCTGGTTGCTGGTTTTGAAGTTTGTACAATAGAACACATTACAGTTTTGCACATTCTCCTGAACATCCCAGCTCGGTTTTAGCCAGCAGACCATTTCTGCAATCGTCAGTAGGTTTGGTGTCTTCCCAGATGTCCAGGGGAAGGATTGTGGCTGGCACATGGTCTTGTAGGGAAGCTTGAGATAGATAGATAAAGCCCTGTTTTGATGACATGGTGGGATTGATGTTATATCTCCTGTATCAGTGATTTTCTGATTCAGGGTGTGACTTTCTGGTTTTCTGCTCTGCCTTCCACCTCTATTGTAAGCTTCTGTGAGGGGCCCTGTAGAGCACAGATGATGGTGGCACATTCTGACGTGGAGACACGAGGAGTGTCTGCTGAAAGAAAGCAGTACTCTGGTCACCCACCCCACCACACCCCCCACTCCTGAAGTGTCTTATCTTATCATCATCATCAAACCAATACTTTCCTTCTGAAACATCCAGCTGCATACCAGTGAATAATATGAAATCTAAACTCAGTAGAGCAGGAAATGCCGTTGTCTTTGAAACAAGCACCACCACATGCACATGCCAGCTTTTACTCTAAAGAGTCATTTCTGTCTCCATCCAGCCCAGCAGCTAGCTCGGTGGTCTGTTAGACAAGTACATGAGGTGAGTTTGTCAGCTGGGGAGTATATGTCGAACCAGTACCCACAACAGCATTTCCAGTCTAATGTTTCACAGTTATGGAGACTTTCAACTGCCACAAGAGGACAGTAATTTCTCCTGGGCTGTGGAACAGCTGATCTTGGACAGTAGAAGGAGATGTAACGCTGGATGTGAGGGAGGAGTATTTTCACCTGATGTTTGTGGTGGTTTGGGATGAGGTGGAGTAAATCTGAGGTGAGACACTGTTCTCCTGTGATCTCATCTTTTTCCAGCTGTTTTTACAACCTGACCATGCTCATCCACAGCTCTGACTTATCATTTTAAAATCAGCTTGAGTACTGTGAGGTCATCAATATCAGGTTTCTACCTTTGGTATAATGAACAGTACATATAAGCTTTCCTCCTCATCCTGCACTCATGCCCTGTCTCCACTAGTTCATCCTCACAGTCCATGGAAAAACAGGCAGTCCTTAAAATCAGACGAGGTTTATGTGGCAGCTGCACCAGATCCTGCAGTCTGTTCTGTCCAGGACATTGCACACAGCTGCCATCATTTCTTTAGCTATCAGAGGATGCAAGGACAGAAAATCTTTACATTTGTCCACATTTAGAAGCAGCTCTGCTTCATCATGCATACTCCCATAGAAACTGAAGCTTAATTGGGTATTTTCCAGGGGATCCCACAGGCAACCGCAAAAGACCACCCTTAACCTCAGGTCATCGTAGTCAAAGGAGCTTGCAAAGAAAAGCGTCTGGACTTCTTTAAGTTGCTTGAAGACGTTTCACCTCTCATCCGAGAAGCTTCTTCAGTTCTAAGGTCAAATGGTGGAGAGTCCCAGATATAAACCTAGTGGGAGTGACCCCCACAGAGGGACAAAAGGACCCCCTGATGATCCTCTAATCGCCTGAGCCAAGGTGTGAAACTGGGCGTGGGTCCCAATCAGCCAGAGTTTCGGGTGTGTTCATTGTGAAACCTGGCCCCACCTTATCATGCGAATTCCTGAGGTCAGATGGCCCAGGATGTGAGTGGGCGTTAAGGCGTCTGGGAAGGGATCTCAAAACTGGATTATAGATGGCAGAGAGTTGGTGTCGTAAACCCCGCCTCTGTTCAAAGATGGTCGCTCCTTTGACTACGATGACCTGGATGACTGAGAACCTTCACAGACTCAGGTCTCATAGTTGACTACAGATGTGCCAGCTGTCAAAGGGTGAGAGCCAGGGTGCACCCCAGACAGGTCGCCAGTCTGTCTGACAGACCACCATTCACACGCATGAGCAATTTGGGATTCCCCATTAAGCTGGTCCCCACTAACTGCATGTGTTTGGACTGTGGGAGGAAGCCAGAGTACCCAGTACCCAGCAAACACTGGGAGAACAGTTCTTGCTGTGAGGCAACAGCACTAATCACCACAGCACAGTGCTGCCCACGTTCATGAGGTTAAAAAAGACAAAGGTATATTAAAAAAATCCGAATTAGAAAAAAGTTTACAGTTCTGGCTCGCTCAGTACTCATATAACATATGTTGGGGTGCTTTTTTTAAAGGGGCAGAGTTGGAGAACTTTATGATTGTACCATTATGTCCTGACTTGGCACAGTCATGCTTCTCTTAACATGTTATAGGTTTGGAGATGGCTACATGATCACAGTGAGGACAAAGAGCAGCTCCAGCGTCAAAGAGGTGGTTCGGTTTTTCAACAGAAACTTCCCCGAGGCTCTGCTGAAGGTACGTTACAGCAACTCTCCAGTGTCGTCATTTTACCCACAGAGCACCAACCTGACAGATGTAGCACCAGACTAAACCTCACTATCAGTTCAGTTGTGTTTTCATGATATAGTGTAAATTCACCCCAACAGCTGCTTTATATTGTAGATCTAAAGATCCTCATCAGAGAGAAAATAATACCACGGTTTAATAAATATAATAAAGAGCAAATATTACCTGAAGAGTGTGGTTATATACCAAAACTGGTGGTAGATCTTTAGCATTGCCATAGAATCGATTCAAGAATGTAAAGTTTTGTGTGGTTTAATTAGAAGATCTGTATTGTTTCATTAAGCTACTTTGCCTGTGCTATATCACTGTAATAAAACCTCTGCACATAAAGTCTGACGATGTGGACATTCAGTACTTACCTGTCCATTCAACAAGTGCAAGGAGCCTCCTACAACTGGTACAGCTGTTGACTGTGCCTAACTTTAGGTTCTAGTGGGGTGCATCTTTGGCTGGCTGTAGCTCAGGGTGTAGATGATCAGAAGGTTGGTGGTTCAGTCCCTGGCTGCCCCAGTCTGCATGCCTTCAGCAAGATACTAACCCTAAGTTGCTCACCGATGCATCCATCCGAGTATGAATGTGTGTGAATGTTAGTAAGCACTTAAAGCATAGAAGAAAGTGCTTGTGTGGATGTGGCATGTTGTATAGAGCGCTGTGAGTACTCTGTACTCTTTATATAAGAATCAGTCCATGTAGCATTCAGGTAGGGCTGCCACGATTAGTCGACTAGTCACGATTACGTCGACTATCAAAATCGTCGACGACTGATTTAATAGTCGACGCGTTGTTTGAAGCTTTGTAAGATCACAAAAGATGCAGGAATAAGTAGCAGGATTTAAGAGTGTAATAACGGACTGAAACAGAAGATGGCAGCACTGCATGTACAAGGATGCCAGCTGCCGTTAAACCCCGAAGAAGAAGAAGAAGAAGAAGAAGAAGAAGCAGCTGTGTCCCAGAATTCATAGCGCAGCCCAGCTCAGTTTCCAACAATGGCGGCAGCTAGTTAGTTTTAATATTACTCTTATTATTCTTTCTGGGTCACAAAATAAACGTTTAACATATTTTCAGGCGAGAATGTAGCTGTGTAAACCTCAAATATCTGCTCAGTTTATCAAGACACCGCATATTTTCAAAAGCGCTCCGACGTTTTCAGAGACGTCTGTTACCCACTAGCTCGATAGCGAGCCGGGGGCTAGGCTCACTAGAGCCGTGAGAACACCGGACTCCCGGCGGGGTGGCGCAAGATGGCGTGTTGAGCAGTCGCACGAATTAGGAGCTCGTTGAACTTGTCCCAGAATTTACTTTGTGTTCGTTATTGTTTCCACTCGAAAGTAGTAAAATGACTGCCCCAAGTATAGTTAAACCTGCTAAATTCAAACTCGACCTCAAAAAACAAGAAACAACATCGCCATGTGATGGAAAGGAAGACCGCAGAGAAGGAACGGATCATGACTACGTAGCAATGGACGTAGCAGTGATGAGCAAAAGGGAACGGGGCAACGATTCGGTTCCATCTACACCTTGTAAGAAGCCTGCAGAAAAGAAAGCTAAGTCAGCAGAGATAAGTGAAAGTGACGAAGTCTCCAATGCTACTATATTGAAAGCGATTCTAAACCTTGAAAAAAGAGTGGACGAGCAGCTAGCTGACCTGAGTGTGCAATGCAAGCAAGCTAGTACGATGCTAGCCAGCCTAGCCAAAGCGGTTCAGTTCAACTCGGAGGAGGTGAAAGAATGTAAACAAAAGGTTAGAGAGTTGGAGAGACGAAACGAGCAGTTGACCAAAGATAACTACGATCTCAAGGAGAGAGTGTGAGAGCAAGAAAGGTACAAAATGAGGTGGTGCCTCCGGATTAAAGGATTAGAAGAGAAAAGAGATGAAGATGTCAGATCGCTGGTTATTGGAATTCTTGGCAAGATCGCACCTGATATGATATCAAAGCTTGAAGAATCTGTGGATGTGGTGCATAGAGTTGGGAAGAAGATTGAGAACAAGGTCCGACATATCATCATTCTGTTTGCTCTAAGACACGTGAAAGAGGAGATTTGGCGTCGCACCAAAGATTCGGCTGTCTGTAAGAACGGGGGTTTCCACTTCGCTGAGGTACTGCCGCGGGAGGACTGAGAAGAGAGGAGGCGGCTGTGGCCGCAAATTGAACAAGCCAGACGGGCTGGGAAACGGGCCTTTTTCCGGGGTCCTCATGGATACATCAAAGGACGGAGGATCGTTGACGTTGAATGAAAGACTTGATGTAAGACTGTATACAGTGGAATATTATTAATGGGACAAAAGAGTTCTACTTAAAGTTAAAGGTTATTAGTCACTGAGTTGGTGACAAGTGTTACAATTTAAACTCATATTTATATATTTTTCTTTTCTTTTTAAAAAAAAAGAAGTTATTTTCTTAGCATATTCTTATTATGGTTCACTCAAAAATTTCTTTTGGTTCATTAAACGTTCGGGGTTTGAAGGAAATTGTTAAGAGAAAGGCACTTTTTTTATTTTGCAAGGGGCAAAAATGTCATTGTCTGTTTTTACAAGAAACTCACTCTGTGAATGCCGATGTTACCTTTTGGGCTAATCAGTGGGGAGACAAGATTCTTTTCAGTCATGGATCTAACAGATCTGGAGGTGTGGCGATTTGTTTTAATAAGTTCCCAGGGGAGATTATAACATATAAAGCTGATAGTGAGGGTCATTGGTTAACTGCAGTCTTGAAGAGCGAAGGTATATTTCTAATTGTTACAAATCTTTATGGACATAATAATGAGGGTCAAAATAAAAGTCTATTGGAAAATCTAACAAATGTTATTTCAGAGTTTAAAGTTATGTACCCCACAGATTACATCCTAGTAGGAGGAGACTGGAACATGACACCAGATGAATGGATGGACAGATGGCCTCCTCGCTTAGGAAGGAGGCAACAGAATAACATTATTGAGAACTTTTCTAGTGATAATAATTTTACAGACATTTGGAGAAGTTTGAATCCTGGAGTTAAGAATTATTCTTGGTTTAAACCTAATGGAGAAAGCAGGTCAAGACTTGATTATTGGTTAGTGAGCGATGACATTTTGAGGTGTACTTCACAATCTAAAATCTCCAAAGCACCCCTATCTGATCACTGTTTCATTGATCTTGTCTTAGAACCAACAAGAACGAAACGTAGTAGCAGAGGATATTGGAAATTTAATGCCAGCCTTTTAAATAAGGACAAGTTTTGTGATAAAATTAGACATATAATTATAGATATAAAAAATGATGACTCAGTAGTGGGTAATATACAGAAATGGGAATTTGTTAAATTCAAAATCAGAGAATTCACTATAAAATTCTGCAAAGAACTGAACAGGGGAAAACGGGAATATGAAAGTAATTTACTTCGTGAAATAACTCAGTGCTGTAGTAAAGAAAAACTAAACGTGCAAGAGAAGAATAAATTGATGGAGTTACAATCTAAATTGGACGATCTTTACCTAGAGAAAGCCCATGGTGCCTTTATAAGATCGAGAGCCAAGTGGATTGAGGCAGGTGAAAAGAACTCTTCATATTTTAGTAAGCTGGAAAAGTGTAGACAGCAGAGAAATCTAATCTCAAGCTTGTTGATAAATGGGACTGAATGTAAAGATTTCAGAAAGATTGAAAAGGAAGTCTTCACTTTTTATTCCAAATTGTACTCCTCAGAATATTCAGCAGCTGATTCTGATAGTTTCTTTGATAAGATTCATAATCTCATCCCATGTATTGACAAGCCGTTCAAAGATCTGTGTGATTCAGAGTTTAAAATTGAGGAACTGGATTTGGTGGTCATGAAAATGGCATTAAACAAGTCCCCAGGGACAGATGGACTCACTACTAATTTTTATCAATTCTTCTGGAAGGACCTAAGAACTTTATTGTTTGATGCATTAAAGGAATGGATAGAGAAAAAAGAACTGATGCCGAGCATGAAACAAGGGTTGATAACCCTGATTCCTAAATCGGGCAAGGATAAAAGAATTTTAGACAATTTAAGACCCATCACCTTACTAAACACTGACTATAAGATCCTGTCTGCAGCTGTAGCTGAGAGGCTAAAGAAAGGCATCTCAAACATCATCAGTGAAACACAATCAGGTTTTTTGAAAGGAAGACTAATTCATAACAATATTAGGCTGGTCTTGGATCTCCTTGAATACAGTGAATTAATCCAAGAGAGAGGATACATCCTGTTCTTGGATTTTTACAAAGCTTTTGACTCAGTTGAACATACGTTCATATTAAAAACTCTGCAGTCTTTTGGTTTTGGAGAGGAATTTGTCAATGTTATAGAGATGCTATATAATGACATTAACAGCTCTGTTTTGCTAGAACATGGTACATGTTCAAGGTTTGAGGTTAATAGAGGGATAAGGCAGGGATGTAGCAGCTCACCACTTCTGTTCATTATGGTTGCTGAGCTGTTGTCTATTTTGATTAAAAACAGTCACATTGAGGGGTTAACTGTGATGGGTGAACAGATAATAATCAGTCAGCTCGCAGATGATACCACCCTGTTTCTAAGAAATGAGGACCAGATTCCTTTAGCCTTACAGGCGATCAACCATTTCTCCAAAGCTTCTGGCCTACAGCTGAATATTAATAAATGCGAAATTCTAGCTCTGCATGAGTGTACCCTGCAAGCAATAGATAATATACAGATTAAAAAAGAGGTTAAGTATCTGGGCATTGTAATTTGCAAGGATAAGACATCAACTGAAAATAAGAATATCTGTACCAATATAGAAAAGTGTAAGTCTATTTTAAACAGGTGGCTGCAAAGGGACATAACTCTGTTTGGGAGAATTTTGCTAACCAAAATGGACAGTCTGTCCAGACTAATCTATCCAGCCTTTTCTCTGCCCATATCTCCAAAACTAATTAAATCTATAAATAATCTTAATTTTAGGTTCATATGGAGGAACAAATGTCATTATATAAAGAAAAATGATATGATTAAGAATTATGAAGAGGGTGGGGCTAATGCCATTGACTTTGATGTTATGAATGGTGTACTAAAATTGAAATGGTTAAGATCTTTCATTAGGAACAAAAATTCCTTTTGGAACATTATTCCCAGTGTGATTTTTGGCAAAATGGGTGGAATAGACTTTTTGTTACGTTGTGACTTTGATTGCAGTTCGTTACCTGTTAAACTCTCAGATTTCCATCAGCAGGTCCTTCTCTACTGGAAATTAATCTACAAACATAACTTTACTCCTCACAATACCCCTATATGGAACAACAGGTATATTCGTTTGTGTAGGAAATCTGTGTACGTGGATGAATGGAGATCTAAAGGGATTTGGGCTGTAGCTCATTTTATGGATGATAATGGGGTCTTATTAAAGCATGAGACGTTTTGTGAGAAATTTGATGTAAGATGTACTGTTAAGAGATATAAATCCCTAGTGAAAGCCATTCCAGTCCCTTTGAGATCAATGATAAAAGAAGATATTGTGCACTCTAAAATTTCTCCTGGACTGAGGCAGCTCTGCATAGCTGGAGTTGAATTTGGTGACAGCAGATTTACAAACAAAGTGATCAGGAATATTTTGATAAACGAAATTTTCCCTAATCCGGTTAAAAGAAATTATATCCTTAAAGAATTTGAGACCATGGAGGTTAAGGCGATAAGAAAAAAATATATTTCACTTCCTCTTTCCCCTAAAGCAAAAGAGGTTCACTTTAAAATCATTAATGAGGTTTATCCAACCAATGAATTCTTAAGACGGAAATTTAATTTAGATGTGAACGCCTGCACATTTTGTGAAAATGATATTGAAAGTCTGGATCACTTGTTTTTCAACTGTGAATCAGTGCACTCCTTCTGGACTGACATGTGGAGCTGGCTACAGTCCAGGAGAATTCGGTTACCACATTTGACGGTGACGGTAATAAAATCTGGAATACTTGCTGAGAATGCAGATTTTGACCTGTTGATTAGGACGATTTTGTTAATGGGAAAAATTTTTATTCACAAATGCAGATACTTTAAAGCTAAACCATGTATAAACAGATGGCTGAATGACTTTAGACTCTGGGCTAAATCGCTGAAACTTGTGAATAACAAGAAAGCCCATAAACTTGTTGTTTTATTTAAAGAGTTTAACCTATGTTAAAAAAAACAAAAAACTCCCTATTTTATAATCACGACTGCCCTTTTTTTGCACGTTAGTTTTTGCCTTTGGTTCGAATCCTTCAATGACTGTTCTTTATTTTTGTGCTAACTCTTTTAACTTTGTGCTTATTGTTGTTGTTTTTGGTTTTTTTTTTTTTCGTTTTGTTTGTTTGTTTGTTTTGCTATAATGCTCAACCGAGGATGTAACATAATCGGATTAATGATGGTGCCTTGTATGTTAAACTGTTGTTTGTAAATAAAGTTTAATT
Organism: Diplotaxodon limnothrissa; assembly: GCF_057381915.1. Taxonomy (NCBI): domain Eukaryota; kingdom Metazoa; phylum Chordata; class Actinopteri; order Cichliformes; family Cichlidae; genus Diplotaxodon; species Diplotaxodon limnothrissa. The sequence goes on along the minus strand of NC_140607.1, from coordinate 1,807,022 downwards.
AAAAAAAAAAAAAAAAAACACCGGACTCCCGGCAAATCGCGTCTTTCACTACTCAGGTTAAACATGATATATGAGTCACTTAGATAACTTCAAAATGTTGTTGTTTGGCTTTTTTAGTATTTTATTTGTTCCTGAGTAAATCGGTTTGGCTGAGATTAAAGTTATAGTTTTTACACAGCTGAATAAACGTCAAGCAGACAGCTGATTATCAGAAGTGTGAGATGCTGGAGAATCTACTCCGGTGTCCTGTTATATTTTAGATAGCAAGGAGTTCATTAAACTTCACCGAAACAATCTGCAAATTTCATTAAAATTTAATAAACTATCATCTTGTCTTTATTTTTAGTTAGCACCTTAAACACTTAAAGCTGTAAGCTAATGATAGTTATATGAGCAGATGCTGCTGGTGCAATAAGCTGTAGTTTTACGTCCAATGGATTTGATTAGTCGACTAATCGCAAAAATAATCAGTGACTAGTCGACTATCAAAATAATCGTTTGTGGCAGCCCTACATTCAGGTGAAACAGGGCAGGCATCCGGTCGTAGGCAGTTAAAGCTAGGCCAGTATCCTCAACACCAGCTTGAGTTAGCTACTAATTACTAACCTAATAGGTGATACCCACAGGATCAAGAGCTGGTCCATATCCCTATAATTGGAGTCACTGGCCACAGTTACAATACCACAGCTGAAAAATGTGGTAAACTGTAAACCGTGTTATCATATTTGCAGGAGCGTCACCACACCAAGGTGCAGTACCAGCTGAAGTCTGAGCGCATGTCCCTGGCTCAGGTCTTTAGTAAGATGGAGCAGGTGGTGGAGGTGCTGGGTATTGAGGACTACTCTGTCAGTCAGACTACTCTGGATAATGTGAGTGACTCAGTTTCATCCAAGACTTCAAAAAGGAATATCTTAAATAAAAAATAAAGTACAGGATCTCTTTTTCCATCCAGGTGTTTGTTAACTTTGCCAAGAAACAAAGCGATAACCTTGAGCAGCAGGATGTGTCGCCACTGGGCAGTGGAAAGTCCCCCCTGCAGCGCATCTTCAGCCTTCTAAAGTCTCGAACGGCCAACACAGAACTCAACGCTCTGATCAGTGAGGCGCCAGAAGAGCTGGAGAGCGATGATGATGAAGGTCTCATTAGCTTCGAAGAGGAACGGGTGAGCAGATCCTGCCTAGAGTTTTCTGTTTCTCTGTTCATTGAAGTTCAGAGGGAGGGGTACACAGGTGAAGGTGCAGCAGGCCCCACATCTGTGTCTGGCAGGTCAGTAACATGAGACAAACAGAGCTATAGTGTGTGGAAGAGACATCACCCAGAACTTGGGCTAGGACATACTGTAGTGTTACCACGAGATGTTGTAGCATCAGTGTAGCTTGCAGCAAGCAATGGAAACACTGCTACTACTGTAGAAGGACAGGTACTCAATGACCCTCATCACCACAGCACAAACCTCAGGAGACAACAGTGAAGAGTTAACACTGGAGTAGCTTTTCACCAGCAGAGTAAACAAATGTGCTTAACCAGCATGGTTTCCTCTACACGTGTAAAAGCTAATGATTTAAACACATTCAGCCTGTTTTCAATGCAGCAGTGGCCTCTAAAGGAGCGAACCATCTAACGCTGACAGTGTTACATAAATGTAAGTGTTCACACAGGGTCTCAGCCCATCTATCATCAGGTAACAGAACAGGATTGCACCCTGAACAGGTGGTTAGTCTGTCAGACTTCAGACTGTGGAGCAACAGGTAGTATGTGCAGACTCTGCAGATGAGCTGCAGGTCTGAACCAAGAACTTTCTCACACTGTTCTCAAACAAACACTGGATTTTCTTATGCACGCTCCCTGACAAAGACATCACCACTACGTGTTAGCACGTGTAGTGATTTTCTGGTGTGTATATTTGTGTGTGTTTGGCAGGTGCAGCTCTCTTTCAATACAGACACCCTCTGTTAAAATGAGCTACTTTCACATCAGAGAGCAGAGGGGAGGGCAGAGGGGGGACCCCTGATCCCACTGGTCTGAGCTATGCGTTCCTGAGAGTATGGCACCGCGACCCTGAAGAGGACCAAAACTCTCTGAACACAGCACCTGAGGTTCAGTATTTCAGGCTTCAGATGGACTCTGCACTAGGACGGCAACATTATACTTTGAGTGTGTGAATTTGAACCCTTTATGAAATGTTAAAAACCAAGTCTTTGATTCCACTGGTGTCTCTGAGCTGACTGGAATCACCCCCTAATCACAAAGGGTCCTTGTTACTCTGTAGACCTGCCTTGAGAGCATGCTGTGATGATGATAATACACCCTGTTTTTCTGTGGTAAGATTTATTTTGAAGGCAGCTACAAACTGCTGTGTTGGTTCGTTTGTTTAAATCTTTTTCTTTCTTTTTTCTGTGTGGGGGGGGTGCACCCTGTAAGGGGGCGTGCGTGGACCTGTGGGGGAGCAGGAGGCCTTCTTGCCTTCTTTGATGTTACCAGGTGAATGTACACGGGTGTTGTCATGGTGATGCCTCCTCCTCTCGTTTGTTCTGACACTGTACACGTGGTCGCTTTCTTTTCTGTTTTACATATTAGTATTTTTATTTATATTCTTATTATTTTTATGAATATTATTGTAACATGTTATTATGTTGTGCATTCTGGTGAGAAGATCCTCTGTAAATGGGGCACTGTGTATAATAAGAACAATAACTCCACCTGCAGTGAACATGAGCAGCATTGTAACAGCCTGAACGGTGGATTTGAATTCCTGACAACAACTGCACTCCTATCACTGTGACACTAACAGGGACCTTCAGATCACATTTGCAGTAATACGTGGGTACGCTCCATGTTTTATGATTTGCAGATGAACTTGTAATTTTTTCATGGCTTCTGGAATCAGCACATTACAAAAATAAGGCTCTCTCACTGACCGTGTTGATATGTTCTTTAAACTGATCTCATGTTTCGTGATAACTGAGTTGTCCTGTCATCAACAACTCCTGTGTTGCTTCTTCTTTCACAGCTAGCTGCAGTCCTGGTTTGGTTATTACTCTGGTACTGGTGGGCTTTTTTCCCTGTTGCAGATGTTATCATTAAAAAAGAGTAACTGTCATCTTTCATGTCTGAGATTGTGAGCTTGACGGATAAAAGCAAGTCTGTCATGGACTTTAACAACTGTATGTCACCTACAGCCACTGGAGTTTTGAGCATTCATAGTTTAAAATAAATCTAAACTGTATGTTTTGGGATGTAAACATCAGATTCATATGTGAACTTAACCTTTAATAACGCCGTTGAAGCGTGTGTCTGATTAAACGACTGTTTCTGAACTGTAACTTACACTGAACAGAGGCTCTTCTTATGCTTTGTGTTTGTTGCAACAGTGAGCTTCGTCCCACACATCTGCAGCTCTGCTGCTGTGGACCTCTCGCTCCGATTATAAAAACGAGTCACGTGCCCAATGGAGTCAAATATTTCATTCTAGTTCATCGAACGCGGTGCAGGCCAGTCGCATTCTTCTAGTTTTGGCCTTTTGCACATTATTGGACTTATTTATTCTTTTATTTAATTCACTTTTTCTTTCTTACTCTTGTGCTGCCTGTAACAAAGCATCCTCACACATCTGGGGTTATACCTTTTTTTGGTTGAACATTTTGAATATTGATATAAATATGATGAGCTGGGCTCCACTGGGAGAAGACAGCAGAGAGAGAAGAGAACAATATGTTTTTATTAACTCTGTACTATGAAATGTAAATTTGCTATTATTGTTTTAATAGTGAGAATTAATTAGGCGATTACACGGACTGAGACGGAGGCTACCACGTGGGTAATCTGTTGGTGTCTGTCTCCCTCACTCTGTCCTTTACAGTGTCAGCATTCAGCTGTGGCGCAGCTTTCACACAGTCCAGGAGTGAATAATGCAATAAATGAATGGCAGCATTCAGTTATTGCATTATTCACTGCTCTCCGTTTTTAGGTCTTTGCTTTTTTTAATGAAAAGCAACAAAAGTGGTATCCTGATTAGTAACTTGAAAAGAACTAATACTTTAAACATGACACCTTATAATATGTTTAAATAGCACAACAAAACACAACAAAATGTGGGGTTCCTATTTTGGCATGAGACTAAGGCCCTAAGTACGCTTTAATTATTTGTAATTCCAGCATAACTATATTTACCTACTAATACTAAGGTATTTACCTTCAAATAAGGGAATCGAGTCGTTTAACCTTATCTAACGTCCAGATGTTTTACTGCCTCCTTTAGTTCACCCCTTTGTGTTGTGAGTCCTGCGTTTGCGTCCTATTCCTGTCTCCTGCACAGCACATCATGAGGTGTGGTGCTTGCATGTGGAAGATTTTACTGTGAACAGACAACACGCAGTCAAGGGAGCAGGTGGAACAAGCCATCCGTAAACTGCCAAAACAGAGGAAATGCATCCAAGAAACTGCTGCAATATTAGAGTAGCGAACTCTACAGGTTGGTACATCCTGAGAAAGAAAGAAAGACGTTTGACCTTTAACAAACACATTTATTCATATCACAATTCAATAATACAAACAAAACGCTCACAAAGTCAAAGGAAGCATCACAAAAACACCACCCAAAAACCACACACACTTAGATCCACGTGTAGTTATCAAAACAAATACACTGAATAATAATATCACTCTAAAAATGCAAAACAAGTGCACCATCCTCCCTCAATGAACATAAAACATCTCTAATACACCACAAATCTGTAAACATCTGTAGATTACAACACGATAAAAAGCATCCACTTTCAATCTCGATGCAACTAAGCCCTTAAAACTAAGTGCTGCATCAGTCCAACCCTGTCCAAGCATTTCATGTTTCCTCGTTTTCCAAATTGCCAACTTTGCCATACCAAGAAGGAAATTGATTAAGACATGAGTCTTCTTTTTCAAAGCTCTGTACTTAAGACTAAAAACAAAAACTGCCATAGAAAAACGCTCACCCAGGGCTTCCACCCATTCCTGCAATAAACTAAACAGGCTTTTTAACCTCACACAGGACAAAAACAAGTGACAGCGACTCCTGTTGTTCACAAAATAGACATCCACCCCTAGTAGTCGGGTCTAGCTGTGTGTCTGTTCGTAGCTATAAATCCATGTATAATCCTCCACTGGAGGTCACCAACCTGTTTCTCAACAGGTGGCTTATACAGGACCCTCCATCTGCCCTTCGGGGCAAGGTCTGAACCAAAAACCTGTGTCCACCTCGACTCCCTGACACCCCGAGCACAAGTTCAGCACCTTGGCACAACTCTGATACAGGTGCTTCTTCCCACATGAACTGAGAACACCCGACACCAGTCCATTCTCCTCATGCCATCCATCAAAAGCTGGCGCAGCTGAAAGTACTGGAAATACGTACTCGTACCCATTATACCACTGGTCAGCTAGATTGCAATTTTCAGCAAATAGTTTCAGTGACACAGGTAAGGACTCCCAGACGTCTTCCAGGATCCTCTTTAAGATTCTGGTGGACTTGATGTTAGTAAGGTTGCACATCCTTTCTATCGATAGTTTTGCGAGGTGACCCAGTTTCACAATCCCAGCTTGAATGAACTTGGTCCTTATTGTAGGTGATGACAGCAAACAAAAAGTCATTGTGAAACAATGGTTCTTCAAAAATCCCCAGCCAGGTCTAGGGTCAGGATCACGGAAAATCTTCAGCGTTTTCCAAGCATCCAACACTGAATGATAAAAAGGTGTTAAACCCATCATATCAAGCTCTGCTGTTTTAAGCAAAAACAGATGCTTATCCAGTCCAGGATATCCAGCTTTCTGGGGAAGCAGCCGAGCCAAGGGCAGCCAACAGTAACTACTTCCATAAAGCAGCTTCTGAGCAGTTTGTAATCTGAAGGCAGTGGTCTTGGCCATGATATCCACAAGTCCTTGACCTCCCTCTGACACGGCAAGAAACAGTACAGATGCCTTAAGCCAATGCTGCCCGGACCAGAAAAAATCCACAATGAGACGCTGAACAGCCCAGCAGGTGGAACCAACCCCACAAGCTTGTGCCACAGGGACGAGGCAACCAGATTATTGGCAATCAGAGCCCTACCCCTATATGACAGCTGGGGTAGCAACCATGTCCATTTACACAACTTGGACTCAACTTTTTCCTGTACGCCCCTCAGTTCTTTTTCTGAAATTGTTCGTTACCTATAAAAAGTATAAAAAGTGTCTTAATACCATTCCTTCCCCAGCACATATTTCCTGGCAGGGTTGGACTGTTCTCTACGCACCAGTTACCCACCAATAAGTCCGGGACAATCGCCTGGACGCCGAAACTCCTGGTAGCCAGGAGGATGTGATCCGCCTCTTCCGCAAGGGAGCGGTAATCCTTCGTGGCCAATAGCGGGGAGTTGGTAAGGCCAGCGCGCACTGGAGCCGGCAGCTGTCGGAGAAAGAGGTAGGTGAAGAGGAATCCTCCGTCATCCGTGGCCAGTAAGGACAGCATGCTCTCCATGAGCTCGAGAGCGGTGCCGTCGCCCAGGCCCGCGAGGGAAAGGAGTTTCTCGGCCCGCTCAGCATCAGAGAGGGAGTAACGCCGCAGCAGCGCCTTGAGGGCGGTGTACTTGCCTGGGCTGGGGGGTCCCGGAGGAGAGTCATCACGCAGCGGGTTGACAGCGGGTCAAGTGAGGCCACCACATGGTGGTATTTAGCAGAGGTGTAGATTCAAGTCACATGACTTGGACTCGAGTCAGACTCGAGTCATTAATTTTATGACTTTAGATGTTCTAAGACTTGTGACTTGACTTGGACTTTTACACCAATGACCTGGGACTTGAATTGGACTTGAACCGGTTTACTTGAAGAGACTTGATATTTCACCCAAATATAAAAGTTAACACGCATATTATATAGAAAGTGTGCACCATTAATTCAATTCATTCATTCATTTATTCAAACCACACTCCGTACATATGTGTGCGTGAGCTGTAGCACAGCCAATCAAATTAACCAGATGTTTTTATTAAAAGAAAAAAAAACGCTCAAAAATGCTGCAAAGAGTTATTTTTTTCAGGTACATAAATTATTAAGTAGTCAACAAAAAACCGAAATGCAACATGCAAAACATGTAAGAAGAGAATCACAGAAAGATATGGAACAACTTCCAACTTTGTCCGACAGTTGAAGTTGCATAAAGAACAGTAGGCGGGGCTTCTCTTTTGCTACGATGAGATAGCTGACTTCATCTAACTAGCAAATGTTGTCCAGGCTCCATTGGAGATACAGTTTTTTTTTAATGTGTATGATATTTTTGTCATGCGATTTTAAAGCCGGTCCTACAAGCGCATCCAAGAATAACATGCAGCTTATCTCAGAACTGTCGGTGAAAATTATTCTTGGAGCTAGGTTTAATTGAGCTGCATTTTATAGAGGTGCAATTTCACAATTTGTGTATATTTTCTAAGTTCACTATTTTGTCATGTGTTGAGAAAAACACAGATTTAAAAATTACATGGTCTAACACAGCGGTCTCCAACCTTTTTTGCGCCACGACCGGTTTATGCCCGACAATATTTTCACGGACCGGCCTTTAAGGTGTCGCGGATAAATACAACAAAATAAAACTAGTACTGGTACCGAAAAAAAGAAAATTTATTCATAACACACGTGAAAGACCCAGGAAACCAGAGTAAACGATAAAAACGATAACAAAATAACGCTGACAACCGATAAAAACCCTGAAAACCACACATTTCACACCTGAGCCTCAACTCTCGCGGCCCGGCACCAAACGACTCACGGACCGATACCGGTCCGAGGCCCGGGGGTTGGGGACCGCTGGTCTAACATTTACATTTAGCATATAACTGCAACATGCTTTTTTTTTTTTTTTTAAAGACTTGAAAGGACTTGAAATTCAAAGTTTCAGACTTGTGACTTTACTCGGACTGTTACACCAGTGACTTGAGACTTGACTCTGACTTGCCTGACATTACTTGAGACTTGACTTGTGACTTGAGGATAAATACTTGAGACTTGCAAAACAATGACTTGGTCCCACCTCTGGTATTTAGTATCGTCGGCTGAAACTCCACGAAGAGCAAACTGAGCTTCTACGTGCACGAACCATAAAGGAGGGTCGTGAAGCCAAAAATCCGGCAATTTAAGCGCTACAGCAAATGCAGCCATCGGCGGAGGTGGAAGTCCGGCAGCAGCCGATGCTTCCAGGCCACCAATGTGGGGGTCACCAATGTGGAGGTATGTAATAACGACAGGAGAGGTCTCAATGTCTCACTCCAACTTTATTAACTGACTCTGTAGCAGAGGCGGAGCCAGACATTTGAAACACCTGGGGCTTAGCCCTAAAGGGTAGTATGCATGTGGGATTTTTTTTTTTTTTAGAATAGGTAGAATAGGTAGAAATGACTGAAAGATTAATTGGCTCTGTTTTGAGTTTTGTTCAAAAAAGAATGACTTCATATAGGAAAAAAATATATCACATATACAGGACACCTTAAGCTAGGTTTTTAATTAAGCAGCAAGGCAGAACAAAATCAGGGCTGTATCAAGACACAGGGACTAAACCCCAATTCAACCAGACCCAGAACTGATCCGGAATTAAAACAGGACTACAACAGTTCAAAATCAGGACTACTTGGGACTTAACCAAGACAGAACCAGAATCAGAACTAGATGATAGTAGCACTAAAAATCATCATAGACCTGCACTACACTTATTTTTTAATTCTACCAAAGTACAATATTTAGATTGAGAAAAGTTTATATAATTATTTAGTCTTGTTGTGCAAACAAGCTGCAGAACTTAATAAATATAGAATTTGAAAAATAGTAAACCTAAAAAGAAACACTAGGTACGAGATACATGAGGACCTGTGATACGGTGATACTTTTGGTAAACAACCATTTGACTAACATGTGAGTCTCACCTGCTCTTGTTTCACCTCTGTTCCTCTCTCTGTGTGTTCCTCTCTCCCTCTTTGTGCTGACAATCATCAAATATACAGTTGAAACCAGATATTTACACACAAACACTTTTTTAATTGTAACATCAAATTAGACTAAATGTTTATTTTTTTTTAGGTTGATAAATATAAAAACATATTTGTTAACTTTAAGAGTAAAGAGAGAAACTGTCTGTATTTCTTAATTGTAAATGGCACCAAATTGTATTCAAACTGAGCCACACTTATGGAGCTCCACAGTTCTCTTCCTGGTGTTTTGGTTGACATCTCTTGATGTTCCCATGTCACAGAAACAGGCTCTGTGTTTTGCCTTATATGCATCCACAGCTGTGCCACCAGTTTACTCACATGGACTCTACGAACCAATCAGAAGCTTCTTCAGCTCAGGATGGAATCGTCTGCAGTTTCTTATTAATTAACAATAAACTTAGTGTACATGTACTCCTAAATTTGATGAAAGTGATAAAAAATAGAAGCTCTGTCTCTCTTTATTCTGACATTTAACTAATTCAAAAGATATTTCAATATTTATTTATTTTATACTGAACAACATACAAAGCATAATATATAAAATAACATCTACCTGAGTTTTTCTTTGAAAGAAGCTCCTTATGTCCATTCTTGTATATCAGTACATAACTGAAACGCTTTGTTTAGCCGTGGAGGGAAACAACTGAAAATATGAAATAAACACATGTAAGCTGAGACTCTCTATAGAAACAGCTTTGTTGTTGTTCGGCTTTTCATTTCGCCATTTGTTGATTCACTTGAAGAGCGAGTAACGTAATATTGGTCAAGTGATCAGTTTGATATCAATCTTTCGTGATTCACCGTCATATTTACATTATTTGTACAGTACGAATGATTTGCTTTGGTACCTGGTCGAACTTCAGTTCTCCTCTGTCTGCCTGGCTGCGTTTCTCCAACAGCGCACTCGCAGGCAGCAGCTGCCCCGCCCCCCGCTTAGTGCCTGAGCTCGGATCATACCAATATCAGGGGGGATTCACGCACAGTCGTAAATTCCCACAGTGTGCACTATGTGCTTCGAATATTGTGTGTAGTTTTTGTTTTATACAGTTGTCAGCCAGGCATCTAACTATGAAAAAATTACACTCCAAAAGACCCCGGGCTTCTGACAAAACAACCCGGGCTTAAGCCCAGTAAGCCATACCCCCGCTCCGCCCCTGCTCTGTAGAACTTCACATACAGTAAGCGCCAAAATCTCCACCCCAGCACTTCCCTTCAACTTGGGTGTGAGTGGAGCCACCTGGTGGTCCGCCACAGTCTAACATACATGTAAATGCTGTAATTTGATTATTTTAATAAACCATGTGACTTGGATGGATTCGATGCTGGCGTGACCACAGTCCAAGGGGCCACTCAATGAGTTTGTGTGTTCGCTCAGACACATGAAACATTAGAGGGAACATTGGTGTCATCGTGAAACTAGTGTTTATTGATGATGTGACACAGGACAGAAGCAGCCGAGTGCTCAGAGACAGACTGTCTGCTCACATCCAGCTAAATGCAGTCAGACTGCAGAGTTTCATAATGCAGATGGACAATGACTGAAAACACACAGCCAAAGAAACCCAGGACTTTATTAAAGCAGAGAAGTGGAAAATTCTTGTGTGGGCAGCTCAGTCACCTGATCTTAACTCAGCTGAGCATTGAGACTGACCTTTGGAAGAAAGGCCCACAAACAAACAGCAGCTGAAGGCCGCTGCAGTAAAGGCCCAGCAGAGCATTAAAAAGGAGGAAACCAGCATCTGGCGATGTCCATGAGCTCAACACTTCACGCTGTCACTGCCAGCAAAGGCTTTTCAACCAAGGATTGGAAATGAACATTTTATCTTCATTTATTTAATTTGTCCAATTACCTTTGAGCCCGGAAATGAAGGGCTCACTGACAATTAAAATAAATCAACAAAATTACTTACAGTATAATCTGTGTGTCCTTCCCAGTACTTAAAATGACTTACACAGTAATTAAGATTACTGCATTTACAGTTACTCTAGAAAAAGGATTGTTTTGTTTGGCACTGTGTAGTTAAAGCTCATTTTCCGGTTAAGAAGTGTTTCATGTTCTTTGTTTTTCATTAAAGGTGAATAAAAACAGGCTCAGATATAATAATGAGAACTATCAATGTATCATTTTTATATTTCATATAAAAAGACAATTGAATAAGATAAGATAAGATAAAACTTTATTAATCCCTCGGGTGGGTTCCTCTGGGAAATTCGGTTTCCAAAAAGCACAGCACCGACAGAAGTTACAGAGTTACAGAATATTATATATATATATACACACATATATAAATACAGAGACATATATAAATAAAATATACAAAGGGGATAAATAGGAATAAAAATAAAAATACAAGTGAATTGCACATTTCAAGTATTGAGGTCTATTGCACCGTTGACTGTTAACAAAAGTATTGCACAGTGAGGTGAAGAGGCACTACAGCTTAGTTGTTCCCCCCTCCTTTGTCCTCCTGTCTCCCCTCCCTCTCCCCTCCAGAGAGGAGTTAAACAGTCTGATGGCCTGTGGGACAAAGGAGAATATGCACAAACCTAAGCAGTACTTACTCAGTAACTCCTTACAATTTGTGTCTCCTTTCCTGTTAAACACCTGGATGTTAGATAAGGTAAAATAACTCTATTCCCTTCTTTTAATGTAAATACCTTAGTATTAGTAGGTAAATATAGTTATACTGTAATTTCAGATAAAATAGGGACCCCACATTTTATGTTCTGTTGTGCTATTCAAACATATACACAAGATTATATATATGAAATACATTACATTTAGAGCACTACAGTGCAGTGACAAAAACTGTAAACAGGACAGTGATTAATGAAATACTGCAAAATGAAATACCAAACCTAAATCAGCTGAAGTGGAAGTGACTGTGAAGACTGATGTCATGAAGTGGAAACTGAATCCAGTCGGATTAACACAACGCTGTAGCTGCCAGTTCATATTGACTTTACTATTTAGCTCTTGTGGCAAGAAAGAGTGAATTTGCTCTTTTGTAATCTGACACACACACACACACACACACACACACACACACACATATATATATATATATATATATATATATATATATATATATATATATATATATATATATATATATATATATATATATATATATGGGTGTTATATATATAAAAACACCCATATATATATATATATATATATATATATATATATATATATATATATATATATATATATATATATATATATATATATATATATATATATATGAACGTCAAAAGCTTTAGAGCTTCGTCAACTTTTTTTGCTTAAAATAAAAAACAAAGACTTCAGACTTCAGGTATGAGCGGACTAAGTTCATTCATGTCTCCCTCCTGTATTTAGGGTCGCTCCATAACCCCGGTCCGTTGGATTCAAATGGTGCCGCTATATTGGTACTACATCGCGGTTAGAATGTGTTATTTAACCTCCTAAGACCTGAACTCTTCCACAGCAGCATTTTTAATTTCTCTTTGATATTTGGTCATATTGGGGCCCGATGAATGTAAAAACAAAGAATTACCAGATTTCTTTAACCTTATTTTTGTTTTTAAGAAAAATAAGAGCCAAAAATGAGGATATTCGTTTAAAATTTTGACAGGTTTTGTTTTAATTTATTTAAAAGAAATAAAAGGGGGACTCTAAAGCCTGACAGCTAACTAACATGCCGTGATCTTTACATACAGCCTGGTGTGTGTGGCGAGATTAGTTGTTTTAGCTTTGGCCATGCCCTAGTACTACTGTCGCCTAGGAAACGGGGCGGGGCAACGACGCTAGCGAAGCGTCAGACGGAGCTGATAGGTGGAAGTGCTGCATGACACCATAGCGTGCCATGGTTCCATCGGTGTGGTGACACTGGGAGGTGAAGCGCAGTGTAATCTGCAGCTTCACATCTCCTGCACGTCGCGCTGTTAATCGGACCTCCATAATCATCTTCTTACCAGGTAAGTCAGTCACTCACACAACGACATTTTACTAGCAAAATAACAATAACCTGCAGGTTTATATGAGTAATTGACTTATTGAAATCGTATAAATAAAGTTTCTTATTTAGCACTTTAAAATAGCTGTGGTGTAAAACCGAACCCTGTCAGTAACCATTTCTACGGGCTGTTATCTTAACGTATTAAGCGCTTTTGACCAGACGCTGTAGAAATCAAACCAATCGATCCCGTTTCAAACTGTCAGATTATCATCGGGCATCCTCGGGAAGCTCTTCGGTTTACATGTGTTATGTTGTAGCCCCGCTGCAGCATGCTGACCCGCGTGTTCCGTGCCCACGGGCTCGTGGTGGCCTCTCACCCCTGGGAGGTGATTGTGGGGACAGTCACCCTCACTGTCTGCATGATGTCCATGAACATGTTCACTGGGAATGACCAGATATGTGGCTGGAACTTCGACTGCCCCAAAACAGAGGTGAGCAAAGGATCAGTGTCAATAATAACAAGTGGTGCGATTTTATTCTATTAATTCTATTGTTTTTTATTATTGCAGGAGATTCTGAGCAGTGACGTCATCATCCTCACCATTACGCGTTGTATCGCCATCGTCTATATTTACTTCCAGTTCCAGAACCTGAGACAGCTGGGGTCCAAATATATTTTAGGTATCAGTGCTCGTGTGTTTGTAGGACATGCCGGTGATGTTTCTCCCTTTTGACCTGACTCCGTCTGCGTTTCCTGTAGGCATCGCTGGCCTTTTCACCATCTTCTCCAGCTTTGTATTCAGCACAGTTGTCATTCACTTTCTTGATAAGGAGCTCACTGGCCTCAAGTAAGGACACACTCGATAAAAAGGTCCTTTTTTCAGGAGCTCTTTCAGAAACGTGCGATAAAGAGTTTGATCCTGTCTTTCAGTGAGGCTTTGCCCTTCTTTCTGCTTCTCATCGACCTCTCCAAAGCATGCGCTCTCGCCAAGTTTGCCTTGAGCTCCAGTTCTCAGGTATGCACTATTATATTTTGGTTTTTATTGCCACATCCTAACAGCAGCGGAGAAACTGATATGTCACTCATATGTTTTCAGGATGAAGTGAGGGATAACATTGCTCATGGGATGGCGGTACTTGGACCTGCCTTTACTTTGGATGCTCTGGTGGAATGCTTAGTGATCGGAGTGGGAACCATGTCAGGTATGTGCTCCTGTTGGGTGTTCGCATTAGGAGAGACTAGCTTGTGGGTTCCTGAGCTTGTTTTCCACAGTTTCCATGAACCGATGTCAGACACAAACATACTGTTTTACATGTAACCTGAAGCCACTTTTACGTTGCTGTGAAGTAAGCACTGTTTGAATCATCTGTTTTCACAGCTTGCTGGAAGCTGTCGTGTATTTATGTCTGGTCACTTTAGCACCAGTTGAGTTTCCCACATGTTTGACTATTAATCACAAGTTTTCTTCTATATGTGAAATCATTTGGACATAACTGCATTAGTAATCAGATCAAAGGTTGTCTGACTGCACATTAGTGCCAGGTGTGGTTTCTTCCCCCACAGGTCACCAAGCTGGACACTACGCTGAATTTATCATTGCTGTTGTAATAGTGGACAGACTTTAGAAACTGAGTGTTGCTGTAGAAAGTGAATAACGCCTTTCTGTAATTATGATGCTATAGAGGTGTGACTTGTTGTCGAGCGGATATCTGTGTGGTGTCTTGCAGGTGTAAGGCAGTTGGAAATCATGTGCTGCTTTGGATGCATGTCTGTCTTGGCCAACTACTTTGTGTTCATGACTTTCTTCCCAGCATGTGTTTCCCTGTTGCTGGAGGTAAGGGCACAGCTTTCCTGCATGTGTCTGACATGTTGATGTTTGTGCAGGTTTCTTTGATTATTCCTGTTATTTGTTCGTTCAGCTGTCCCGCGAGAGTCAGGGGGGCCATCCTATCTGGCAGCTCAACGATTTGTCCAGAGCAATGGAGGAGGAGGACAACAAACCCAATCCTGTAACACAGAGGGTCAAAATGATCATGGTAAGCTTCTAACGGGTTACTTAGTGTCTTTGTCTTTATTTGAAGAATTGTGTAATGTTTGTCTCTGCTCCACGTTCAGTCTCTCGGCCTGGTCATGGTTCATGCTCACAGCCGCTGGATTGCTGAACCATTGTCCATAAACTCTGCAGTGGACATGCTCGGGGTCGGCATGGAGCTGGACCACTTCTCACCCAGGAGAATTGAGCCGGATAAACCTCTTTGGCAGTTCTACCTCACGAGGTGATGCAGTAGTTTAGGTTGTTTTAATTTAACGTTCGCACAGTTGTGATAACTGCCCCATGGAGCATTGCACATGCTGTTGAGCTGCTGAACGTATGAGACTTTCTGTGTGAGACATAAAGGGCAAAAACTCTGTTCTGTGAAGAGATGGGTGGTCAGGGTCACCTGTGCTTTGTGTTTGTGTTCATAATGGAATTGCAGAGTTTTCCTGGACATTCCTGTTGTCGTGCTTTTGTGAAGTGAAACATGTTCCTCTTCATCTTACCTTACAGGATGATAACTATGGACATAGAGCAAATGATCTGTCTGCTCTTGGCCCTGCTGCTGGCTATCAAGTACATCTTCTTTGAACAGGCTGAGATGGAATCCACGCTGTCACTGAAGAACCCCATCTCCCTTTCCACACACACCCTAAATCCTCCATCCCCATCCGAGCCCTGCTGCAGGGAGGATCTAGTTACGTCACGATGCCACGCCCCCGCTCACACCATGGCTGTTCCAGGACCTGCCCATAAGGAGGAGAGAGGTGTGTCTACTGATAGTGGTAAAACAGACGGACTTGTTAGCGCTTTGTTATCAAATTCAACCTTGTTATCCTAGACGAGGTTATCCGGCCCCTGTCTGCTGCCGACAACGATCATCATCCAAGGAGCTTCTTTGTAACGAGGGAAGAAGAATCCAAGTCTGAGAGCACGGAGAACATGCTCCCCCAAAAGCCCAGAGACCTGAACCACTGTGTGACCATCCTCAACGACCCTAAGGTCAGCCATTAGACGCAAATCGCTGAAGCCCGTCTTCGAAAAACTCGTTCCACAAACGTTTAGTCATTTTCTTTGTTTCGAATCATGCGATATTAAAACTGTTGCCATCAGTTGTGATCTTTTAAAGAATGCTAATAATTTCCCACACATATCTGCTCAGGCATCAGTTGTATATGTGCTGGACTTCAGGGTCGTTATGTTGCTTTGAACGCACTTATGCTGACATAACATGTTATGTTGTTGGTAATGAAAGGAGCTCGTTTCAATCAGAGTATAGAATCAAGTTACTGACCTCATCAGGTAGGTAGTCGAGGGTGTCGGCCTCAGCGGCTTTGGTGTGAATGTGGAGAAGAGGGGAAAACAATGGCCCCCAAACAGGAAGTGTTTCCAGGTGGAGGCCATTGACATGTTTGTCCTTCCTCATCTTTTCTGACTCATGTCGTTTCCCTTTCAGTTGAAACGGTTCAGCTTTATCACAGGAAGACTGACAAGCCCACAAAAAGTTTCAACTTTTGATTTAGTAAGAGCAGCTAACTGCAGCTACAAGACGGGACTGCCTTCACTTTAAAGCAGACCTGACCCCGCCTACCTCCACCTCGTTCAGTTGCAGTTTGATAAGTTAAACAGATCACCTCTACTTAAAGAGAAAATACCTGCACAAAGGTGTGATCTGCAGTGATTGTAGAGCTGCAGTTTACACACACTCGTCACGGACGCCACGGTAACCTCAGACGCATTGATGTCTTTGAACTGTTCTTTTTCCAACTGGAAAGATTTTCAAAAACAAGAATTTGGTTCACAAGTTTGAATTTTCTGTCATTTGTGTGGTAAAAGTACAAACACGGGGTCAAAAGTACTCATACACACAGCAGCTACTTTAAATAAACTCTGCCAATGATGCAGGAATCATGTGGCCGACGTGCAGCTTACAAAGTAACATTAAACCAAATTACCATGAAATTCAATGAATTAGTGAATGTTTGACCACAGCGTGCATGTAGTCCACAGCATTTACTGCTGAGTTAGGACTGTGTAGATATTTATATAAGCAGCATGTATGGTGTCAATGCCAACAGTCATCATCATTTAATGAACTGGCTATGACCTGTTTTCCATAATGTTTATTTGTTGTGGGGGGAAAATGACATGTTTATGAAGACGTTTCAGAATTATTTCAGTCTTTTAGTTATTTTATCTTACTGTATATTATTTTATTATCTTACTGTATATTATTTTATTATCATGTATTTAAAGTAAATCCCCAGTGTCTGGTCTGCGCAGACTATAACTGACCGTGAGTCTGGTTGTTGCAGCTGGGCCCTCGTTTCCTGAGTGATGCTGAGGTGATGCTCCTGGTCAGCTCTAAACACATCCCTGCCTACAAACTGGAAGCCATCATGGAGACCGCAGAGCGAGGCGTGGCCATTAGAAGAAAAATGTTATCAACCAAGCTTCCCTGTTCCTCTGCGCTCTCCTCTTTACCGTACACAAACTATGACTACTCGAAGGTGAGACACAACTACGTTCTCCTCTGTTGTCGTCTAATTTCTGCCTGAACTGCTCCAAACTTACCTCAACATTTCAAGCAAAGGGCCTTACCACGGGGCAAGGACAGGAGGAAGACTTTAGTAGTGTGTTGTACCTGTTACACATTCTTTGTTATAAGCTATCACCACACAACTGTAATGACTGTTCACACACATCATAGCAAAGTCTTGTTTATAAAGTAAAGTTTGTTTTGATAAACAGGAAGTGACAAAGCGCTGGGTAAAACAAAGAAAACAGGCACCAAACAGATCAAACAAAAGGTCAAAGGTCATTTAAGGTTAAAAAACTCAACAGAAGCTTTATTAAAACAAACACTTGTAACTGCAACATCTGACCATGTGAGCCTAGTTATACTGATCATTACCATTTATAATTATTAATATAACTGTAACATTAATGAACACAGAGCATTGCAGCCTGACCCACAGAGCAGTGGGAGGAAAGCTCAGGTGTATTTACAGTCGCACAGGTGACAACATGATGGAGCATCACGTCGTACAGGAGGAGCACACGTACACACTACAAGAACTGTACACACTGAAAAGTACACAGTCAGTATAATGAGCGGGCCGTCTCAGCGTGACCCACTGTATATGTTAGCTGTGTGTAATGTGTTGGGACATTTATGATTACAGCTGCTCTGCTGTATCTGTGTTACTTATTTTAGTTGCTGTTCTTACTGTCCTGAAGCACCTGTGACCAAATGATTTCCTCTGAGATTAATAAAGTTCTCACGTTCTTTTCTCTCACCTTATTTACTGGGATGTGGTGGTGATTCCCAGTACAGTATTAATTTTCTAAGAAACTATTTTGGTACAAACATCAATTCTTAGATTTAAAATAAAATGTCACTAAGTTATTTTGAACACAGCCCTTGTTTCCCAGGTTGTCGGCACCTGCTGTGAGAACGTGATTGGCTATGTGCCCGTACCTGTGGGTGTGGCTGGACCACTACTTCTGGATGGGAAACAGTTCCAAGTTCCCATGGCAACTACAGAAGGCTGCTTGGTCGCCAGCACCAACCGCGGCTGTCGAGCAATCGCAGTGAGTGTTGCATGTGTTGTTACTGCTACTCTGCATGTGCTGCAGGACGAGTTACAGCATGAACGCAGTATATGAAAACACTGTGAACCATGTGTCGATATTTACCATATATATGTGTGTGTGTGTGTGTGTAGCTGGGTGGGGGAGCCCGTAGTCGTATCTTGGCTGACAGCATGACTCGGGGCCCTGTAGTCAGACTGCCCTCTGCCTGCCGTGCTGCTGAAGTCAAAGCCTGGCTGGAGAGCACCGACGGTTTTCAGGCCATCAAAGCCGCCTTTGACAACACCAGCAGGTAAACTGGTCTGCAGTGTGTGTTTGTGTGTCTGTCTGTGTGTCTGCAGTGTGTGTTTGTGTGTCTGTCTGTGTGTCTGCAGTGTCTGTTTGTGTGTCTGTTTGTGTGTCTGCAGTCTCTGTTTGTGTGTCTGTTTGTGTGTCTGTTTGTGTGTCTGCAGTGTCTGTTTGTGTGTCTGTTTGTGTGTCTGCAGTCTCTGTTTGTGTGTCTGTTTGTGTGTCTGTTTGTGTGTCTGCAGTGTCTGTTTGTGTGTCTGTTTGTGTGTCTGCAGTGTCTGTTTGTGTGTCTGTCTGTGTGTCTGCAGTCTCTGTTTGTGTGTCTGCAGTGTCTGTTTGTGTGTCTGTTTGTGTGTCTGCAGTGTCTGTTTGTGTGTCTGTCTGTGTGTCTGCAGTGTCTGTTTGTGTGTCTGTTTGTGTGTCTGCAGTGTCTGTTTGTGTGTCTGTTTGTGTGTCTGCAGTCTCTGTTTGTGTGTCTGTTTGTGTGTCTGCAGTCTCTGTTTGTGTGTCTGTTTGTGTGTCTGCAGTCTCTGTTTGTGTGTCTGTTTGTGTGTCTGCAGTCTCTGTTTGTGTGTCTGCAGTCTCTGTTTGTGTGTCTGTTTGTGTGTCTGCAGTGTCTGTTTGTGTGTCTGTCTGTGTGTCTGCAGTGTCTGTTTGTGTGTCTGTCTGTGTGTCTGCAGTCTCTGTTTGTGTGTCTGTTTGTGTGTCTGCAGTGTCTGTTTGTGTGTCTGTTTGTGTGTCTGTCTGTGTGTCTGCAGTGTCTGTTTGTGTGTCTGTTTGTGTGTCTGTTTGTGTGTCTGCAGTGTCTGTTTGTGTGTCTGTCTGTGTGTCTGCAGTGTCTGTTTGTGTGTCTGTTTGTGTGTCTGTCTGTGTGTCTGCAGTGTCTGTTTGTGTGTCTGTTTGTGTGTCTGCAGTCTCTGTTTGTGTGTCTGTCTGTGTGTCTGCAGTGTCTGTTTGTGTGTCTGTTTGTGTGTCTGCAGTGTCTGTTTGTGTGTCTGTCTGTGTGTCTGCAGTGTCTGTTTGTGTGTCTGTTTGTGTGTCTGTTTGTGTGTCTGCAGTGTCTGTTTGTGTGTCTGTTTGTGTGTCTGTTTGTGTGTCTGCAGTGTCTGTTTGTGTGTCTGTCTGTGTGTCTGCAGTCTCTGTTTGTGTGTCTGTCTGTGTGTCTGCAGTGTCTGTTTGTGTGTCTGTCGTGTGTCTGCAGTCTCTGTTTGTGTGTCTGTTTGTGTGTCTGTTTGTGTGTCTGCAGTGTCTGTTTGTGTGTCTGTCTGTGTGTCTGCAGTGTCTGTTTGTGTGTCTGTCGTGTGTCTGCAGTCTCTGTTTGTGTGTCTGTTTGTGTGTCTGTTTGTGTGTCTGCAGTGTCTGTTTGTGTGTCTGTCTGTGTGTCTGCAGTGTCTGTTTGTGTGTCTGTTTGTGTGTCTGCAGTGTCTGTTTGTGTGTCTGTTTGTGTGTCTGTTTGTGTGTCTGCAGTGTCTGTTTGTGTGTCTGTCTGTGTGTCTGCAGTGTCTGTTTGTGTGTCTGTTTGTGTGTCTGCAGTGTCTGTTTGTGTGTCTGTCTGTGTGTCTGCAGTGTCTGTTTGTGTGTCTGTTTGTGTGTCTGTCTGTGTGTCTGCAGTGTCTGTTTGTGTGTCTGCAGTGTCTGTTTGTGTGTCTGTTTGTATGTCTGCAGTGTCTGTTTGTGTGTCTGTTTGTGTGTCTGCAGTGTCTGTTTGTGTGTCTGTTTGTGTGTCTGCAGTGTCTGTTTGTGTGTCTGTTTGTGTGTCTGCAGTGTCTGTTTGTGTGTCTGTCTGTGTGTCTGCAGTGTCTGTTTGTGTGTCTGTTTGTGTGTCTGCAGTGTCTGTTTGTGTGTCTGTCTGTGTGTCTGCAGTGTCTGTTTGTGTGTCTGTTTGTGTGTCTGTCTGTGTGTCTGCAGTGTCTGTTTGTGTGTCTGCAGTGTCTGTTTGTGTGTCTGTTTGTATGTCTGCAGTGTCTGTTTGTGTGTCTGTCTGTGTGTCTGCAGTGTCTGTTTGTGTGTCTGCAGTGTCTGTTTGTGTGTCTGTTTGTGTGTCTGCAGTGTCTGTTTGTGTGTCTGTCTGTGTGTCTGCAGTCTCTGTTTGTGTGTCTGTTTGTGTGTCTGCAGTGTCTGTTTGTGTGTCTGTTTGTCTGTCTGTCTGTGTGTCTGCAGTCTCTGTTTGTGTGTCTGTTTGTGTGTCTGCAGTGTCTGTTTGTGTGTCTGTCTGTGTGTCTGCAGTCTCTGTTTGTGTGTCTGTCTGTGTGTCTGCAGTCTCTGTTTGTGTGTCTGTTTGTGTGTCTGCAGTGTCTGTTTGTGTGTCTGTTTGTCTGTCTGTCTGTGTGTCTGCAGTCTCTGTTTGTGTGTCTGTTTGTGTGTCTGCAGTCTCTGTTTGTGTGTCTGTTTGTGTGTCTGCAGTGTCTGTTTGTGTGTCTGTTTGTGTGTCTGCAGTGTCTGTTTGTGTGTCTGTTTGTCTGTCTGTCTGTGTGTCTGCAGTGTCTGTTTGTGTGTCTGTTTGTGTGTCTGTTTGTGTCTGTTTGTGTGTCTGTCTGTGTGTCTGCAGTGTCTGTTTGTGTGTCTGTTTGTGTGTCTGCAGTGTCTGTTTGTGTGTCTGTTTGTGTGTCTGCAGTCTCTGTTTGTGTGTCTGTTTGTGTGTCTTCAGTCTCTGTTTGTGTGTCTGTCTGTGTGTCTGCAGTGTCTGTTTGTGTGTCTGTTTGTGTGTCTTCAGTCTCTGTTTGTGTGTCTGTCTGTGTGTCTGCAGTGTCTGTTTGTGTGTCTGTTTGTGTGTCTTCAGTCTCTGTTTGTGTGTCTGTTTGTGTGTCTGCAGTGTCTGTTTGTGTGTCTGCAGTCTCTGTTTGTGTGTCTGTTTGTGTGTCTGCAGTGTCTGTTTGTGTGTCTGTTTGTGTGTCTGCAGTCTCTGTTTGTGTGTCTGTTTGTGTGTCTTCAGTCTCTGTTTGTGTGTCTGTCTGTGTGTCTGCAGTGTCTGTTTGTGTGTCTGTTTGTGTGTCTTCAGTCTCTGTTTGTGTGTCTGTCTGTGTGTCTGCAGTGTCTGTTTGTGTGTCTGCAGTGTGTGTCTGCAGTGTCTGTTTGTGTGTCTGTCTGTGTGTCTGCAGTGTCTGTTTGTGTGTCTGTTTTTGTGTCTGCAGTGTCTGTTTGTGTGTCTGTTTGTGTGTCTGCAGTGTCTGTTTGTGTGTCTGTTTGTGTGTCTGTCTGTGTGTCTGCAGTGTCTGTTTGTGTGTCTGTTTGTGTGTCTGCAGTGTCTGTTTGTGTGTCTGCAGTGTCTGTTTGTGTGTCTGTCTGTGTGTCTGCAGTCTCTGTTTGTGTGTCTGCAGTCTCTGTTTGTGTGTCTGCAGTGTGTGTTGTTCCTGTGTGACGGAGGACTGCTGTCTGCAGGTTTGCGAGGCTTCAGAAGCTGCTGGTGGGTCTGGCAGGGAGAAATCTTTATATCCGCTTCCATTCAAAGACTGGAGATGCGATGGGGATGAACATGATCTCTAAGGTAACTGTGGTCGTGTCTGCAGCTTCGTTTAATGTGGAGAAACACACGTGTTGTTTTGTTAAAGGGATTTCTGCGACATCACCCGTCGCCTACTGGTGGTGGTCAGAGGGCCCGGTGGCGCCAGTGTCCGGCAGCCTCGCCTCTGTCAGTGCGCCCCAGGGTGGCTGTGGCTACAATGTAGCTCCATCACCAGTGTGTGAATGTGTGTGTGAATGGGTGGATGTGGTGTAAAGTGCTTTGGGGTCCTTAGGGACTAAGTGAAGCGTTATACAAATACAGGCCATTTACCGTTTACTTACACCATCACCCAGTGCTCACTCATACTGGATTAACAAAGGTTCTTATTCAGCACTTCTGGAAACACTGTTTTAGATGGATCAGCGTTTCTCAACATGAACCTGCGTCGCTGTGTCAGATGCATTTATGATGTAGCAACCATACGTGATGAATCTGATCTACCCGCAGGGCACAGAGGAGGCTCTGAGGTTACTGCAGCAGCACTTCCCAGAGCTGCAGGTGGTGGCTGTTAGTGGGAACTACTGCACAGACAAGAAGCCAGCTGCCATCAACTGGATCGAGGGCCGGGGAAAGTCTGCTGTCTGCGAAGCCACCATCCCTGCCAAGGTGGTCAGAGAGGTAGGAAGCACTGTGTAACCTTTACTGGGACTAACTGTCTGCCAATAGAGTTTCAGCAGAAACCTGCAGTGAAGCAAACTTTCACTTTAGAAGATGCACGTACTGACTCTGCTTTTTAGAGAAGTATTAAATCTAAGCACAACCTTAAGGGTTAAAAACAGTCTGACAGAAAACAGGATTCAATTTGTCAAACAAAACTGAAGAAACAGGATCTAAGTTCAAAATTATTGATCATAACACTCAGAAGTCTGATGGACCTTTATCGTCTCTCTAACAGGATGACGTCACAGAGCACAACTGTGTGGTTTTACCCACCAGGTGCAGTTAGAGTTCTTTACCTGTGCTACCTATGAGTCACTGGGTGTGTCCCATCTGGAGACTCCAGTGTCCTCCTGGGGGACCTGCTGAGCTGAACCACAGTTTGTTCACAGGAAAAAAACTATTTGAATGTCCAGAAGAGTTTCGAGGACTTGAAAAATGACGCTGATATTTAAACTCTCTGCTGTTCTTAGTCTGACAGGATCTTCCTCCACAGTTTGAGTCAAACATGTTGATCTGATCAATCATTCAGTGCTTTTTTATTTTCTGCGGCACAAAACACTGAACTTCAGAATCACATTCTTTATAACACAATACTGTGAGAGTGCACGCAGTACTGTGTCACAAAGAATCACTACTGTGTGCACAGTGGGGTGAGAAGTGTTTGGCCCTCGTGTATTTATGTTTGTCACACCCCAATGTTTCCGATCATTAAACGAATGTAAACTTTAGACAAAGACAGCATGCAGTTTGTAAATGAAGGTGTTTATGATTTAACCTACATGAAGAACATCTTTCTGGCAGAGACTCGTCTTTAATCGAAACACTACACTCACATCTAAAATTCTATTTTCATTTGAAAAGATTTGAATTTTAAAAAGTATTTAAAGTATTTCCTGTTGTCATTTAACAACGACTCGCTGTTTGAGAACAGCTCCACCTGTCAGGTCTCTGATGTAGCTCATTGGAAGCAAACCGTGGCTGCACTTTTCATGAATCGCTTTGATGGTTTGTAAAAGGACGACAGCGTTTCATGCTGCTGTCTCGGTCTCGCTCCCTTCAGGTTTTGAAAACAAGCACAGAGGCTCTGGTGGAAGTTAACATCAACAAGAACCTGGTGGGTTCAGCCATGGCAGGAAGCATCGGAGGTTTTAATGCACATTCAGCCAACCTGGTCACAGCCATCTACATAGCATGTGGACAGGTAAATGACCTGTGAGGAAATGCTGTGCATCACAGCTATTCCCATGTGTCCTGTGTTAATGTGTGTGTGTGTGTGTGTGTGTGTGTGTGTGTGTGTGTGTGTGTGTGTGTGTGTGTGTGTGTGTGTCCTGTGTTAATGTGTGTGTGTGTGTGTGTGTGCACACAGGACCCAGCTCAGTCAGTGGGCAGCAGTAACTGCATCACCCTCATGGAGCCGTCAGGCCCAGCAGGAGACGACCTGCACATCTGCTGTACTATGCCATCTATAGAGCTGGGCACTGTAGGAGGAGGGACCAACCTGCCTCCACAACAGGCCTGTCTGCAGGTACGAGCACATCAAGCATGTCAAGCAACCGAAGATCAACAGTTAACACTGGGCAGTCCTTTTCATTTTGAAGTGGTTACACAACTGTTAGATGTTTAGGATCATGTAATATTGTTCAGTTAGAGGTGTCAGTAATGACAATGACTGATGGATGCGTGGTGCACGGTCTGAGTGCATGAAGAGCTGAGCAGGAGGGAAGCCTGCAGGGTGAGCACAAAGTAAGAGGCCGTAAAAACTGTCAGTCGTGTAACTCGCTGCTGTGACAGTAGATCAGTGAGTCACGTGAAAAGAGTTTAGCAGGCTGCTAGCTAAGATGACGGGAGAGAAACAAAGCAAACCCGTTTACAGTCGGTCATCTGCAGCAGGAAAAGTGAAAACAATGACGTTCCACTGAAGCAGGCGTAGCTTCCTCAACAATCCTTTCAAAGCTCTTTTCAAAAAGACTTTGATTCAATAAAGACAGTTTTTATTTCTGCTTCCCTCCCAGTTCGTGTCTGTCTGGACGATTACAAATCAGTGACACGTGTCCCCGAGCACCTTTTATTAAACACACACAGTGAACACGCCACACATTTACTTTATGCAGATGTTAAATGTCCAGCAGTGTCCGTAAAAACAAAACATTTTGGATTTCAGCTTGGACCGTGTCTCCATGACGACTGTTTTTAGTTTGCACAGTCTGTTGTTGTACCTGCACAGTGACACAAACATGTCACAGTCGTGTGGTTTTTAGATCCTTACATGGATAAATGGATTAGCAGCACTGTTTCATTCAAAGCTGCATCCGTGGAAGGATTTGGTTGCCATATAACTTGTGTGTTCATGTGTGTGTAGATGCTGGGTGTGCAAGGAGCCAGTCAGGACTGTCCAGGTGAGAACGCCCGACAGCTGGCCAGGATCGTGTGTGCCACCGTACTCGCTGGAGAGCTCTCACTGATGGCTGCTCTGGCTGCTGGGCATCTGGTCAAGAGTCACATGACCCACAACAGGTAAGAGCCTGTAATCCAGTGTTGGAGTTACGTCATTATAAACCGCAATGGGATTTAAAAACAAAATCTGTGTGTGTGTGTGTGTGTGTGTGTGTGTGTGTGTGTGTGTGTGTGTGTGTGTGTGTGTGTGTGTGTGTCTCTCGATGGGGGGGTTCTCGTAGGACAAAGGGGGGCCTTGCAGAAACAGTTTGGGAACCACCTTCTTAGACTAATTTGTATTTGTGTTTGTACAAACTCTCACCTAATGATTCTTTATCTACAGCCAGTCAAACAGAAGCGCTGCACTTCACTGAAGCAAGCAGACTGATTTGTGTTATTGAGCTGCTCCTGATATTGCAGGGCTGTCACAGTGTTGTCCAAATCAGAAGAATTCCCTATAATGAATTGTAATAATGAATAATTCATTTCAATGATTGTGTTATACTTAAAATGTGAATGTCAATAATCATTATTTAATTCTACCAACCACAGAGATCTAATGAATCTATTCTGTCTTTGTTTTGGTGCAACGACGCCATGATGGCACCTGTTCTGACTCTTCTGTTCACAGGTCGAAGGTAAACCTGCAGGAGGCAGGAACGTGCACCAGGGAAGCATCGTGAAAGAAGAGCTGGGTCTGCTGGGAAAACTCACGTGGCCAATCGGAAAGGGGCGAGTGATTCATCACTGACCTTAAAGACGATTCAAATCAAAGAGACTTTCTGCTCAGCAGTTTCTATTCTGACATTAAAGGATGAATCCGTATGTTTACATGAACAATCAGTTCATGACTTCTTTTATTTCAGCAGAATGATGTAAGCTTTACAGCCCACTGGAGTCAAATTAAAATGCCTCCCCTCCTACGTCCAGTCTGTGAGCTGTGAATACAAATACCATCATACGGGTCACTGATGTGTGAGACATGCTGTTTATCACACTTTATGCTTCATAATTATTTCATTTCCTTGTCTAACAAGGACACGTTTCAGCTGTTAAACATTCAGTCTGCACTTCAGCCTTCGAGAACTACTGATTACATTTGGCTGGTTTTATAAAAACGTGTCCACATCCTGACACAAACACTACAATACTGCACAAAAGTAAAAGCACATGTGGTAATGCAACAGTAGCTGACTGCCTTTGACCATAATCGCACACGTGACAGCAACATTAGCATTGCTGCTGCAGACATGTGTGGATCCCACAGAAGAAATCATAACACACAAGCTTAACCACAGCTTTATGTGCTGGAAATGGCAAAGCAACAAAACTGGAACGAAGCTGAGTTACAGGCTGACAGAAGGTCACGCACCACGAGGGAGCTCACAACGGACAACAAAGGGAACAGCCCACAGCTGACACTAATCCAGATCAAAGGAAGCAAAATCACAGATTAGAATTAGAGAGGAGACTATCAAAATAAAACAGGGAAACAGCAGAGAGACCCAGGCTGGGAATCAGTGGACTCAGATGAAGTCAGGACCAAACCCGTACAGAGAACCAGAACAGCAACACCTCCCCAGCCCCAAAGACTCAGGACCATGACAAACCCCATCACACATCGCTCATGGTGCTGGTGGTGGAGGTCAGTCAGTTGGCCTGTTGTTTCTTCTTCTTTCAGCTGCTCTCTGTAGGGTCGCCCACAGAAGGTCGTCACCCTCTTCCTCACCCACTGCATGCCCTTCATCACTGCATCCACGAGCCTCCTCATTGGTCTGTTTCTTTTCCTCATTTCTGAGAGCTCCATTTTCTGGATCCCTTAAGTAATTTAAGCAGATGAAAATCTGAAAATTGTGTTGTGTATTCAGCCCCCTGTGCTCTGATACCCCTAAACAAAACCCAGTGATATCAGTGGCCTTTAGAAGTCACCTAATTAGATAATCAAGTTGGATGGAGCTAAACATGTGGCAGAAAACCTGTTGGAGGCTGCAAAGGAGGTGGAGATTGACCTTCCAGCAGACAATGTAATGGTTTATATCAAAGAATATCCACGTACTGGGTCTAAATCACACCGAACATCTGTGGCAAGACTCGAAAACTGCTGTTCACAGACGCTCCACATCCAATCTGACTGAGCTGTGATAAAAGTTAAATGCAACAATGAGTAAGTAAGACTGAGAGTGTGCAAAAGAGGATTCTTAAATCATGTACATCAGACACTAAAGTGTGACGAGATCCTGCAGGGTCCCAACAGCCGGGGCCCACAGGACTGCAGGACCCTGCAGGACTGATGCAGGGAGGAGGGATGTGATGCACCTTATGTCGAACCCTGATTTATGATGGGAAAGTAACTAAAGGTTATGACAGCCATAGTTTTTAAATTCAAATTTTATTTGTCACGTACACAGTCATACACAGTACGATATGCAGTGAAATGCTTGGACAACTGCTCGTGACCTAAAGAAAAAAAAGGAAAAGGCTATGAATAAGATAGGAAATAAATATGAAAAATTAAAAAGGGTAAATTTAACTAGGAAGGAATAAAATATAAATTAAGGTTAAAAATGAAATAACTGTACAACACAAATTAGAATGAAGGGTAAATTTAACTGGGAAAGAATAAGATAAAATATATAAATTAAAGTTGAAAATAAAATAACTGTACAACAAAATACACAATATAGAACTATATAAGAATGTATGAAGAAATATAAATAAATATATACACAATAACAGCAGCATATACACAATAACAGCAGCGTGATTTAAGTAATGAAGTGAAACAATGTCCAGAAAGTCCAGTGTGTGTGTAAGAACCATATGTGTGGGTCAGTACTGTGTGGTGGTGTGATTGAGAGACCGTATCGCCTGCGGGAAGAAGCTCCTCCTCAGTCTCTCTGTGTTGGTCTTCAGGGAGCGGAATCGCTTTCCTGACCTCAACAGAGAGAACAGTCTGTTGTTGGGATGGCTGAGGTCCTTCACCATCTTCCTGGCCTTGGTCCAGCACCGCCTGCTGTAGATTGAGTGCAGGTCAGGGAGCTCGGAGCGGATGGTGCGCTCAGCTGACCGCACAACCCTCTGTAGAGCTCGTCTGTCCTGCATGGTGCTGTTCCCGAACCAGGTTAAGATGTTTCCCGCCAGGATGCTCTCTATGGTGCACGAGTAAAAGTTCCTGAGCACCTTGGAGGGCAGTTGGAAGTCTCTCAAGCGTCTGAGGTGGTAGAGACGCTGTCGGGCCTTTTTCACCACGGTGTTGATGTGACAGGACCATGACAGGTCCTGCGTGATGTGAACTCCGAGGTATTTGAAGCTGTCCACTCTCTCCACTGGGCACTCGTTGATGACGGGGGTCTGGTAGTTCCTCTCCTGCTTAGTGCTGAAGTCCACTATCAGCTCCTTTGTCTTACTGACGTTTAGAAGGAGGTTGTTCCTCTGGCACCAGTTCTCCAGATTCCTAATCTCCTTCAGGTAGGCCGTCTCGTTGTTATCAGAGATCAGGCCCACCACGACGGTGTCGTCAGCAAACTTGATGATGGTGGTGGAGCTGGTAGTGGCCACGCAGTCATATGTGTACAAAGAGTACAGCAGGGGGCTCAGAACACACCCCTGGGGGGCTCCAGTGCTGAGAGTGGTGGAGGCTGAGACATGTCCGCCCATCCTTACTGCCTGTGGTCTGCCAGTTAGGAAGTTGGAGATCCACTGACACATAGATGAGCTGAGTCCCAGATGCTCCAGCTTGGTGGTGAGTGTGGAGGGAATTATGGTGTTAAATGCAGAGCTGTAGTCTATGAAGAGCATTTTAACATAATTCCCCCTTCTAGTGTCCAAGTGAGTGAGTGATGTGTGGAGGAGATGAGAGATGGCATCGTCTGTGGAACGATTTGGACGGTAAGCGAACTGTAGTGGGTCCAGTGTGTCTGGTAGTGAAGAGATGATGAAGTCTCTGACCAGGCGTTCAAAGCACTTCATCACTACTGAGGTGAGGGCTACAGGGCGATAGTCATTGAGAGAAGCAGGGTGGGGTTTCTTCGGGACAGGAACAATGATGGACTCTTTGAAGCATGTGGGGATCACCGACTGAGATAAAGAGATGTTGAATATCTCAGTGAACACAGGAGCTAGCTGGTATGCACAGTCTCTTAGGATACGACCTGGGATGCCATATGAATATGATACAAGTATGGCAACGCGGTGGTGTGGTCAGCACTGTTGCCTCACAGTAAGAAGGTCCTGAGTGCTCTCTGATGCTGTAGGAACAGGGCTTTTATTTTAAACGCACATACAGTGCAGGCATATATAGAGCGGTGTTACAGTTATGTCAAAATCTACACAGATGCATCAAAGAAGACAGGCGAGCAAAGCGGGATATATTTATTGTTCCTGAGTTTCATGTCAAAGTAAGGAAAGGGATCGGTGACAGTTTATTAGTGCACAGAAATCGTTTCAGTTCTGTCAGCTGTCCAGTGGACTGAAGACGCAAGACCAGTAAGATCAGTGATGTGTTTACACTCATCATTGGCTAGTTTACAAGACAGTGACTCAGACAGCAGGTCAGACATTCTGATAGAGATTCAGCAAACACTGTACAGAGTCAACGACATGGAGCTCAGAGTCACCACCTTATGGGTACCATGGGTATCAGTGGATTGGTTATCAGTGTTAGCAGGACAGAGATTAAGAGCAGAACACAGCAGAAAATGGAAGAAAGATGTCAAAAGTAATGGGAGGAAAACACGTTTTACTGTCAGAAATATGATGCTGAAAGAAGACAGCTGATCCAGAAGCTCGGTGATATGGAAGTGGAGATGGACTCGAGTATTATCAGGCCATATTTAGTTTAAGACGAACTCATTCTCCACACCGGCAGGGGGCGGTAATACACCATTTTGCTGTTTGCCAACCGCCAACAAATGACGAAAAAGAAAGAAAGCCGCAGACGAGGAAGGAACAACGTTGGCTGTCAACACACCGGGACTGTTTATCGGGACCGTCACCATGCGTCTGCTCTGTAAGACACCGCGGATTTACTCACACGTGTGTCAGCTCAACCTGCTGACGCAGCAGAGGAAGAAGCATCTGTGGAACCAGGTACGAGCTGCGTCCATGGCTGAACATGATGCTAATGGTAGATACGAGCCACACTCACAGTGACCTTTATGTCCACTGTAGTTCTGGAGATTATCTCACCTCCCGGGGCTTCGTCCGTTCATTAACCGCACGCTGCATCCCCCCTGCCGGCCGTCGCACAGCGTAAGTTCAGCTTTTACTCGCTGGTGATTAGTTTAAACTGAACATACTTAATGACGGGTTGTAGTTGTCACCGAGCTTCTCGACCATCTCCAGTTTATTTACAAATGTTCGGTCTGGTTTTTACAGAGACGGCACACACACACTCACACACACTCACACACACACACACACACACTCTCACACACTATGTGACAAATCAATATGAACTGTATCAAATTTAGGCCTCTTTAAACTCTCCGTCCTGACTGAGGAGTTGTTCAAATATTATTACTTCTATAGTTGAATATTATTACAGATATTGACTGTTTGATGGTGTAGCGGCTATCGGAGCCTTTTCCTGGACCTGTTGAGCACGAAATAAATACTGTTGCTGACCCTGCAGCAGAGCTTTAATGTCTGCTCTGGCTCAGCACCAGTGTCGGCTGCACAGGCCTGATGTTTGGTTTCATAATGACGTCGTACATTATCCTCTTTCATAACTGCCACAGTCTCAGTGCAGATCAAACAGACACGCGTCCCCTTGAGTTCTTTGAAGAAACATTCACTCTCCCACCGTGTCTGAAATTTTCTGCACTCACTCTTCTACTTTTCGCTTCTTTGGTTCTGACCTGTTTAGTAACTTGGGGTACATTTCTTCTGTGATTGTCGTTTTTGGTGGAGCAACTGACTTGATCAACAGCAGCTCCCCCTGGTGTTAAAACTAAGAAGTGCAATACACTCAGGCAAAAGTTGAAGTGCGGCCTTATTCTATTCTATTTATGAAATTACTTGCGGGCCAATTAAAAATGGACCGCGGGCCGGAGTTTGGACATCCCTGCTATAAACCATATTAATGGAAAATTCAGCTTAAATGAGTAATGTTGTAACACAATAAACATCCTCTTTATTGCATGAGTGTGTTGCATCTGTTTGCAACAAGCCTGTGAAATACTGGGAGAATATATTCTGGAAAGATGACACCAAAGTTGAACTCTGCCACAGGCTCAGCCAATCACCTGACCCGAATCCAACTGGAAAACCTATGGAAAGACCTGATGCTCAGAGTTCATAGAAGGGCCCACAGAACCTTTGAAGAAGTAAACAAAGTTTACGGTTAGAATTAGCTTATGTCTCAGTCCAAAATCAGGGAGTGCCTTGCACCTCCAAATTCAACACTTTATTAAGGATAAAGTACGTGTCACAAATGTTTCACATCGAGTGATTTCATCATCTGTCTTCAAATGGGAAAACAAACTGTAACTTTCAAAGTTGGCCATAAATACTCTATAAGGTGCATAAATGTCAGAAACCAGCTGAGCATGAAGGAGAAGAGTAATTAAACAAGTTTGTTGGTGTTTTTCTATTTCAGTGGTTCGGGAGCAGAATTAATGGCTGCAGGTGGAGCAAAACCATCTACCTGAATTCACAGAGCCAGAAAAAAGTCACCCTCGTGCATGTAAGGTAGGGCTGCCACAAACGATTATTCTGATAGTCGACTAGTCACCGATTATTTTTGCGATTAGTCGACTAATCAGATCATCATCCACTGGACGTAAAACGTACAGCTTATTGCACCAGCAGCATCTGCTCATATAACTATCATTAGCTTACAGCTTTAAGTGTTTAAGGTCTGTGCTAACTAAAAATAAAGACAAGATGATAGTTTATTAAATTTTAATGAAATTTGCAGATTGTTTCGGTGAAGTTTAATGAACTCCTTGCTATCTAAAATATAACAGGACACCGGAGTATATTCTGGAGCATCTCACACTTCTGATAATCAGCTGTCTGCTTGACGTTTATTCAGCTGTGTAAAAACTATAACTTTAATCTCAGACAAACTGATTTACTCAGGAACAAATAAAATACAAAAAAAAAAGCCAAACAATAACATTTTAAGTTCTCTAAGTGACTCATATATATTTAACCTGAGTAGTGACAGAAGGCGGTGGGTTTGAAAACGATTTGCGGGGAGTCCGGTGTTCTCACGGCGCTAGTGAGCCTAGCCCCCGGCTCGCTAACAAGCCAGTGGGTAACAGACGTCTCCGAAAACGTCGGAGCGCTTTTGAAAATATGTGGTGTCCTGATAAACTGAGCAGATATTTGAGGTTTACACAGCTACATTCTCGTCTGAAAATATGTTAAACGTTTATTTTGTGACCCAGAAAGAATAATAAGAGTAACATTAAAACTAACTAGCTGCCGCCATTGTTGGAAACTGCGCTGGGCCGCGCTATGAATTCTGGGACACAGCTGCTCCTTCTTCTTCTTCTTCGGGGTTTAGCGGTAGCTGACATCCTTGTACATGCAATGCTGCCATCTTCTGTTTCAGTCCGTTATTACACTCTTAAATCCTGCCACTTATTCCTGCGTCTTTTGGGATCTTACAAAGCTTCAAACGACGCGTCGACTATTAAATCAGTCGTCGACGATTTTGATAGTCGACGTAATCGTGACTAGTCGACAAATCGTGGCAGCCCTAATGTAAGGTAACCAATATTTTGGTTTTTGTTTTTCTCCTTAAGCATTGCTTAAGCTTTGACTACTTGAACTCATTTATAACTTTGTGTCATTCTCCAAAAGTGAACTGTCTGCGGCAGCATATGAGAAGCTGGCCGATGAGACATTGGACGCTCTGGCTGATTACTTTGAAGACCTCGCAGATGAAGCTCTTACTGGGGCCGACTATGATGTTCTCTTCTCTGTAAGTCTATGGATGTTGTAAAGGTTGCTAACTGTGAAGTGAACTTTAATGGTGGCTGTAATAAATGATGGCAGAATGATCTAAATGCTTATTTACAGAAACTAAATGATGAACATACAATTACACTGAGGCTGCCACAAACACTATTGTATTGTACCATATTTATTTGACAAGGTTTTAGCTGTTAAAATGAAGTAGATTTGATTTAGTTATTAAATATAAATCAAACCAAAAGCAACACCAGTTTATTCAGTATAGTGTTAATATCTGAATGAGGCCCCGGGGCCACTTTGTAGTGGAAAGGTTGGGCCCCGAGGTAAAAAAGGTTAAGAACCCCCATCTTGTCATCTGGGCTTTCAGTGATCAGTGTTGAGGTGATTGATGTGTCCATCTAATCATAATGTTTGATATCCCCATCCCTCACTCATCTCCTAAACAAACCCACACCGCCTCTTTTCTGCAGCCTATGACGTCTGAAATCTCCTTTAACCACCTTTGAATGAAACCTCTCCTTGTCGCTGTAACCGTGATGAGCTGCTTGCATGCTTTAGTTCAGCTTGTACCAACAATGCACAGACTGCATCAATTAGAAACTCAGCCTTGGGTAAATAAAGTCCCTCGTGCTGTCAAGCAGAATGAAAATGGAAGAAAGCTCAGCGTTGTGTTTAGAGATTGTCTGAATAACTATCAGGCAGAACGAGTAAATGAATTTTATTACAAAGAAGTCTGGGAATCCTAAAGTCCTGTCCAACACAATCAGCTCTGTCCTGCATCCCACCACGTCTGAGACCGCCGCACACACCTGTGAGGATTTTAAAGGTTCTTCACTGGAAAAATGAATCCTATCAGAGAACGTCTTCTGCTCCCGTCCCCAGAGCCTTCTGAACCACCTACGTGTTCCTCCTTTCTCACCTACTTCAAACCAGTCTCATTATCCCATCTTACTGATATAGTAATGCACATGACACTTGCCCTGTGAAAGTGTTACCTACACCATTTCTCAGAGAAGACAGTCGTCATCACGTTTCTAACATCCTTTGTTAGCAGCAGCGTCTGAAATGGAACTGTTCCTCTTCTAAACAAGCTGCTGGTTTGGACCCGTCAGTTCTGTCATTTTCAGATACTGTTCTGGATACATTCAGTCTGGCTTCAGAGCAACACAGTCTGCTCTACTGAAGGTGCTCAATGCTTTCGGCTGCTTTAATTCTTCTAGACCCGAGTGCAGCGTTTGACACAGTTGATCACACAATCCTATTAAACCATTTGAAGACGTGCGTCGGCATTCGAGGCCCTGCTGTAAGATGGTTTGCCTCTTGAGAGCAGAACATACTCTGAGATGCTGGGTAACACGTGTTACCCTGCTACACTCGCTTGTGGAGTTCCTGTTTTATTCTCCCTTTACATGCTCCCATCAGGCTTCATTTCTCAGAAAACACAGAATTTCTTATTACTGTAATGCAGACGATACATCGTTGTATCTCTGTCTAAACCCAGGCGTTGATAGCACATCGGGTAAATTGCTACAGTCATTTTAAGCTTTTCAGTCATAGTCACCAAAATCAAACAGAAAGGGAGTGAAACAATTTACGTTTATTGCGATAAACTTTACATACATGTTAAATAAAATTAAGATTAGTTATATTCCATGTAGATGTTTGGTCAAAATTGCTTTGTTAACGGATGAAAGCAGAACCGTTTTCTTCTGTTTCTTGTTTGACAGAGTGGTGTTCTGACAGTGAAGCTGGGTGGAGACCACGGCACCTATGTGATCAACAAACAGGCGCCAAACAAACAAATCTGGCTTTCTTCTCCTACCAGGTGAGACTCGAGCTTTGTAGCACTTCATGGTAATATGAGTAACTGGAACCCAACAATGTCTCTGTTCAGTTTACACAGTTCTGTCAACATTTTCCACTCAGCTGTTTTGTTTTTTATAATTCTAAATGATTCTTAAGATGCCAATAAGTGACTTATGTGTTACCAACATAACCAATCTGGTCAGCTTTAAGTAATAAATCGCTTGATTGATTAACGCAGACATGCAAATATTTCATTATTGTGGTGATTAAATCCTGTATTTTGACGCTCTGGTTGCTAATTGTTAGTACGTGCACTCACAGTTCACCACATTCATGTGTCATTTATTTCCTTTGCAATGTCTGGTTTTCCTGACATTTCCATTCACACAAACACAACAGGTGACTACATTAAGCACAGTAGAAACCGTTTGGCCCTTCTCAGCAGCAGCAGCTGAACAGAATTACCTTTGACCTTAAATAACCCCGCCCCTGCCTCTTGCACAATCACGCCACCTATAAGCAAAAGTCCTGTCCATTTTCTCCGTCACCACCTGTTAGTTGTAGCTCTCTTGCACATCAGCCAATAGTGCCGACCTCTCTTCTTCTACACAGCAAAATCCCCACTGTGAAATTGACACTGAGTGTTAAAGTTAACACTAGAAACGTGTCTGTATGTGTCCACACTTGAGTTTAAATGAGCACTTTTCAACGTGTTATATTTTTAACACTGACCTAGTGTTTATGACACTAACACTGAGCAGTGTCAACAATATTCTACACTGTGTGTAGGGCTGTTCGATATAACGATATATATCGGATGACGATATAAAAACGTCTGTCGTTTGTTTCTTGGTGTCGCAAAATAAACTTTTTATCATCATTTTGATGGTCACTGTAGAGTTTCTTAAAGTTGTCCCTTTCTCTTATATTTAAAAAACCACACTACAGACGGACGAAGGACTACGCGTTGTCGTTAGCAACAACGACGCTGTCCGCTTGTTTATTTTCCACATGGACCTTTCACAATAAAGCTGAAGAGCCTGTTGAGATTTTCAAAATAAACTGAATCACGTGAAATAGTATGCAGAGTGTTTACGGTTTCAACTTACATAGCACTCGACTGCAGCTACACGACGCCCAGCTGGAAACACTTCACGCAAGTTCAGCTGCCCGAGATTCACAGAATTGACAGAAAATGTAAATTTTTGTGATAAATATCGTTGTCGGGACGATAGATGTCTTATATCGGGATATGAGAGTTCGGTCATATCGCACAGCCCTAGTTTTAAGTGTTAAAAGATTAGCACTGATTAGTGTTGGTAGTACTTTACACTAAACCTGGTGTTTAATTTAACACTGAACAGCACTGATTTTCTAACACCAGTGTCATCACTGCCAGATAACAATGAACTCGCATTCATCTCTGACATCTCTACCACTGCAATTAAACGTATTTACAACCACTGTACCCACCACAGCCATCAATGACAAACACCCATTAAAAATGTAAGAGATTAATTTACAAAAATGTATTCAAACAGTAAATCATCCAGTTTGTTTCCAATCCATCCTCAATACTAAATGCATTTAAGTGATCATTGTAATACATTGTTGAGACCTTAAAAGTCAGAAGATAAGCATTATTAGTGTAACTGTTAGAGATGCAATCTTCTTTTCAACATCAGAACAAAATACCTCCCGACTTGATATAAGATAAGATAAGATAAGATAACCTTTATTAGTCCCACACGTGGGAAATTTGTTTTGTCACAGCAGGAAGTGGACAGTGCAAAAGTTATGAGGCAAAAATTAGAATACAATAAGAATAAATACAGTACACAACTGTACAGAATAGAATAAAATAAAATACTATATACAGTAGAATAAAATAAAATAAATATACAATAAGATAAAAATAGAATACAAATACAAATACTATATACAGTAGAATAAGATAACCTTTATTAGTCCCACACGTGGGATATTCTATTGTTCTGTCTCTGCATACATCAAAACCGAGAACATGGATTCAGCTATTTTCCATTTTTGCTCACATTGTATTAAGACATTAAAATGGTTTTTCAAGTTGATCCAGACGGACAACATGGTGGTGACATAGTATCTGTAGACAAGCAGAAGAAGACGGCCGTAGTGATCGATGTAGCGATACCGAATGACAGCAACATCAGGAAGAAGGAACAGAAGCTGGAGAAGTACCAAGGGCTCAGAGAAGAGCTGGAGAAGATGTGGAGGCTGAAGGTAACGGTGGTCCCAGTGGTAATCGGAACAGTTGGTGCCATGATCCCCATACTGGGCCAGTGGCTCCAGCAGATCCCAGGAACAACATCTAAGATCTCCTTCCAGAAGAGCGCAGTCCTGGGAACAGCTAAGATACTGCGCAGCACCTTTGTTGTGGAAGTTTTCCATTAAATAAAGCCTGCAGACGAGCGGTGAGCTGCAGCTAACATTCTTTAATCAAACACACAAAGAACAGACAACCAGGCTTGGTGGAGAGCCTGCATGACCGCAGGGTCAGCAGAGTCTCCCTGAGCCCAGCATGGCTCTCAGTTAAAAACCTTCTCCAGGAACAAAAGGCAGTGCACAGCTGCTTCACACCATAAGGTTCACACTCCCTTGCTGCCTCCCAGAGTCCTCGAAGAGACAAAAGACTCTTCCTGTGGAGTTGTCTGCTTCCCCCAACTTCCTTACTACACCCCCACCATTTGTCTTACTGTATGAGTGTGAGACATGTGAATCCAGTGGCACCAAGGCATCATACAACAAAATAATGTGATTAATACAGAAGTAAAAGAAATTCCTATACAATCCCACCCTTTGATTCTTAAATCAAGAATCACATTAAAACCAGAATTTCTCTCCTGACATTCTGTTCATCACATCAACATTATTGTTCACTTAAAGGAGTTTCACACTGTGTATCCTCACTTCACTGTTCTCCCACCACCCTTTGTTCATCTTTAATCATCCCCACAATCTAAGCTCTCACATGCACAATGAAGTTGTGCATTGTCTCTTAAAACTTCCAGGGCCTCTCCCCTGGAGTAGCTTCACTCCAGGCCTGTAACCCTGTCATAAGAAAAAAAGACATTAGCCAGCAGTGTGTCCTGCTGTAAATCACACGATCAACCCTCTGCTGTGGAAAAAGTGATGTGGATGTTAGCGCAGCGCATCTGTATGCACACTTTCTCACAGTGACCTCTGCACTGTAAACAATACAAGGTCATGAATAAGACACTGCTGGTAAATTCACAGACACAGAAAGTGGCATTTAAGAGGTTAAGTCAGCACGGCCCAAAAGCCCATGCAACCTGCTGCTGTCACCTTTCTGCTCCTGTAAAAAGAAACATACAAACATCCACCCTTTGGTCAGGTCAAGGTGGAGGTGCAATCTTGCATACTGGTGTCAACTCAGTCAAGCTTTTGTCAGTCCAGTCAGTCCCCATTTGTTATTTGCTGACAGTAGAACCTCTCGTGACGCAATAAGTTTCTACTGCCAGCAATGACGCCATTTCAAAAAAGAAAGAAGATTTAGACTGGATCACCTCGCTGAGTCCTTTTTGGCAGGGACTTGTTTTCTGATTGTCCCAAATAAGTGGCTTCCTCCTGAGCCCATTTTCATTTTGGAGAAGCTCACTTGCGATTGATCAACATGTCGTGTAGTGCTTTCGATCCCGATCTTGCAGGCCTACTTGAAAAAGAGAAAATTGCCAAACAAAAAATCTCAGTGCACTGTTAAAATCAAAAACAATATGAAGGCCTAGTTTTAGAAGTTGTCTAAGCGTACTCTCTTAGAATGATAGATCAAAACTGGCAGGTTCAAAGTGGTACCAAAAGAAAATGCATCAATAAATCCCCAAAACTTTCATCCACCAGTCACACCTCACACAACAGCAATATCCTATTAGATGATGAGTTTTTTCCATGTACCCAGATGTGCATCATGATAAGACCTCCCCCACACATCAGGAACAAGAACCTCAATAATCTATTAGTCTCCACTCATCTGACCCCCTGCAGCACTCTGTTCACCCCTGCAATGGTTTAATCGTTTTTGCCCAATATAATACTAGTTCACTAGTCTGTGCATCACTTCTTAACCTGCTAAGTGAACCGGACAAGATGATGGTAACAGAAACGCTTAAAATACTGTTTGATCTTCATGAGCTTCATTGCATGTGTGTTTGTGTTAGTAGGATTAATGCATTTTCTGTTTGTGTAATTTTTGTGTACCTCTCCTCTTTGCGGTGCTCCAGACACTTTTCAATTCTCCACGTAAGGCAGTCGTTCTTTCTTCCCAGTTTCATAAACCCAAATTTCATTCCCACACTAAAACAGCTTCCTCCATGTCCTCCCTGCTCCTTCCACTGTGGTCTCATCTCCTTGCAGCAGTCCAGTGAGAGTCCGTTGTCTTTCAGCTTTGTCCTGTTTTCCACTGTCTCATTTTGCCATTTTGCTCCAAAAGTGGTAAATGTCCAACTCAGGCAGTCTTTCAAAGGTCCATTCACACACAGTGAAGGTGCAGCTCGTTGGAAATGCACATCCATCCATCCAGTCGTGATGATGCCATTTTTCTCCTTGCTGCCGCTGTCTGGCACAGCTGCTGCTGCTGGACCTTTTCTTCACTGCTGTGAGCTCTTGAGGTCCATCTCGTTGTTCTGGAACTGCATTTCTGGTCTTCAGGGAGAGATTTTGGAGCTTGTGTTCTCAGGGTGACAAACACATGGAAGTTAAGCTGTAAAATAATTCAGCCAAAACTTGGCTGGAGTGTTTCTAATGATGTTAACCTATAATGTTCTTCCGACTGCTGCACGTGGAAAATTGATCCGGGTCTGCTCTTCACCTGCAAGTGACGCACTGAGACACAAAACCCTAATTTTATTGCTTATTTTCATCAACAATTCTACTAATTGTGTGTGTGTGTGTGTGTGTTGGCCTGCAGTACCAGCTTCTCCCGCTAGTTGGAAACAACTTTCACACACATTTCTACACTCCTCTTTTTTTGTTTGTTTGTTTTCCTTGTTTTTTGTTCCCCATTTTCAACATTTGACCCTGTTTTTCACTCTTTTTACACGCACACATCAACCTATTAACTCGTTCAACATTTCTTTTCCTTTCTCCACAACTCACACAGCCATTCTCTGCCATCTTACACACCACACATTTACTCAGTTCTTACCATACAGTCACGTATTGAGTTTTGTCTCTGGCCGCCTGGTGAAGGCCTGCCGCTCTACTGGATCCAGTTTCCCATTACTACACGAGGCGTCCCCCGTGAGGTTCCTTGCCTTCTACGGACCAAGGAACGAACACCGCCACTCTGCGCACTGTAGTACGCAGAAATGGACTCCGACAGTGTACCCGAACAGCTGTCCTGTGACGTACTTGGACCGAACACAGGTCTGGGCCGGCGTCTCCCCAACAGCGCGCACGAGCCAATGTTCTTGTGATGGACCGTACCCAACACAAGCCTGGGGCCTCAAACCGCCAGGATTTTCCCTCCGGAGACTCGAACTCCAGAGTCAGCCAGCGTTCCCCCCTCAGCCAGACAAAATTTATATATATTTCTCTGTTGACAAACTGGTATAATAAGAATCTGTTATAAGTCAGTATAGAGTAATGTTACTTCCCTCTTCCTTTCTTCTCTTGTGCTTACAGCGGACCCAAGCGCTACGGCTGGACAGGTGAACGCTGGGTATATACTCATGATGGCATCAGCCTTCACCAGCTGCTTTCTAAGGAGTTTTCCATTATCTTTAATAAGAACATTGACCTGTGTGGCTTGCCCTATTCCTAAAACCCTGTTAAATGCTTGGAGTATTCACAGACTCAGTGACTCACATCTGAATTTCTGTGCAGCATACACACCATCTGTCAAAGTAAATAATGAAGTTCTGTATGAAATGCTGTTTCTGTTGCATTCTTCATTCTTCAGCTGAATGACGTCTTGAAGTCTTGTAAGAGTTCAGTAGTTGTGGTCAGTGTGGCCACTGGAATCCAATTCTGTGAGTTTTTCAATGAAAGTAATTAAATGCTTTACCTGTCACTTCTGTCTGTGAACATGTCTTTGTAGAGTCTCAGTCATCCAGGTCATCTGAAAAGCATCTGGAGTTTCTAAACGCATCGTTTTCTCTCCGTTTTGGCCTCCCGTCCACACTGAGACGGTGTTTTCCCCGAAAACGCAGCGTTTGGAAAACGCTCTCGAAAACAAATACATTTGAAGACGGTGCTTTCGTGTTGCAGTGTGGACAGTGAAAACGGAGACTTTCGGAGACGCATGTTAGTCATGTGATGCAGTCATGTGACCAATTAAACAAAGATAGCGGAGGGCATTATACAGCAGTTGTTTTGTCTGACAGCCCTATTAAAGATTAATATCAGTCTGCTCCAGAGAGCTTTTCTTCTAATTCTTTAATTCTCACTCGCTTTTGCAACTTTGTACTTTTGTGTTACTCGCAGCAACAACTCCACCTCATTGTGAGTCCATTTAAAAAACTCAGGAAAGTAAATAAGCGGCAGACAGAAATGAGGCCGGTCGAATCTTCTTGTGTTTCATGCATGCGTAAGACTGGAACATAAGTGTTTTCTGGCCGTTTCAATGTGGACAGACAACTCTGTGAAAACAACTGAAAACACTAGTGTGGACGCGGAGCGCTTTCAGACGAAAATGCCGTTTTCGTATCTATCCGGGCCAGTGTGGACGTAGCCTAAGTTCATGAATGTTTCACTTGTTGTTTCAGAGGTTTCTGCAGAACTGCAGCATGAATGATGTTTGATGACATTTTGTGTAATATTTTAACGTTTGATTATGATCTATATCAGGGGTCGGCAACCTTTCTGATGACGAGTGCATCTAAAATTTCCTCAGAAGTCAGTGTGCCATATGATTGCATTAGCAATAAATGTAATAACGCTCTACATGAACAGTTACACACTATATAGAACAACCCTATAGGATTATGTGTTTGCAGATGTTGGCAGCTGTCAGCGAATAGTTATCAGCTATTTTGAAACAAAAAAAGACTTTTTATCCATAACAGCAAATGAAATGTACAACAGAAAATACAAATGCTATTTATGGCCTCCTCACAACAATGATAAGAAAAATAAACTGGGCCAATATGGCATGTTTGTTAATACAGAGACACACATGTTAATGTGATCTCTGGTCTCCCACTCAGAGACACAGGTCTCCCAGTGTCCAGCATTCAGACGGATACCTGAGGACTCATGTGAGTGTATAAACACCTTTCATTGCTTATACCGTTACAAAAAATAAATAAATAATAATTCATCAGCCCATAAAAACTAAAAATCACCATCGGCCCACCGAGCAAATGCCCCGTACGCCCGATGGCCAGTCCAGCTATGGTTGTGCCATCAGTTCACCCTTCGCGTGCCAGCTGTGGCATGCGTGCCTAGGGTTGACGACCCCTGGCATAGACAAATGAATTAAAAGGCACCGGGTTGCCAGGTTTTCCTTCATCCCCTATTTGCATGCAGCATCTAGCGTCCCTACTACCGAACTGCCAGTTTCTCCGCTTCTATCACTGCAAGCAGCAGCAAACCCTTCTAGCACAGTGGTGTCAGGCTCTTGCTATATCTGCCATGTGCAAACCGCAGTGACAAGCGTCTTACCCCTGAGTTGCCAGTTCCTGTCCATCCAGCATGCCTTGGCCACCGACACACTTATCTCTGTGTTCAAAATGCAAATCCTCTTGGATTTATAAACCAATATGGCAAAAATCACAAAACCCGTTTGTGGGTCCAGAGTGTTCGGGTGGTGGTGGGGGCTCCTCTGGCATTGCATGCTGTAGTTTTTAACTGTGGACCCTCAAGATGTCTTAAGATGATGTCTTCAGCTCATTGAAAGAACTACAGAAAAAAACAACCAGAATATTCTGAATATTTCTCTTTTATACTCTTTTGCACATCTGCCTCCCTCTCTCTCACCTCCTATCTGGACATCCAATCATCATCATTTATACAGAATCACCTGATATCTAGCCACACTCTCACCTTACCCACTTTTAACTAAGGCACAAATTACTTCATGAAAAACCACTTCATTACATTTGTCTTATTTTCCACGTGACATAGAAAATTCCATTACATATGAACATCCAGTCACATACATACGGGCATGGAATGATTGGAACGCCTGAAATCAGTGATTTGTATGGGTAAGTTAATATGTTTGGCAATATAGACACATCTGTGCGTGTGTGCTGATTGTACAGGTTAGAGACTGCACAGCTTGCCTCACAGGTCTGTGAAGGCAGGCGTACTGTTCCCTGTTCAATTCAATTTATTTATTTACACAGCGCCAAATCACAACAACAGTCGCCTCAAAGAGCTTTATATTGTAAGGTCGACCCTAGAATAATACATGCAGAGAAAAACCCAACACTCAAGTGACCCCCAATAAGCAAGCACTTTGGCGACAATGGGAAGGAAAAACTCCCTTTTTACAGGAAGAAACCTCCAACAGACCCAGGCTAAAGGAGGGGCGGAGCCATCTGCTGTGATTGGCTGGAGTTAGGGGAGGAAGACAGGACAAAGACACGCTGTGGAAGAGAGCCAGAGATTAATAATAACTAACAATTAAAGGCAGAGAGGTGTTTTCATTTATTACCTATAATAAAAACAAACCTTGTATATGTGCTGTTTGTTTGTTTACTGTCTCGTAACCCCTCTCTTAGGATAACAGCAGGAACAGGTGATATATGGGTGTGATGTGTCCCTGCAGCTTTACTGTAGAGCTCCTCTAAGGAGTGAAGAGCACAGCCAATGTGCTGTGTTGATGACCCCGAGCAGTGTAGCAAAAGACAGCGCTCCAAAATGATAAATAAATACATAAATATATTTGGTTCATTTTAAAGACAAACCTAGTGAGCAGCTGAAGGGTCTGCACATGACAGATTTAGCCGAAGCATGGTGGAGCTCGTTGGGAACAGGAGACTGGTCAGCCTTAGCCGAGATATCTAATGGAAACATTGTGATTGGGATGGTGATCAATCAGGTGTATAGAGAGGTTGCAAGAAGTGTTGTTTATTTCACTTATCACAAAACGGCAGAGGCTAGAATCCTTTATTCATATTTATATTTTGAATAGTAGAATATTTGAGCTTCTTTATTGTTTTTGTACAAGCAAGGTATAGTGTACATTCTTTAGGCAATGCAGAGTCCCCTCAAACCAAAAACAGACAGTTGTACATCCTGCTGCTGCTTGTACATTCACACACAGCCACAGTCGTCACATTTGTGGGTTACGTTATACAGACGTCTTTGTACATTGCTGACTGTTTGATATAAAAGCCAAAATGAAACAGAAACTGGTACTGTTTTTTTCTTTCTGTATTCAAGGGTAACAGGGTAAGACATAAGGTAATATCTGCCCACAGATATTACCTGCATTCATTATCTCATGATAATTAATACAGATGCAATTTATACAATGTATTTGCATAAAATCCATCTTAGGGAAAAAGCTTGACATAGATTGACTGTCATCACTATAAAGAAACATAACCTCATATTAATTTAAATTGATTTATTTAATAAAAATCAAAATGCAGAAGCAATGTGTAAAAAGTTAAGTATACTCGAGCTTGTAGAACGACCTAAGCAGCGCTCTAGAGTGTGTCCACAACTCTGAGTCTCCGTGTGGTCATCAGCTGACACACATCGTGCCCCTATCGTGTGTCCCAATCAGAGATAGTCAGGGGCGGGACCTCTGTGATTGGCCGTGGTCCTTTTGTGTGTATTTGAAAGTGCAGGCAGATAGAGAG
This sequence comes from Diplotaxodon limnothrissa, assembly GCF_057381915.1. Taxonomy (NCBI): domain Eukaryota; kingdom Metazoa; phylum Chordata; class Actinopteri; order Cichliformes; family Cichlidae; genus Diplotaxodon; species Diplotaxodon limnothrissa. Next base: position 1,762,037 of record NC_140607.1, on the reverse strand, counting down.
GTGAGTAGTTTGAATAAAGCGATATCGATTCATTAAATCCTGAATCGACTTTTAAATATAAATTTCGAAACGCCAGAATCTCAGGTTAAAGCTCTCAAAACTATTTCAACAACCACCAAACAGTAAATGAGAGCAGGGCTCTATTTCAGGAAGCCGGTTTAGAAAACTCAGAGTGAAAAACGATACGCAGGGTTGAGTAACCCCGAACTGTCCAACTCGGAATATTCGGTTTCAGAAAGGCTGATAACAATTAGTTCAGTCAACGCGGAGTTGCTTTAACCCCAAGTTAAGCGCGCGCACGAGGATACATAAAGCCCTGATTAGTGGAGCACAGATTAAGCGAGTCACCATGGAGACGGAGGGAAAGAAGGCGCGGTCAATGTATCTTACAGCGCTTGAGGCCGAAATTCTGATGGCAGCATATGCTGATAACATGCAAATTTTGCGGAAAAAAAGTAACACAGCCACAGCTGCAAAAGAAAGGGAGCATGCATGGCAAAACATAGCCGACAGAGTCAATGCGTGAGTGTTAATATAAACATTGATCGAGGGATTTCCACCCATTTAACACGTTATTTTATTATATTTTATTTTGTGATGTGATGTGAGCGCAGGTGCAACCCAACAGGCCCCAAACGTTCCTGGCAGCAAGTAAAAATGAAATATAAAAATATAGTCCAAACAGGTAAGGTGTAATTGTATTATGAGCCATAGTGCTTGGTCTGTTTGTCCGATGTAAATCAATTGCAGTTAGAGGCTACATTAATTTCCCCTCTGTAAGCACTTATTGAAATTATCTGAGCACATTACAAGTACATATTTGCTTACTCTGTATGCTCAAATGTGACCCGTTATGGCCAACAGAAAAAAAGCGGAGGCCCGAAAAGCAGGTGGGGGTCCTCCACCACCACTCACAGAGGCTGAGCAGTTGGCTTCCACATTTGTGATAATGTTGGCAGCATCACATATGATCTTCACAGTGCAGAGAACACAAATTAGCATCCATTACTATAATGAAATAATTTGTTAGTTTGAAATGCTACAGGGAACTATGTACCTGTACATTAATGCTGTGGAAAGACTTCCTGTTCACATAGTCTCCTTCATTTACTGAAGGAGCAATGATTGGAATGTGAGTGCCATCTATACAGCCAATCACGCCTGGGAACCGTGAGAATAAATGTAAAATTTAAGTAGTAGTTCAAGTATCACCACATCATGAATTAAGTTTCGTTCATCCTGATACCTGCAATTTTGTGGCATCCCTCTTTGATAAATCTTGTGGGTCTGTGACCGGGGAACACCACAGACGAGTGCAGGAGACGTTTCAGTGCAACTGTAACATTCCTGACTGCCCGACAGACGGTAGCCTTGGAAACGTGCTCAGCGTCACCAATATTATACAGAAAGCTCCCGTTTGCAAAAAACCGAAGTGCGATACAAATAATATGTACAGAACTGAGAGGATGTCCGCGATGTGTCACATGAGCAATATTAGGCCTGAGGATGTTATTCAAATAAATTATAGATTGTGCTGAGAAACGGTAACGTTCACACAGGAAATCATCAGGAAATGATAAAATGTCCGAACGCGCTCTAATCACTCTCTCCCGGCGGAGAGCTCTGCGGAGAATTTGGGCTTCAACATCTACTGGCTCTTCAAGGAAGGAGCACGCCATGTCTGACACTTCCTACAGTCAGGTTTCTGACAAAGAGGCGGCGAACGTCAGGGTTAGTTGTAGTAAACCTGCTAGGGGGCAGGTTAGCTTCACGGAGTGTGTTGTCATAGTAACTCACTCAGAATTAATCTAAACTCGCTTTGTGAAACCGAAAACCCAGAGTTTTCGTTAACTCAGGGTATACTTACTCAGAGCTTGCACTAAACCGGCTTCCTGAAATAGGGCCCTGGTAACGGACTCCACACAAAGACGTAAACACAGCGTGGACCCCACGCATTAGAATCAGCTTTCTCTTTCTCGACTTTCTCACCTGACGGCCCGAACACGGACAGGCCGTCGGGGCTGAAAGCCGGCAGCTCACCGACTCTGATGCGTCGGGTCTGCTCTGTGTTTACGTCTTTTTGTGCTCGATTCTGATGCTGCAGGTTTTATTTCTCTCCAACCAAAATTCACTGAACCAGCAGCAAAAGAAGCAGCAAACTATGTTTCACATTTGATAAATGTCGTCATTAATTCCCTCTGACCTTTGCTGTTTTGCTTCCAGCACACAGCTCTCTCTCTGTACTTCAGGAACAGTTTCCCGTCTCAAATCTCTGTTTTCTGCATTCATTGGCTTATTACCCACCGTCTACCGTTGTTTACAGCGCTGTCTTTTTCTTTTTTGTTAATTAAATGTCCTCGGACAAGAAAGACTCATTTCTGCTGTTCAATACTGAAGAAATTTATACTTTTTAAAATTATGCAAAATTGCAGAATATTTTTAAGGTTATCTGCTATAAAAAGCCAGGTCAGGAAAATCTCCTTCGATTTCTGTTTTATTCTCAGTTACTTTGACACAAAGGCATCTGCTGTGATGTTCAGACCTCTGATGAAGTCTCACAGTGTCAGTTCTGATAAATGATCAGAATTATAATATTTCTGACTATTTGAGGCAAAACTGAATCGAATCGAATGGATTACAGAAATCAGTGACGATACGCAGCCCCAGTGAGCAGCCTAGGCCCGACAGAAGCGGATGTAGCTGTCAGTAATGAGGAAAGATGAAAAGAACAATTGATAACTTATTTGTTAAGGCCTGATCCGTCTGAAATTCATAGCCAGCTCTGACACGGAGCCATCAGCCCCTGAATGCTGAAAAAGCAGCAGTGTATCCAGAAACACATTATATGCTGCGATAAATGTGTCCCCTCCCCCCGCTGCCTTTCAGCAGCAAACAGGTCGTCAGAGGAGCCGATGTGATGATTAAGTTTAACATTGTCTACAATATTGCCGAAGAGCGTCAACGCTCTTTAAACACAAGCACTTTTTCAGTAACGTTGTGTTGACAAGATTGTTAGTTAATCATTTACAAATCAGTGTTGTCTGTATAGACAGCAATTCCCCCCCCCCCCCCCAAAAAAAAGTGCACATGTAAAACTGCGGTGTTAAGCGATGCGGTTGAAAAATTTGGGTGCGCCTAACGTTGGTGCTGGTGCGCCTTGCAACCGTGGCAAAAAGAGTTAGTCTAGAGCTTTGCCTAAGCAACCAAAGACGTTAGTAATCTTTTGTGTGTCACGTCATCAGTCACTCAGGTGTCTCGTTGTCCTTCACACAGCTGCTTCCATGCTTTGTCGGTTATGAACAGCTCTCTTAAGGTCCACTACAGCATTTCACCCAGCTTGAGGTGGGACTGGGCCATTGCAACACCTTCACATTTGCTTTGTCACATTTTACTCTAGAATACTTTGGTATACCGAGGAGTTTACTCAATGATTGCAAGGTGCCCAGGTCTTGTTGCTGCACAAGAAGCCAACGAGTTAGTTCAGATGCAGTTTTGCAAAGCTAAGCCATGCTGGTATATTCTTTTTAGGCTCTTTTTCTCGGAAACAAATGCAAAGATGCCATACTTGTTCCATGTTTTTTCTTACTGTATTATATTTAACGTGGCTAACTGAGGCACGTGGAGTCTGAGTGTAGCTCTGAGTATTGCAAGAGCTGGAATGAATTTGCTGAGACATCCACTGAGACGAGACGACAGGAAACTGCCATGAATGTTTTCCACTTGTGAAAAGTCTTTGTCACTGTAGAATGATGGATTTGAAACTGTTTGGAAATGCTCTTATGAGCCTCGTGGGCAATAATTGCTTTTTAGGTAACTGCTGATGTCTTTTCTCCATGGCAGTGAAGATACTAGATAACTGAGTGCTCCAGATCCACAAACTGCTAAAACTTTTCTTTTTCTAGCGGTGATCAAATCTACTGATAATCAATAATCACTGATTATGCTCATGCAGGATAAATAGGTGTATTTACCCACTTAATTCCTACAGGAAACAGTAGTTAATTTTTCACACATGCTTCTGCGTTTGGGCTGAATTTATATTAAGTGAATAATGATGTTGGAACATGTCATGGTTTGTTGTTCCTCTGAGGTTATATTTACCTCATTTTAAAATGTGATGACGGATCATTTCGGGTTGCTGTAGCTCAGGAGGTGGTGCAGGTCATCTACTAATTGAAATGTTCATGGTTCAATCGCTGGCTGTCTGCCGAATATCGTTGGGCGAGATACTAGCCCCGAGCTGCTCTCCGGGGAATCCACCGAGTATGAATGTGTGCGATTGTTAGATCGAACACAACCCCCAGAAAGAAGTGCTTGTACAAATGGATGAATGAGGCAAGTTGTATAAAGCGCTGTGAGTGCTGGGATAAAGTAGAAAAGTGCTATATAGGAATGAGTTAATTTACCATTAAATTTTGGTAATAAACAAGAATAATCTGCTCAAAATACTGTGATTCTGAGCTGAGAGTCGAAACACGACTGAGCCCACAAAGTGAAACCTACGTAACTTAATTCTACATAAACGAGGGTTTTTTTCATACATGGGTTTGGTGTAGAAAATGTAACTAGACATCGGCAGTGCCCTGTGGTGAAACTCGGGGTACTAGTAGCAGATACAGGTATGTTCAGAGGTTTACATACAGCCATCATGTGCATGAACGTTACATTTATTTTGGGCCTTTAAAGTTTAAAAAAAATAAGAATGAGGTGAAAAAGTTTGAATTTGTTTTGGATTTTCTCTCATCCATGCTGGGTCAAAAGTATACGTACATGCAGGCTCTCTCACTCTCTATACATAATGTTTAATAACTTATGCTGATTATAGATTATAGATTAATAGTATTCAGATTGATTGATCAATACTCACAAATTTAAAGGAACTCACTAAAGCGCAAAGGACTGTAGATTTACACACCATCTTACAATGCTGTGATGGCAGACATTCCCCAACTCTGTGAATGGTACTCATGGCCACTGATCAATGGTTGTTGATTAGCGGTCATGGCAATTTGCATACTAATGGTCATAAGCTGACCTCCCAGCCCAGTGTTCATTCAGTGCTGCTGGTGTCAGTCACTGTGCAAATGTCCTGTTTCTAAGGTTGGAAACCTGCAGTCAGCTGAGACTGAAGAAGTCACCTGATGATGACGAAACGTTTCTCCCACTGAAAACTCTGCGGCCAGACTTTTTGGGATTTCTTTAGCTGGATGATTGAGCATGAAGACAGACAACATCAAGTAATGTTTCATCTACTTCTGGAATAGCTTTCCTCAGCATGTTTGGGCCTAGCATAGGTCCATGCCAGGAAAGCAACCAATTTAAATGAACTTGACTAATTGTGGCAAGAAGAGTGATCAAATATTCAGCTGGAATTTCACCAGAGGTTTGTTGATGGCTACCAAAAACATCTAGTGACCCACAATGTCATGAAAGTATGTAAACTTTTGCCCACAACTGTGTCTGGATGTGACTCATGTGTAAGATTGGAAATAAGATTTTTACTGTGCAAAACAAACATCATTCCTCTAATTTAACAATGAGGAAACTGATTTAGTTTCATGAACTAAGCGGCAATACACGTTACTATATATTGTGTTTCAAAATATCAACAGTAAACCATGAAGAAACTCTGCAGACTCTGGGGCACGACTAGGTACTGAAAATGTATCTGGTGTGAACATCTTTTTATTGTAATAATAAAAGCCTACATACACATGGATAATATTGGTTTTTGTGTTGCAGCTAGATGAGTTTGAGCAACAGAACAATCTTAACAACTCACTACAATTCATCAGCTATACAGGATGAGGTCCGGGCTGGGCTGAGGGAGTTGATCTGTGAGGTCAGTTTGTGGGTTAAATGTAAACAGGCTGCTCCTGGGCGGTCAGCAGGCGATACATAGCAGCAGGCATGGTCTTCATATGAATCTAAAGCAGACAGAACAGAACAAAGTAATCATCATGGAATTCTGATATAAAGGTTCTTATTTATATCATTACATATCTAATGGTATAATGGTATGTAATAGAAATTCGGGTAGGAAAGGGTGCCCAAGAATCAGAGATGCCTGAAGCCCTGAAACGATTGTCAAGAACCGTGCAGAAGTAATAAAAGGGGCTACATCCTGACATCAAGCCACTCGTGGACCACAAACAACATCAGACTACGGAGTGGTAAATGGACTGGTTCTTATATAGCACATTTCTACTCTGAGCAAAGCGCTTTATACAACTAATTCATTCACCCAATTACTTCCCATTCACACAGGCACTTATTCTACACTGTTAAGTGCTCACTGTCTAACATTCATACGCATTCACATTCCGATGGATGCATCGGAGAGCAACATGGGGTTAATATCTTGCCTAAGGATATTTGGCTGGTGGAGCCTGGGATCGAACCTTCCAGTTAGCAGCTGACCTGCTCCACCACCTGAGCTACAGCCACCCCACAAAGACTGTTGTTCAATTGTCCAAAGTCCTCTTTTCAGATAAAATTAAATTTTGGATTTTAATTGGAAGTCAAGGTTGTAAAAAAGGCACATGAAAGTCCCACCCACAGTGTCCTAAAGCTACTGTCAAATGGCACTGTTGTTGACCGTGACCACATGGGGTCTTGGAGTAAAAGGAATAGGAGAAACACCTGACCCAACGATACAGACCAGCTGAAGGCTGCTATCAGAGCAACATGGGCCTCATTAACAACCTCATAAACCACCATAAGTTGGTCAACAACAACACCTACACCAGAATGCTGTTTATAGACTTCAGTTTAGCGTTCAATACAATCCACCCCTCACAACTCATCAGGAAACTGACAGACCTGGGCATCAGTTCCCTCATCTGCAAATGGTTACTGGACTTCCTGACCAACCGCCCCCAACATGTCCGGTTGGATAACCGCTGTTCATCTACCATCACGATGAACACCGGTGTACCACAAGGCTGTGTGATGAGCCCTTTCCTCTACTCCCTCTTCACCCACGACTGCAGACCTGCTGATGGTTCCAACACCATCATTAAGTTTGCAGATGACACCACGGTGATTGGCCTCATCAGTGACAACGATGAGGCCGCCTACAGGGAGGAGGTGGATCGTCTGGCTGAGTGGTGCGACAGAAACAACCTGCTGCTTAACACCGAGAAGACCAAGGAGCTCATCGTGGACTACAGGAGGAATGCTGACCCACATCCACCCATCCACATTAAGGGGACGGCTGTGGAGCGTGTGAGCAGCTTCAAGTTCCTGGGAGTCCACATCTCCGAGGATCTCACCTGGACGACCAACTGCTCCAAGCTGGTCAAGAAGGCTCACCAGCGCCTCTTCTTCTTGAGGACTCTGAGGAAGAACCACCTGTCCTCAGACATCCTGGTGAACTTCTATCGCTGCACCATCGAGAGCATCCTGACCAACTGTATAACAGTCTGGTACGGGAACTGCTCTGCCTCGGACCGGAAGGCGTTGCAGAGGGTCGTGAAAACTGCCCAGCGCATCGCCGGAGCACCACTTCCTGCCATAAAAGACATCTACAGGAAGCGGTGTCTGAAAAGGGCTGGGAAAATCATCAAAGACCCCAGTCACCCATCACATGGACTCTTCACCCTCCTGCCCTCTGGGAGGCGCTACAGGAGCCTCCGGACTAAGACCACCAGGTACCGGAACAGCTTCTTCCCCACAGCTGTCAGACTCCTGAACTCTGCCTCCTGACATCTGACCCACGTTAACACATGGACTGAACATACACACACCCACAACCACCTACACACACACACAATGGACAACTGTACCCTCAAACACACAATAATAACATGGACTGAACCATCACTCACAACCACCAGCACTTTATATACCTCTGTAGAAATTATCCACATATCTCACTGATCTTAACTGCACTACTGTAAATGCTGTATAGACAATCATACTGTACAACACGATAATTATAATTCTACAACTGTTTATAACTTGCATATTTCATATTTCTGTATAGTTTTCATGTTTATATCCTGTTCATAGCCTGTACATACTTATAGTTATAGCATATTCATAACATACTTCATACCGTGTACATTATAACATACCGTAATAGACCCATTTCTGTAATATACTTATATCTGAATTTTTGATGTTTGTGCATCGATTGATGAGAATTTGTGTTTGTAAAAAAATATTTACACAAGTTAGTTTTTTCCCGTTAAGGTCTGGTTACAGATACAAAGCAAAAAAAGAGCAGCTGTGTCCCAAAACCGCATCCTTTGGAGGACCCGGCCTTCGCGGTCTATGTGGGCCGCGTCCTTCGAAGGCCGGAAGTGCGAGGCTGTGAAATTGGACGGTCTAGCCTTCAGATTTGCGTCACCGCTGTCTCGGAGGAGTTTAATAACAGGACACTGGCGTAAATTCTCGACCATCTCACACTTCTGTTTAATCAGTTAATCAGAAAACGATGTGCTGGAAGTTTGCTGCTTTTGCCAGCTCTAGTGACCCTTGACCTCCTGGTCAGCTATCGAGCTGGTGGGTAACAACGTCTCCGAAAACGTTGCAGGACTTTGGCAAATATGTGATATCTTAATAAACCGAGCAGATATTTGAAGTTTACACAGCTACATTCTCAAAATATGTTAAAAGTTTAATAAGAGTAATATTAAAACTAAGGAGCTGCCGCCATTGTTGGAATCCTGAATCCTGCAACACGTTCTCACTCCAAAAGCGTAATATTTTATGCTAGGTGACAAATCGTCAACATATTACGCTTCCAGGCACCCGACACATCCCTAAATGACGAGATCAGAAAAATGAGGAAACATGAGAACCATTTGGAATCTACACGTTCATTCATTTTACTTCAATCACTTTGGAAAACACTATTTGAAGTCATTAAAGTGCTTGTTAAGGTTACGGATAAGGTTAGGGTTTGACCCAATTTGACCCATTCCAGTTTTTGTGTTGACCAAAGTACTGAAGGTTTATGACTTTTCCTTATCTGGGGTCATGAACTGGTGTGTAAAATATGGACACTTTGGTCCTGGGATGTCTTTGCAGTGTTTGTATACAAAGATGATGTTGCAGGTCATTTTGACCCGCACACTTTTATGCAAGTAAAAAGCTGTTCAGATCCAAAATAAACATTTGTCTTTGATGTACTTTGTTTTGACTGCCTCTGAATATACATCAGACCCAGGTGTGTATGTGAGAAACTTTCTCTCCCCTGTTCTTGTCACTGTTCTCGTGTCATTTCAACACACCTAAAATGAGCTCCTGAAGGATGACGACTGAAGAAGCTTTATCACTGCTTTTGAACTGGGATAGTAATGAAGAAGAAGGTGTTTCAGAGACAGAGGATCTTTCAAGACAAAGACTACAACTCGCTCCAAAGGAGGAGTAGACAATCTTGACAAAGTCACAGCAACATACAGCTGCCAGTGCAAACACAGCTCGTTGGCCCTTGGTAATTTTCTACAACATTTTGGATGTGTCAGCTTACAATGCCTATGTCCTGTGGACTGAAATCAACCAACACTGGAATGCCAGCGTATTGTACCGACGTCGGCTTTTCCTGGAAGAACTGGGCAAAAGTCTTGTCACTCCCAAGACCCAGAGGCGAGTCAGACCAGCTCGATCTCCAGCAGCAGCAGCTGTCATTGAAAAGGTCAAGTGTGCAGTGGATCCAGTGGATACAGGTGTAAAGAAACAGGAAAGATGCCAGGTCTGTTTAGGTGGACGGCCTTGTCTTGGTAGGTTTACAGTTGTGCCATACTCCTTCCCTTTCTGAATGATGGCTTGAACAGTGCTCCGTGGGATGTTCAAGGCTTGGGAAATCTTTTTGTAGCCTAAGCCTGCTTTAAATGTCTCAATAACTTTATCCCTGACCTGTCTGCTGTGTTCGGGTGAAGCAATGAGTTGTTGGCGCTGTCACTTGGTGTTCGCTCGCTCTGTGGTAGAGTATCACTTCCTGTTCCTGCTCAAACACAGTGGTGTTTCTGAGTAGCTTATCTGCTTAGCAATTTAATTAAAAACTTTTAAATACATTCTTCTTTCATAGTATAATCTTCACGTGCTTCATCCGAAGCACACTTTCTGAGTACTCACTACCTAATTTATAGCCAAAGTATTCACTCACTGTCTCTGTACTGTTTCGCTAGCTTAGCTTAGCTCGTAGCCGACTCGTTAGCACCATGGCTACTTCACCTGTCCCTCCTGCACTTTCTTTCTCATTGTGTCAGATGTTTAGTTACTCCTCGGCCTCCTTTAGCAGTAATGATATCTCTAACAAATGTAGCATATTTGCAGCGCTGGAGGCCAGGATTACTGAATTGGAGACTCGGCTTCGCACCCTTCATTCACCCGTAGCTAGCCAGGCCCCTGTAGCTGGTGCAGCCGAAGATAGCGTAGGCCCCGCTAGCTGTTCCCCGGCAGATCCCAAGCAGCTGGGGAAAGAGGGCGGCTGGGTCACGGTGAGGAGGAAGCATAGTCCTAAACAGAAGCCCCAGGTACACCACCAACCCGTTCATGTGTCTAACCGTTTTTCCCCACTCGGCGACACACCCGCCGGGGGTCAAACTCTGGTAATTGGCGATTCTGTTCTCAGACATGTGAAGCTAGAGACACCGGCAACCATAGTCAATTGTCTTCCAGGGGCCAGAGCAGGTGACATTGAAGGAAATTTAAGACTGCTGGGTAAGGGTAAACGTAAATTCAGTAAAATTATAATTCACGTCGGCAGTAATGACACCCGGTTACGCCAATCGGAGGTCACTAAAATCAATATTGAATCGGTGTGCAACTTTGCCAAAACAATGTCGGACTCTGTAGTTTTCTCTGGTCCCCTCCCCATCAGACCAGGAGTGACATGTTTAGCCGCATGTTCTCCTTAAATTGCTGGCTGTCTGAGTGGTGTCCCAGAAACGATGTGGGCTTCATAGATAATTGGCAAACCTTCTGGAGGAAACCTGGTCTTGTTAGGAGAGACGGCATCCATCCCACTTTGGATGGAGCAGCTCTCATTTCTAGAAATATGGACAAATTTATTAAACCCCCCATAATATGACTATCCAGAGTTGGGACCAGGAAGAAGAGTTGCAGTCTTACACGCCTCTCTGCAGCTTCTCTCCTCCTGCTACCCCCCCAAAAACCCATCTCCATAGAGACTGTGTCAGCTCCCAAACAGACAAAAAACAAACTAAAAACCAGAAACAAACAACTTAAACATAAACAATTACAAAGAAAGAACAATAAAGTATCCACATCTGAACTAAAGAGTAAAACAGTGAAATGTGGATTATTAAATATTAGGTCTCTCTCCTCCAAGTCTCTGTTAGTACATGACTTAATAATTGATCAACAAATTGATTTACTCTGCCTTACAGAAACCTGGTTGCAGCAGGATGATTATGTTAGTTTAAATGAATCAACACCCCTGAGTCATTCTAACTACCAGAAATCTCGAAGCACAGGCCGAGGGGGCGGTGTGGCAGCAATTTTTCACACCAGCCTATTAATTAATGAAAGACCAAGACAGACTTTTAATTCATTTGAAAGCCTGATGCTTCGCCTCGTCCACCCCAGCTGTAAAACTCAGAAACCAGTCTTACTTGTTATCATCTATCGTCCACCTGGGCCTTACACAGAGTTTCTGTCTGATTTCTCAGACTTTATATCTAATTTAGTTCTGAGCTCAGATAAAATAATTATTGTGGCTGATTTTAACATCCATGTAGATGCTAAAAATGACAGCCTCAACATGGCATTTAATCTGTTATTAGACTCAATTGGCTTCTCTCAAAATGTAAAAGAACCCACCCACCACTTTAATCACACTCTAGATCTTGTTTTAACATATGGCATAGAAACTGAACATTTAACAGTGTTTCCTGAAAACCCTCTCCTGTCTGATCATTTCCTGATAACATTTACATTTACAATAATTGATTACACAGCGGTGAAGAGTAGACTTTATCACAGTAGATGTCTTTCTGAAAGTGCTGTAACTAAGTTTAAGAATATAATCCACCCACTGTTATCATCTCCAATGCCCTGTACCAACACAGAGCAGAGCAGCTATCTGAACGCTACCCCAACAGAGGTCGATTATCTTGTTAATAATTTCACCTCCTCACTACGTACGACTCTGGATACTGTAGCTCCTGTGAAAACTAAGGTCTCTAATCAGAAGTACCTGACTCCGTGGTATAATTCTCAAACACGTACCCTAAAGCAGATGACTCGTAATCTGGAGAGGAAATGGCGTGTCACAAATCTAGAGGATCATCATTTAGCCTGGAGAAATAGTTTGTTGCTTTATAAGAAAGCCCTCCGCAAAGCCAGAACATCTTACTATTCATCACTGATTGAAGAAAATAAGAACAACCCCAGGTTTCTCTTCAGCACTGTAGCCAGGCTGACAAACAGTCAGAGCTCTTTTGAGCCAACAATCCCTTTAACGTTAACTAGTAATGACTTCATGAACTTCTTCACAAATAAAATTTTTATCATTAGAGAAAAAATTACCAGTAATCATCCCACAGATGTAATATTATCTACAGCTACTCTTAGTACCATTGATGTTAAGTTAGACTCTTTTTCTCTAATTGATCTTTCTGAGTTAACTTCAATAATTACTTCCTCCAAACCATCAACGTGTCTTTTAGACCCCATTCCTACAAAACTGCTCAAAGAAGTCCTGCCATTAATTAATTCTTCGATCTTAAATATGATCAACCTATCTCTAATGATCAGCTATGTACCACAGGCCTTCAAGCTGGCTGTAGTTAAACCTTTACTCAAAAAGCATCTCTAGACAGGCAGAGCCTTCAGTTTTCAGGCCCCTCTTCTGTGGAACCAGCTTCCAGTTTGGATTCAGGAGACAGACACTATCTCTACTTTCAAGATTAGGCTTCAAACTTTCCTTTTTGCTAAAGCATATAGTTAGGGCTGGACCAGGTGACCCTGAATCCTCCCTTAGTTATGCTGCAATAGATGTAGGCTGCCGGGGGATTCCCATGATGCATTGAGTTTTTCCTTTCCAGTCACCTTTCTCACTCACTATGTATTAACAGACCTCTCTGCATTGAATCATATCTGTTATTAACCTCTGTCTCTCTTCCACAGCATGTCTTTATCCTGTCTTCCTTCTCTCACCCCAACCGGTCGCAGCAGATGGCCCCGCCCCTCCCTGAGCCTGGTTCTGCCGGAGGTTTCTTCCTGTTAAAAGGGAGTTTTTCCTTCCCACTGTCGCCAAAGTGCTTGCTCATAGGGGGTCATATGATTGTTGGGTTTTTCTCTGTATCTATGAAGCGCCTTGAGGCGACTTTTGTTGTGATTTGGCGCTATATAAATAAAATTGAATTGAATTGAATTGAATTGAATTGAATTCTTTGGACTTCATGGTGTTGTTGCTCCCAATATTCTCTGAGACAACCTCTGAGGCCGTCACAGAGCAGCTGTATTTGTACTGACATTAGATTACACACAGGTGCACTCTATTTAGTCATTAGCACTCATCAGGCAACGTCTATGGGCAACTGACTGCACTCAGACCAAAGGGGCTGAATAATTACGCACACCCCACTTTGCAGTTATTGATTTGTAACAAATGTTTGGAATCATGTATGATTTTCCTTCCACTTCTCACGTGTGCACCACTTTGTGTTGGTCTTTCACGTGGAAGTCCAATAACATTGATTCATGTTTGTGGCTGTAATGTGACAAAAAAAAAAAAAAGTTCAAGGGGGCCGAATACTTTTGCAAGCACCTGTAGATCATGGAAAGGGAATACCCTTCAATGGTATCCCCTCATGCCTGTGCCCTCTTTCAACAGGACAATGTGCCCTGAGACAAAGCAAAACTGGTTCAGGAATGAGCACAACAGTGAGTCTGAGGTGTTCACTGGCTTCCAAATTCCCCACATTTGACCCCAATCAAGCATCTTTGGGAGGTGCTGGGCAATCCAGTCTGATGCATGGAGGCACCCACCTAGCAGCTTAAAGGACTTAAAGAATCTATTCACTTCAGTTTTATTCAATTTTATTTATTTATACAGTGCTGAATTACAACAACAGTTGGGGTGCTTTATGTTGTAAGGTAGACCCTAAAATAACAGAGAAAAACCCAACAATCATATGACCCCCTGTGAGCAAGCACTGTGGTGACAGTGGGAAGGAAAAACTCCCTTTTAACAGGAAGAGTCTGCCATGACCGGTTGTGGTGAGCGAAGGAAGTCAGGATTAAAGACATGCTGTGGCAGAGAGCCAGAGATTAATAATAAGTTATTATTCAATGCAGAGTGGTGTATAACATCTTGGTGCCAGATACTCCATGGCTCAATGGGTGAGAGCTGTTTTGGTAGCAACAGGGGGACTAAAATAATATTAGGCAGGTTGTCATAATGTTATGCCTGATCAGTGTATATAAAGCCTTTTCCCACATACTGATAAAGTACTCTATCCTATAGATGTAAGTGCTGTGTGCACCTTGGATTCATACCTATGATCGATTTAGAATAACCAGTTAACTTTACATGCATGTCGTTGGACCAGGAAGGAAGCCGGAGTACCTATAGGGTGGCTGTAGGAGGCAGAGCAGGTCACCAACTGATCGGAAGGTTGGTGGTTCGATCCCTGGCAGTCTGCATGCCAAGTATTCTTGGGCAAGACACTAACCCCAACTTGCTCTCCGATGCATCCATCGGAGTATGAGTGTACTTAGAAAGCACTGAGTGTAGATTGGGTGAATGAGGCATGTTATATAGAGAGCTTTGAGTACTCCAGGAGAGTAGAAAAGCGCTATATAAGAATCAGTCCATTTACCATAGTACCCAGAGGAAACCCACAAATGCACCACCCAGAAAGGCCTTAGGCACAATAGACTGCAGTGTTTCACTTTTAACTGTTGTGCATCGAAAGATCCTGATTTCCTTGTTATGTATAATGTGATGCAATGTCTTACCTCTCCCACAGCACTGGACAGGATGTGGACAATTTTTTCATGGGGCGTGGCCACCACACTCTGGCTGTTGATCTCGATGATGCGGTGACCAACTCTGACCCCGCCCCGTTCGGCAATGCCCCCACGCATTAGGCTGCAAATCTGTTGAAGAGATGTCACTTTTTCTTTAAAAATAACAAATAAAATCACTCAAGAAATGTAACAAAATTGCAGTTATCATGTAACAGAGCAGACACTACTCACAATGCCATTCTGGACACTGAAACCCAGCTGGTAGCGCAGGTCTGGCCGTCTGATGAGTACAGTAGTCACTGGGGGACATCTCACAATATTCAGCTTGATATGAGACTGGTTCTTCAGACCCTACAGGAAAGAGAAGCAGGAAAGAGCAAGTATTGGGATGAATTAAATTCAGCAGCAAATAATGTATGTATACATATTATACATAATATGCACACACACACACACACACACACACACACATATATGTGGTAGCAAGCGCTCTCTCCTATGCAGTGGTCACTGCAGGGCAGCTTAAATAATGGGAAAAAGGCAGCGATTTCGAGCATTTGTCCCATACAGGACACCGTAGTTCAAGCTTCTCATTCGTCCAGGCACCATCTTGGCTCAGTGTTTACTGTGTTTGCTTTGCAAGGCCCAGCAGCAGACTCGGAGTGGTTTATGCCCCAGTGTGTAAATGGTGCGGTCCAAGCCACAAATTGAACGCTTGTGTTCGATCACACAACACAGAGTCCTGCACTGGTAGTTTTACATATACACACACTAATATATATATATATATATATATATATATATTAGGGGTGCAACGATATTCGTATCGATATTGAACCGTTCGATACAGTGCTTTCGGTTCGGTACGCATATGTATCGAACAATACAACATTTGTAATTTATTTTATCAACTTTCCTTCTGACGATGCTGTCTGTGTTGAGCGCTCAGTGAATCTGCGTTCGACTACTCCGCCTAGGCTGCACTGTCGAGCCTAGGCGGAGTAGTCGAACGCAGATTCACTGAACGCTCAACACAGACAGCATCGTCAGAAGGAAGAGCGCAGGGCAAGCTAGCGAGACAGAAGTTAAGCTCCCCTTACAACATGGACCTCCCCCACCCTCATTCAGATCTGGCGTTTGGAACTATTTTGGTTTTCATGTGAAGTATGACCCTGAAGGTAAGCGAGTCATGGACTAAAGTAAAACAGTATGTTGGATGTGCCACGCAATGCTCAATTACATGAGTGGGAACTAGTGTGTTAGCGCAGTTAGCTCGTTAATGTGTTGGCCGTCTAGCCCCATGCACGGGGCGATCGGCGGTAGCTCGTTAACAGAGATTCGCCGTGTTGTGGCGTTAACGTCATTTCAACGAGATTAACCTGAAAGCACTAGTGGGAACACAACGAATATGACTGCACATTTACACCGACATCATCCTAGTGCAAAGACAAAAACAATAAGCATGCTACTAACTTTAGCCGAGTCATTTAGACAGCTGTTAGCACATGATTCTCCTTATGCTGCTGAGAATATAGCCCAGAAGAAGCGGATAGTATAGCTTTTATTTTGGAAAGAGACATTTCTCTGTAATAAACTCTCTTTTCCAAAGATGAGTGATTCCTCAATCAGATACAGGGCTCGCAATATCGCTAGCCCGACGTCCCGGGGCTAGCGATTTTTTCAGTCGGGCTACCAAAATCTATCTCTGCCCTGCCCGTCGGGCTATTGTAGGAAAAATATATGTCAATGCTTTTGCATTCTTTCAGAAATGTAGCTGGGTAATTATGTCATTGGCATCGGTGAGCCACTGTCAATATGTGACATATTGAAATCGCGTTTGAATTTGCGCTTGTTTTTTGTTTTCACTTTGCAATCGCGCGAACTGTGTATAGAGAGCGACAGCACTGATCTGTGAGTGATGATAATTTGTGCACCAATTCCTCTGACATCGTCTTATCAATCGTTAGCTTACTATGCAAACATGACAAGTGAAATCTCCCGCAGCTTAAACATGTGAGAGGTTGATCGCGCAGAGAATCGCTGAGCTTATGTGAGTCCGTGTGTAAAAGCATTTCAGTTCTGCTGAGCCAAATAAGACAGGTCAGGGTGAAGAAGTGACAGCCAAAGAAAAGCTTACCACAAAACGGAGAGGTTATGACAAATCAGACTATAAGGCAAAAAGAAAGTGCAGCTTTATGGTTTCATGGACAAAAGAATTTCTGTGGCTGCAATATGACGAGCTAAATAACCAGGGCTGCACATAAGTGGTCCGCAGGTGTGCATTCGCTGTCAAAATAAAAAACGCGCACAAGGGTTAGGGTTAAATTTAAAAACTGTACTTTTGAGTTAAAATATATATTTATAATTTTAATAAATGACAAATTAAAAAGGCATGAACATTTTTTTTGTATCGAAAAAATATCGAACCGTGACACCAAAGTATCGAACCGAACCGAACCATGAATTTTGTGTATCGTTGCACCCCTAGTATATATGTATATAAATTTTTTTTAATGTTTTCTCTTTATTTTTACTACTTTCTACATTGTAGATACAAACTGAAGGCATCAAGTATTTGAAGCAAGATATATGGAATTATGTAGCAAAGAGATAATTAATAATAATTCTAAATATGTCTTATATTTTAGATTTCTGAAAGTAGCCCCCTTGTCAAGGTTCATTTGTGAATTTATTGCCTTCTTAATGGGGTTGGGACCATCAGTTGTGTTGTATAGAAGTCAGGTTGGTGCACAGCTGACAGCCCTATTTGACAACTGTTAGAATTCATATTATGGCGAGAACCAATCAGCTAAGTAAAGAGAAACAACAGCCCATCATTACTTTAAGAACTGAAGGTCAGTCAGTCTGGGAAATTGATAAAACCTTGAATGTGTCCCTGAGTGCAGTCACAAAAACCATCAAGCGCTACGTTAAAACTGTCTCACATGTCTCAAAGAACCTGGCACACCTGTTACCCTTCAGACACTTTCTTCTGAAGCGTTCTTTAGGAGCTGCCCGACAGACGACTAGTGTCGGAGTATCGACTTTTCTGGAGTGCCTGTAAATCTGCCAGCCTGCCTACTGGAGCCTGTGGATTATTTTCGCTGGTGACTGTACCGAGTTTTGTTTCCTCACCAGGATTTTCGTCTGTCTGTTTCTCCCGGTCGCCTCGTTTGGTTTGTTTCCCTTCTGGAGGTTTTTGGCAAACAGTACCAAGTAAGCTCTCCAACTCTCGGTAAAGTCTCTTTTATGCTTTTCTCAGTTTCGGGCAAGACCCTCCTAATTCTCCTGTTCCACTCAGATCGAGTGCGCTACCGGTGTGCGTCTCCTCACCTGCACATCCCGGCTCCACATTCACATTTTATTGTATATACAGTGACCCTGAAAATTCATCCCCTTCACTGTAAACAAATTGTTTCAACTCTGTGCCTCTGTGCGTTCTGCTCTCTGAGTCCACCGGTATTTTTCATGACACTGGAGGATACATTCATTCAAGTCAGCCTCAGAAATAACAAGTTAACAGCATGCCTACCACAGCATGCTGCAGCAACATGTCATCCCATCAGGTTTGCATTTAGTTTATTTTTCAACAGCACAATGAGTCCAAACACACCTCCAGGCTGTGTAAGACCTATTTGAGAGTGATGGAGTGCTGACCAGATGATCTGGCCTCCACAGTCACCTGACCTAAACCCAATGGAGATGGTTTGTGATGAGATGGAGCTCAGAGTGAAGGCAAAAGGACCAACAAGTGCTCAGCATCTCTGGGAACTCCTTTAAGACTGTTGGAAACAATTTCAGGTGACGACCTCATGAAGCTCAGAGAGAGAGCCAAGAGTGAGCAAAGCAGGAATCAAAGCAAAGGGTGGATGTTTAGAAGAATCTAAAATATCAAACATGTTTTGAGATATTTCACACTTTTTTGTTTACTACATAATTCCACATGTGTTCATTCATAGTGTCGATGCCTTCAATGAGAATCTACAATGGAAATAGTCATGAAAATAAAGACAAATCACTAAATGAGAAGGTGTGCCCAAACTTTTCGATGATAGTGTATATTGTACATTATTAGATGTGCACAATAAGGCTTGTAAGACAGCTCAAACTCATCCTGTCTATCTGCCTATTAATGGGCTATTACTACATGCCTTCAGGACACGATTTACAACCTGAGTAGCTGATAAAGTGATAGATCTTTCAGCCCAATTCTACTTTTTCTACATAATCCATCATACAAAATGTAATCAAATGGAAAAGTCTCTTTTTAAAACTTGTTTTATTATTTTTAATCTTTTCACTTTATGCATCAAGCAAAAATTTAATTATATGCAACATTCTCTGACTGGAAGAAATTAGTTTAACATTTAAACCTATTTTCTGCACATTCCAGCACATAAAATAATGTTTTTTTGTGTTTACACTCACTCTCTCAAATAGATGCAAGTAAAACACAGCAGAAAATAAATAAAGTCAAAGACTCAGCGGTCCTGTTGCTCTATTTTCACCTGTAAAGCAGGAATGGGGTAGGCGGAGGTTTACCCTGGTGCAGGTGTGCCGCGGTCAGTGGAAGAATCCGCGAGTTTCTCTGTGAGTTTCCCATCACGTCGTAGCTACTCGGTGCTTGTTTGGAAGTTTAGGGGTTTTTTTCGCTGTAAAAAGAAGTTTTCTTCCCACGCACAGCGGACACTAATGTTTTTGTCACTTTTTATGGAATCAAACTCAAAGTAAGGTCAGTACTTCCACACTTTAAACACTGCACGCTCATACTCTCTCTGCACTCGATATGTGATCCACTGTTGATCTGCACACAGCTGTTGTCACCAACGTCGCACTCGCTTACGTCACTGTCGTGAGACACTCGCAAAAAAATCACGGTTTTAGTAACGCAGTAACGCAGCGTTCCTACGGGAAAGTAACGGTAATCTAATTACCGTTTTTGCAACAGTAATCCCTGACTTTACTCGTTGCCTGAAAAAAGTAATCAGATTACAGTAACGCGTTACTGCCCATCTCTGGTGGTAGATACTATATAGTTCCTTCTGTGTGATTTTTTATGTTAGGTTTGTTTTTTGGTGGTCTGGGAGCTGACACGGTCTCTCAGAGGATGGGGTTTATGGACATAACAAGAGAAGCTGCAAAGAGGTGTGTAAGACTCGAACTCCTGGTCCCAACTGTGGATAGTCACGTTTTAATAAATTTGATCAGATTTATAGAAACGAGAGCTGCTCAGTCCAATGTTGTATTGATGCTCTACCTTCAGCTGCACCGACTACAGGGCCCTTGCTAGCTGTAGGTTTTTCATAGGTGTGAAGCTGACTCTCCAATTCTGTGATCCTTGCCTCTAGAACTGTAAACAGGTTACATTCATTACAAATATAGTTATTACTAAATGAGGCTGAGGAGTAACTAAACATCTGACACAATGTCAAGGGACCGCTGAAGAGGCTAATGCTGCAAGTAAGTCGGCTACAAGCTAAGCTAGCGAGTCTCTAGCATCACAGTGACTCACTACTGTGAATGTAATTAGCAGGTAAGAAACACAACTAAACAAGTTCATCTGACCAATGAAACCGGGAGAGAACTTTGAATCCAAAGAGCATCTTCAAGCACAAGATAAATCCCAACATTTGTAAAGATAAGCTGCTTCAACAGACGTCATTGCAGCTTTTACGTGTCGCCAGGTATTAGACCCCTAAGTTCCAGGAAAGCTCTGAATGCTGTGAAGTTGTACTGGATACACCTCTGCCCCAAATTGGGGGTAGTTCCTCTGGACTGGCAGATGTGGAGATGGTCTCTCTTAGATATGAAATGCTTGCTCTAACTTCAGCAGATCATACTCAGTCTTCCTATGAAGGCCTATGCCCTTCATAGGGGAGAATGTGTCCCTTTGTCAAAACTCAGTTCAGAAGGAGCAACTTCTGTCTAGTCCTGGGACACTTGCACAACTGGTCTGTACGTGCTCTGTGGTCTTGGTGCAGACTCATAATCATGTTGCTGGAATGTTCTGTGGTTAGTTTGGGAGCATAGATTATAAATCCTGTTGCTTCAGACTATTTGGTCCCTGTACAGCTGTAACATCAGCATGGTTGCTTTGCTAGAGTCAGACTCTTTCCCTGTGAATGCCAAGGTTGTATTTTGTCGCCAATTCTGTTCATAATTTTAATGGAGAATATAATAGAGAGCAGCCAAGAATGAGGAGATTTCTGTTTCTGTGGCTTCAGGATCTTACTTTTCTTTGCAAATGATGTGGTCCTGCTGGTCTTATCATTTGGTGACCTTCAGCTTATCTGCAGCCAAATTCAGTGCAGGGAGATGGGAATTAACACCTCTGTTTTTGAGGCAAAGATTCTTAGCAAGCAGTGGGTGGAGAACACGCTCAGGTAGGGGATGGGTTGTTGTATCTCATGGAATTACACATGAGTGGAGGAAGTGTGGAGATGGAGAGACTGAATGGTGCACAGAGTGCTGAGCATGAAGCCAAATGAGATTGGAGAGCTGGAAATGAGCCTCCACCAATGGGTGCACATACCATACATACCTTTATAATGCTTTGGCAGGTGGACAGTGGCAGTCCCACCAAACTGGTTCCATTGATTGACATGATCTGGTCTCCTATGTTCAGTCTGCCAGACCTCTCAGCTGGCCCAGCATGCATCATGTTGGCAATAATGACTGTAGGTAGGATGGAGCCCCATCCACTCTCCACGATGACCACGCCCAGAATCTCCCCCTTAGCTTTCTCTACAAACACCTGTGGTCACAGCAGGCAGTCGACAGGCAGAGAGAAACAAAAACAAATCATTTTAAATTACGTTTCATTGGAATTCATTTGTCTGAACTATCATGAAAAAAGGATGCCATATTAATTTGTCATTCTAATCTCTACTACATATTCAGCAGTACAGACGTGATTATGCCAACCTGTGGATGGAAAGCAGAATAAAAAATACTGTTATGAAACCAGAAATGTTTGAAAATACATGCAGCCCTCTCACATTTTTGCAGTTCTCAGATTTGGAGAAGTGCACGAGGTCATCATTGTACATGTCCTGAGTGTTCAGCAGGTCACTGTATTCCTTTTGGCTGAGGTCCTCAGGGTTAATGCCATTGGCCCGTAAGAATTCTTGATAGGCCACACTAAAGGCCTGTCCAATCGACTGGGCAATTAACTGGGCCTAGAGGACATGGCAGAGTTAGAAGATATTGGAAAAAAAGTTTTCAAAGACAGAAGTATGTTGTTGGACTCACATCCTCAGACTCAAACACATGGCAGATCATCTTATACTGGCGCTTGCTGTCTTGACTTGGCTCTGAGGTTTCCACGTTCTCCTCAGAATCAGTGCGAGGCATCCTGCGCCGGGCCATCAGAACCACTATGTTGCCAATGTCAGCAATGTAGGAGATAGTCCGCAAAGGGTGGTCCATCATAGTTTCCTTAAAGGCATAGAAACATTTACAGCCCTCCTCATGTGTACAAGACGCAGATTTTCTGCATTTGTTTTAGAATCTAACAATATATGTTATTGCATTTAAACCCCATAAACAGTGGGTGTAGGAAAGTGAGGTAACGTTTGCAAACCATATAAAAATGATAGATAAACGATATACATGAGCTTCTTGCTTTGTCCACTGTTATGCATCACAGTAATATGAGGCGCCAAACATGTCAACTGTTGCAAAACAACCACATCTTTGATTCATCTGTTCAGAGAACATTATTACCAATGATCTAACATACGGACCATTAATCTGATGTTAACACAGATGTTACCACAACACTACACAAACTGCAGAATATGCAAAAAATTAAACGGTAATATAGATGAAAGGGAAACGTGTGCCTGCAGTGTGAGTGGGTACCTGAGAGTCAGCGTTGAGCACTTTTATTCTCTGGGTAGAGATGAAAAGATCCACCTCTGTGAGAGGCTGAGGCTCACCCTCAGGTTCCTGCACAAACACAGTCAGAAAGCAGCATTAGACACGGTGACATGTCTCAAAACCAGTACAGCACACGCGATTAGGCAAACATGACCAAACAGCTAAAGTGGTCAGTAAAAGCAGAGACGTGCACTGCCTTAAGTTCTGGGTTTAAACTGGTCACAAACCGGCTGTGTGCAGGCAGGAATAGGACCCAAACACTAACTCACAGAAGAAAACGTGAACGCAAAGTAACACAGCTTTATTGCTGAATGCAAACCAATACAAAACTAAACCGGGAAATTCTAACAATAATACGGTCCAGGAAACACGGAGAGCCACGAGGGACACGGAGCAACACGTGACTGAGGGAGACGCTGACATAAATACACAGATAACGAGGGACGTGGGAGCACACGGGCAACACAGCTGACACGAATAATCATAACAAGACAGGGGAAGCCAGACTGAACAGAGTGAACATGAAAACACGGGACCTTCACAATAAAAAAGGACACATGATGCAGGAGAGGCAGACGCGAGGGAACGCGAGGGAGCCTAAATGTACAAAGGTTAACACAGAATAAACTCAGGATACCACTAAGAATAATGGACCATAACACAACAGAAACACAAGGGACTCAAAACGCTTCAAAAGGACCCCGAACCATGACAAAACTGAGCAATCATTAATATGTATTAATCGTTTTAGTTTCACGACACAAATTAGGTTCCTGCACTTGCCAAATCTCACTGATTTTATTACATGAAATTAATAAATAAGCCTGTGCTCATCCTGCAGTATAATTAAACTCCACAAACTACAAACTACAAAATAACATGAGTTATTTTGTCCCATCTAAGAAAAAACGAGGGCATATACTGTGCTGCCAAAAATATTTGCCCCTTCATGATTTTTTGGTTTTTGAATATTATTTGTTTTATTTATGTTTTATCGATAAAATGTTAATTTTAACCAGTGATAAACAACATAAATGCAAAATGCAGTTTTTAAATGATGTTTCCTTTAAGATCATGAAGTAATCCAGGTCTGGTCCTATGTGGAAAAGTCATTTTCCCTTAAATCTAATAACTGTTGTTCCACCCACAGCAGCAAGAACTGCAATCAAGCATTTACAGCATGTCTTTTGTATCACGCAAAGATTGGCCCAGCCTTCTTTGCATCTTTATTTGGTTTCTGAGCATGAAAAGCCTGTTTAAAGTCAGACCAAAGCATCTCTTCTTCTTGGTGTATTTTGGTTCATTGTCTTGTGATCGTTGCTCCACCTGAGCTCACAAACTCTTGGCTGGACATTTTCATTCTGTTAACAGGGCAGAATTCATGGTTCCATCAATTACTGCAAGTCATCCGGGTCCTAAAGCAGCAAAGAATCCAGAGGCTTTCACACCAACAATGCCTGCAGTTTGCAGTGGTTTCTTCTTGAAATTCTCCCATGAATATCACGGCGCACAGTCTCATGCTGTTGAATGTTGTTTTGGGTTTTTGTGCCCTCCTGCATGATGTGCTCATGGAGTTTTTTTCTATTTGTGGATGATGAACTGTTGTTTGCTGGAGTTACTACATTTTTATTCCTATCCTTAATCCTCCTGCTGCACATCATTTGGACCTAAATCTTTCTGTCAAGCCAACTGACACAAGTCATTTTTGAGTGAGTGAATCTAATCAGCATCATCAACTTAAATTAAACTGATGTTCTCAAGCAAGTTGATACTTCATGTTGCCCTCCACACCGTCTAGTCTCACATTCATGATAAGCCTTTTCTAGTGCTTTTGCCTCCTTTGTCTTTATTCTAGACTCTAACTACTCCTGACTATTCATCTTTGTCAGCCTCGTCCTCTAAATACTTTCCAGTACTTCCTCCTTCCACCACCAAGTCTCGCCTTCTTTGCTACCTTTACTCATCTACTTAATGTCTAAGTTCATTTGTTATTTGCTATTTTAATGAACAATAAAAAGAATCATAAAAGCACTTCTAAAAGAACAATGAATCCATTAACAGACAGTAAAAAATAGAAAGTGGACTTGCAGAAATAAAGCTAAACACTTCTTTGCAAGACACAGAAGGTTCTGAACTCTGAAGAGAAAACGGAAATCAAGAGGTGAACCTTCTGTGAAGATACAATGGTTTTCAGACATGTTGAAATTCAAGGAAAAAACAGTTCGAGACGTCAAATATTTGTCCAAAAAAAAGAAAAAGTGCTTTGGATGTTTTTAACCAGGACATCAGTCAAAAAGCTGCAAAAGAAGAAGTCTTTGTGAAACATGTTTAGGAAAACACCCAAAGTTTTACAGGAAGATCACAAAAAGGAAGAGAGAGAGTGCAGTGACGAGCATGGGGAGAGTGTAAAAACTCAAAAAACGCTGAGTCAACGGAAGGAACAAATGAAGCTACATCAAACAGATCAGTGCATGGACACCATGTACTCCTCTACAGTTGTCCCAGTATGGGTATCTACATCAAGTGACCCAGAGAATGAAATCCTCGTGTATGCACTACATGATGACCAAAGCGTTACCACATTCATCATGCGAGAGGCATCTGGGAACAAAACGAGAGCCAGTGGAGTTAAAGCTCTCCACACTTTCATCCAGAAACACGATCATCCCAAGAGCTGAGCTGCACTGCAGGTGAGAGGTTTCTGCTCGTCAAAGGTTTCTCTCCCTGTAACCTACTCAGTGCAGTTCATTCCTGCCAAAGTCGCATTCCTACACCTCTGGGAAACAGTGGTCTCGACTATGCATCCATCGGAGTGTGAATGTTAGCCAAGCAGCACTGAAGTATAGAAGAAAGTGCTTGTATGAATGGGTGTGAATGAGGCATGAGGCAATACTGTTGCTGTCTAATGTTAAGTACATTCAATATATGCTCCGTTCAGGACAAAGACTGGGACCAAATGTTAAATTATAATGTTTCTAATTCAACATTATGCAGGTCATCTATTGTGCGACCTGCAGTCAGGTTGTTGATTCCTAAAAAGAGACACAGAGCACATACCACAGATCATAGTTGTGGCCACGTGCTCTTTAGCTGCCATGATGCCAGGTCTCTCTCTGGATAAATAATAACTAACTAATAACAGGGCTTACAAGGCCAAACCCCACAAACCCCAAACGTGTCAGAAGATTCAGACTGTTACCTGCATCGAACACATGGATTTCTTACATGACAAAAACTTTTCTATTTTACCAAGAATGAGATTTTCCAGGTTACATAGACAGTCCAACGTGTCCAATGTCCAACATGTCTTATGCAACGTTGGCATTTAGGTTCAGCAAAACGATAATTCATCAGAATGACATTTTAAAAGTATCAAAGGACAACGATAATCATATAGACACTGAACAGGACAGAGAGTAAAACACATGAAAAGCTGCACTCAGCAGTGATAAGGATAAGACAGACATGTAGGTACTGCACCTTCTTCTTGTTCTGGGCCAATTTCTGAGCCATCTGCCAAGCATGGAATAAAGCACACAGGACAATCACGGGTTAGGTCAATATACAGTAAAACATGGATTTGTGTATTAAATAACTGTCAATGGTGCGCCAAAAGGCTAATGCTCCAGCCTTTCAACAACCTCTATATATATACAGAATATTAATGATTAACAAACAAGGCTTGTCTAAGTCACCCAGGCTTGTAAGCAGCACAGTAAAATTGATTTAATGCAGTCGGTTCCCTAGATTTCCCAATGCATGCTAACCATGTGCAATGGAAAATATCCATATGGAGATTTTACTGTTTATTTGTGGATAATGAATTGGATGCATAATATTTATTCCCTGTATATAGTAAACAGTGTTGGGGAGTAACGGAATACATGTACCGCCGTTACGTATTTAAAATACAAAATATGAGTAACTGTATTCCGTTACAGTTACCGTTTAAAAAGGTGGTATTCAGAATACAGTTACTTTGTTGAAATAAATGGATTACACTGCGGTACTTTCCTGTTTCATATTGTCGCGGGTCAGGACTGTTTGGGTTTTGTTTGACAGCTACGTTCTGTTGTTCCAGGCGGCAGCGTTACGGTTGCCATGGTTACAGGGCGACGCTCTCTCTCTCTGCGACTGTGTGTTTCCTGGGTGAGAGAGCGCCTTTTCGTTGTTGTTGTTGTTGTTGTGCTAAGCTAACAGGCAGAATGCTACAAGCATAGCTCTAAAGAATGTAGCATCATGGGCAGTGTAGTCCGTGCTGCAGGGAGAATGGACTGCCATACACGTTATGTGTCTGTGAGCGAGGAGGGAGAAAAAGGGGAGTGGAAAGGTACGAGTTGTCATCGAGGAAAAACGGGAGCTGGAAGCATGTAAATATAATAATAACCACTGCAGCCAAGAAGAGTGCCTGACGAGCCCAGCTGTAAGTAAGCTATTAAGACTCGACTGTACACCGTGTTCCTGTTTTCCTCCGAAAACAATAAGTTCCGTTGGAGCAGTCTTTCAACGCCTCTCTCTGTCTCTCGCAAGAAAAGTTGACCCACACAACAAAGTAAAGCTATTTTTCGGCTACGAGCCAACAGGGACCCCGCCGTATTAGTCAGAGGTCCCTTTACTACAGTTCGGAGTCGCGGACCTTCAGTAACAGTAATAAATCACACAGCAATAGGACATTCATGTTGTTGTAAAAAGCATGATAATATATTAAGTAATCCAAAGTATTCAGAATACGTTACTGTCATTGAGTAACGTAACGGAATACGTTACAGAATACATTTTGGGGCATGTATTCTGTATTCTGTAATGGAATACATTTTAAAAGTAACCTTCCCAACACTGATAGTAAATAATACACCTCATGTAGTGTGAACTTCCACAGCCCACAGTGCATTATTTATAGTGCCTTTTGTGTGCACCAGTAGTCGAGCAGCTCTTGAGCCACTTTGGCGGGCTCACACTCCGTCACTTGCTCTGTCCACTCTTCTCCCTGTAAGATCCCAGCACCCAACTCAAACAGTGGAGACATGATGAGATGATGGAGATCAGCCTCCCCTGACACCACACCCCGAACCCGCTGCTCAACCCCTCCCCTGCAGTCGAGCCATAAACCACACCCCGCCACGTACCCCCATCACTTGACATAGAGCGGGGAGCCGAGGTTAAATCTTACTGCACGTCTGTCATTCTCCTTTGCAGATGTCTTTGTGCAGTCATGTCCATGTCTTTGTCACATCCATGCTATTAGTTGCTTATCAATCACTTCAAATGCTTGCAGCCTAATCTACAGTCCTGCCATCATCACCGTCCTGGAAACACTCATATAAAAGCCACAGCAAAAGCAGTTCTCTTGTCAGCAAGGGCAATCTAGCTCTGGCTTTAGCGCTGGGCAGTTGCACAGGAGCTTGTTTCCATTCTCTCATCTGCAAACCTTAACATGCTCCCATCAGCCAGTTTTGCCACCGGGAGCAGGCGATAGCCTGCTTCAGCAACAGCACGCAAATTTCTCCCGTTTGTGTCTTTAATATTCGCACAAGTGTCGAAGAATCAGAAAGGTAAAGTCCAGTTTAAGATGTCAAGGGTAAAATGAAGGGAATGGGGACGAGTTGTTGCAGTCCCTTCATTTTACCCCGAGCACTCGGCTATGACGAACCCCTTATCTCTTGCTGTTTTGCAATCATCTTACTTTTAGCTGAAATTTTCTTTTGTTAGCACTAAATCCAGACTCCATATATTTCAGATCATACTGACAGTCCCTGTTAACGAGCTCACATTCTCAGACTAATCAGCCCATTTATTTCAGCAGCCCAATCATTCAATCAGTCATGTGTGGTAATATTATTTAAGCCTGTTTGACCAAATCAACTTCTAGCAGTTATAAAATTCATTCTCTCACCTGCAGAGTGGTTTTAACTGCATGCACTCAGCATTTGCTTATTCCCCATTGGTTTAAAGTTGATCAGTTTCTTTAAAGCATAACCCAACTGAAAACTACAAATGTTTTTAGCTCTAACACTCATACCGTCACAGTCCTGGGTCAGTCAGTTTGAGTTTTGCATTATTACTGAACTTTGATTTTGTCAGTATTTATCATTTCTAGTCTTTTGGTTTCTGTGTTAGTGTTCTTTGTATTCTCGCCCTGAGTCTGTGGACGCAGTGATTTGGGGTTTGGTGTATTATTATTATTATTATTATCATTATTATTATCATTTGTGGACTCATGTTCTAGCTTTGGGATGATTTGTGTTCTGGTTCTGGGATTCTGGGCTGGTGCTCCCCCTGTTGGTCCCTGGTGTTAGTGTTTCCTCTGTGTCGTCAGGTTAATCAGGTCCAGCTGTGTCTCACAGCTGTGTGTGATTTCCCAGTGTCCCTCTGTGTGTATTTCATGTGCTCGTTACTGGTCCATCTGTGTTTGTCTCCTGGAAACTGTCTGTGAACTTCTTGTGTTTGCCTTTTGCAATAAACCTCCCTCACAACTCCAGTAAATGCCTGCATTCGAGTCCTCTTTCCCACTGTGTTCCATGGTTGCTCTGTCTCCCCTGTCAGCTGTCTGCGTCTATGTCTTGTGTTTCCTGTTTTACTTTGTAAGTCTGTGTCTCATGTCAGTGTGTCTAGTTTGGCTTCCCCTGGTCTTATTGTGTGTGATTACTCCCAGCTGTGCTCTCCTCCTGTGTCCCGTTCCCTCGTCATCCCTCTGTGTGTTTTAGCTGTGTGTTTCTCTCAGTCAGTGTCGCATCGTCCCCTCATGCTGTGTGTGGTTCCCCCTGAGATCGCCGGCCCTAGTTTCTTGGTTTTGCAGTGTTTTGCATTTAGTTCCCAGTTCCTAGTTTTTGGTTTTGCAAGTATTTTTTGTGCATGTTTTGCCACTGCAATAAAGCAGCCTCCTTGAGTTTATTCCTCTGTCTGTGGACAGTGTGTCCTGCATTTTGGGTCCTACATCCTGCCTGCCACAGCCGTTTCATGACAGAACGACGCAACCACACAATGGACCCAGCAGCACTCGCGCCGTCTGAAGAGCTGGATCAGACGTGGATCAGCTATGCAACCAGTGGCTGGATTTTCCTGAGGAGGAGTATCGTCGCGCTCTAGCTAGCCGGCTACAGCGACTGGTTTCTGGTCTCCCCTGGCTACTGAATTCTCTTCACCTGCTTATACAGGACTTTCTTCTTAATACACTGCATCTCCACCCCCCAACTGCAACCGCTCACCTGCCCAGCCTGCAGGAGGACGAATCAGGCGATTCGCAGGATCCTCCCTCTTTCCGGAGAAAACAGCCTTCACGCTGCCGTCACCCCTCGCTTGCTGAGCAATTTCAAGTGGTGAGTGATAATGACTGTTTACACACCAGCACAGGCTTTTTATAAAGCACTGGGGCGCAGCCACATCAGAACTTCTCCACATCACCATCAGTTTCCCCTGCCTCTCCAGCCCCTCCTTCTCGGTGGAAGCGATGTCCATGCCATGGGCAGTCATCTCCAGATGTGGTGAATCAAAAAGACTGTGTTCCTTCTGAGCCGGGACTTAATAACCGTGTGTCAGTCATTCCTGAGTCTATAAACTGTCTGCTAACTCCGGATTGATAAAGTTAGAAATCATCGATTTCTCCCGAGGCCACATTTTCTGGCTCCATGGATTGTAGAGGAGTTTCTCCTGCTCCTTCAGAGCCCAGGGATATAATAATACATACAGTTAATGTTGGCTTCGAGTCTGGGAGACTGATTTTCCCCAGGGCTTCCCCTGACTTGAGTTGCTGACCTCAGCTGGCTCTGGACCCCCGGAGGTCACAGAATCTGCACAGATTCAGTTATTTGGGCTTAAATCTTTTCTGTATGACAGATTTCAGATTCTGATATTTAAGACATTTCCTGTTGTGATTCCATAATTTGATATAAGTTCTTGAACTGAAGTAAAGTTTTCATCTTAAAGAACATGTTCTAGGTTTTTGTTATCCCCTTCCTATGCCCTGACAGAAAAGGTGGTATTTTCTATATGTTCTGATCCAAACAGGTATCAGTTTACATGGGATAAGTTATTTTTTAATTCCCATAAGGCTGTCAGGGAGGTGTTTAAGTTAAAGCTTTATTATTATAAAGCAGTTACGATGCTTAATACTGGAACTTATGAAGGCAGATTATATATTTTACTTTTCAAAATAGTGCGTGTTGTGGGTCCAGCCATCGGCTGTCTAAGAAGCCTGATTTAATGCAGTTTGGGTCCTCCTGGTTACCCATCAACAGGACCCAAAGGTCCAGATGAACAGAATCAAGGTTTTGGGATCTACTTACCTGAAACATTGAGCATGCACCCAGACACAGGCTTCAGTCAACACTGCATCATCATGCTCGGTGCTGCCCAGATTCATGTTGGGTCTTGTGTTATTAGAACATAGTTTTAAATCACGGAGCCCAAACAATAAATTACTGATCAGCTTTCATAGGGATTTTTTGTTTTTTCAAATACAGATAAATTATAAAAATATTTCACTGTTTATCAAAACAGGGAATGATATTTTCCCCACTGCTGGATGTTATTGTTGCTGGTCTCTCTATGAACACTGTGAATGTTTGTAAATAAACAACTCTGCCCTTCAAACAGTCAAAAGTCATTTGATTTGCACAAACCGGACTTTGAGAGTAAAGAGTTGCATGCAGGGGTTTGGAGCTGCTGCAATGCTTGCGATGCAACACTTTCATGTGCACGGTGCCTTCTTTGTGCTCCTGGAAAGTGGACGCAGTAAATTCTGCACGTAGGAAATAAATTTTTTTCTCATGCTGAAGTTTTGAACTATAAATACACAATGCTGCAAGTCGTCAGAGCTGTTCTGGAGCGAGGTCGATACAATGTTACTCGTGGTTTTGATGTTTTGGCTGGTTTGTATACACAGACACTGAATTACTGAGTCTGGGACTCTGTGCAGACAACTTCACACTACAGTGTGTCTGAGCCTGAACTATGTGTGTTTTACCTTAATCCGACTGACAGCTTCCTGTGCCTGCATCATCCGGATGTTCTTCGATGGTGTCTTATCTGACAGCAGCTGAGTGGAGCCAAGATAGTTGGCTGCAAAGATGATTCCATCAATTAGGTCATCTGGGTCACAGGGACCTGGAACTGGAGTATGACACAGAGTCACTACATGATACACACATACACAAAAACGCATAAAGGCTATACATAAGTGATTTTCCTTCAGATAGGAACAGCTTCTCCTCAGGCTGAGTTTGACTTTTTATAGGATTAAAGTCCTGAGGAAACATTAAGCACCCTTACTGCTTCCATAGGAATGAACAGGGTACAGCAAGATGATGATAATGACGCGCACGTGATTAAATGATCAACAGCAAGTGTAACCCCATCATTAAAATTAGAACTTCTGACAGTTTGGGGCTCTGAAGCAGTCAGAGCTGAACAAACCAAAGTGGAAATGTTTGGTCACATCTAGCAAAACCACACACAGCATATCAGTGCATAAAGTCACTAACTGCCAGCCACAGTGGTGATTGGGATTTGTAGCCATAGGAACTACGCAGCTTGCAGTCACTAAGTCATCCATGAACTCCTCTGTATACTGAAATCAGACGGGAAACGACATCATCGACCTCTGTGGGAGCAGAGTTCATGTAGCTGCTCTGCTCTGTCGGTACGTGGCAGACCAGTGGCTCCACACTGTTTTTGCTGGGCCCCCCTTTGTTTTACAAGAAAAATGTTCACCCCACCACCACCACCACCACGCAAACACATCCTCCAACCACACACACATATTTTGCTCCATTGTGGTTTATTTCACACCTCAAACATTTAATAAACAATTAAGCAAATACAAGTAAACTGCAATAAATTACAGGTGGTAAGAAAAGAAACTACTAACTCTCTTACGCTACGTCCGCACCTACACGGGTATTTTTGAACATGCAGCTGTTTCGTCCTCGTAAACGATGTTTCGAATCACCGAAAACTGAGCTTTTTTAAAACCCTTTTTTGCGTTTACGTGTGGACGAGGAATACAGAGTTCATCACGCAACGTCAAAGGTATGTGCCTTTATTCACGTCACGCTGTGGCCACGTTATTGTTTACATGAGATGAACTGCAGAATGGAGATAGAGACGAAATACTGTTAATCTGACTGTCTGCAGGTTTTACACGCAGTTACTGTCCCTCCATTTACAAAGGCAGAGGCGTCACAGTGTGATTATTTTACGTGTAGTTGTTTTTTCCTGTGTAATAATGTTCAACATTGATATCAATACATTTTTCAAAAAATGCCTCTCTGTGCAAAATGGGTTCAAAAACATAAACAGCTGTGGGATCCTGTTTGTCTGGGATTTGAACAAATCGTGGCAGGATCAGCCTGATGTTATTTGTATCTCACTGTAACTTTACTGTATAAAGAGCAAACATCTCCAACATGTCAGGAGTAGTTAGTCATTACAACAAGTGTTTGTGAACTAAAGATCAAGAATGTGGGATCCTGTTTGTCCGTGAGTTAAACAGCCCAGCACTGCTCACAGGGAAACCCAATCCTGCAGGGAGACCTACCTCGGCACTTGTGCAGGTGAAGCCAAAGGGAAGATTTGCTTCACCATATTTTCTAGTCTTTGGTGTGGAAGGAAGTTGGTTTGGAAACATAGTTGGCGATGCTTCATCTCCTGCTTTGCGTTTGTGTGGGCGCCCCGTCAAAAACATGTCCGTTATGCCAGCAGTGTCTAAGAGTTCTTTTTTCTTTTCATACCGCGCCCCCAATTATTACAATAATACAGCCTTGAGGCGACTGTTGCTGTGATTTGGTGCTTTATAAATAAATTTAATTGAATATATGAGAGTTATGTTTTTAATTTTTCAAGGACGTCCTTGAAAATTCCTTTTCGCCTTGTATACACTTTAAGACTTTAAGTACAATTTGTAATCCTGCCACATCCAGAAATACTTGGATGACACTGTTATTGAAGTGTGTGTTAGAAATGGACAGGAATCTGAAAATAGGGATCTTCTACAAGTTTTCAGCCACCAGAGTCTTCCCAGAGATGCCTCTTCACACACTGATGCACCATCCTGGAGTATTTTATCCTTTGTTTTACCGACTTTTGAAATCTTTGGACTTGTCCTGCACTTTGGGTTCTCTCACTTTCACACCTAATACAAATTATTTGTGACAGTATTGTTGTAATTTTTATTAAAAACTGGAAAACAAAGCATTTTAACTTTTGGTCTTTTCCCCTGTGGTATCGAAGAGTTTGACTCATCTTTGCCCAAAAGTGGAATCAAAGCACTTAACATCCAGGTTTTTGGTTAAACTGATGTCATGTTAAAACAGAGTTTATCTGCATGTTATTTAATAGTTAATCAAGCTTGATTCTAATCAAAGTATAGTCACGAATAAACGGATCAATATGATGAATAATACAATGCAGTTTGAGTTATGATGTGTTCTTGGCTCTCTGTGTGTGGGAGTAAAAGACAGATGTGAGACTCTGTGACTTTAACGTGTATGATTTAAAAAGGAAATAATACAGAGTGCACTGTGATTGTGAAAGTGTTCCTGTGTAACTGAGACGTCAGGCTGGAATTATGAAGACGCATGATATTCATGTGTGACTGAGCTACAGCGTGCAAATGTATATGCAGCATACATACGGGAAAATGTGTTGTTGTGTTGAAATGAGTATAATGGCTGAATTTTGCTCCAGTTGATCTGTGTGAAGATCAGAGCAGGAACGACAGAGTGGCTCAACATCGGGCCGTGTGTCACACAGGGTGACGCTGGTGCTGAGGAGGGGAGGCAGAAAGAACTAAAAACTAACCAACTAGTCTAAACTAAGAAACACTCAGATATTGAGTTAAATGTAAGAACCATTTAATGGACAATATCAAAAACGAATGAAGGCATTTCAAACCATGAATCGCATTCTTCAGTGATGAATGATGCTGCTTAACTGTGCAGGCGTTCAATATGGCATGTTACTACAGAAGATGTTCACGTATTACTAAAGTACAACAAAATAACAAAATCATTTAAATAATTTAAAAAACGAATAAATCACAACTGAAAAGTGTGGTGCACTGTGCATTATGTCGTGGAAAATTCATGACAACCACTTCAATAAAAGCTAAACAACACAATAAATAATGCAGACATTTTCTTCTGCTTATCTGAAGTCAGGTCGCTGAGGCAACAGCCTAAGAAGACCTCCCTCTTACTCCAAACACTGAGCTGTTACCAGCACATCTGTCCAGCATGTCCTGGGTCTACGCTGGGGGCTCCTCCCAGTAGGACATGCCCAGCTGGAATAGCTTACAACTGAGCTCCTCACCCTAACACTGAAGGAGAGTCCCTCAGAGAAAGATCAGTTTCTTTGTATCTGTGGTCATATTCCCATAGATCAGGCTTAGTCTGGGCCATTAATGACTGACATATGAAATGATCTCATATCATGGAGTTGTGGGGCAATTTGAAACTCACCTTCCACATATGTGGGAAAGGACGCAAGGCTTCTCCTGGACTGTAAATGAAAAGACAAAAGTATGTTAATTGTTAACTGTGTGAGTTGACTACTGAACGAGTAATCCAGTGTTGACCTCACCTCTTTACTGGTGGGAGAGGTTTCAAAGCTGTCGTGCTGTAGCAGGTGCTGACTGGAGGACTCTGCTCCTGGTGGAGAAGGTGACGCTGAACCAGGCGACTGCAAAAGAGAATGAAAACAAGCACAATAACAAACACATTTTAATGCAGATCTGTGATTTCTTACTACGTAGAACAACATTCAATTCAGTCTTATTTACAGTGCTAACTTTGTAAGGTAAAGAGCCTACAGTTTAATAAAGAAATCTGACCAGTCACACAACCCCTATGAGCAAGAATTTGGAAGTGGGAAAGAAAAACTCCCTTTTAAGATAAGATAAGATAACCTTTATTAGTCCCACACGTAGGGATGGGTACCGGTTCTGACATAAACGGTAGTAACCAGACCGAAAAGCAGCGCACATTTCGGTGCTTTTTTTTCCTGAGCTGTGATACACTTTAGATTCTAGCCAATCATTTTACCTTTCCGAGGATAGTAGGCGGGTCCAGGTACGTACGTTCTTTTAGAGCAGAGCTACAGATTAAAAATGTCCAAGGCGAAGCGGTCAAAGTCTGGCTGTACTTCACAGCAAAATATGCAAACTCAGCAGCAACAAGTGCTTTAAGCTGATACTGTGATACTGTCAAAGGAGGTAACACCTCGAATCTGATGAAACACCTGGCGACGCATAGCGTTTTTTTAAATGCCCCGTATTTGATAGCTTGCTGCGAGACCTCACACCGAGCACATCTACTGCGGGTGTGGTGCCTGTTATCGGACCCGGAGTTAGCAACATCCCCCAAAAACCCGAAGAGGAGAGTCCTGGCCCCTAGCCCTGCCAGTGTAGCAGAAATGATGAGGATGATGATGCAGCAGCAGCCGTTCTTCTCTGCGTGAGTAGCTTAATGTTGTTCGTGTGTAATTTACGTTGAGTAGGCTAACCACGTTATTACATTAATGCATGTAAGGTGAACTAGCAAACACCATCATAGCTACATGCGGCTGTCCTCTTGTTTGATAGAGTGATACCATATATGCCCCATAGCTGCAGAAAAGGCTAACATTGTTATCTTTTTACAAAAAAACAGCTGAACATGAGAGGTTTTTGGACCAATTTTGTGTTCTCCATTCTTTAAGCACCGGCACAGTTTCAAAAGTACCGATTTGGCACCGGTATCGGATCAAACCTAAACGATACCCATCCCTACCCACACGTGGGAAATTAGTTTTGTTACAGCAGAAACAGGATGAAACCAGGCTCAACAATCATCTGACACTACTGATTGGGTGTGAGGGGACAGAGAAGAGAGCGAAAGACAGCATATAGTCCAGGAATATTTTCAGTCATGTTGTCTCTGAGCACTTCATGAAATCATCATTAAATCTCAGTATTTTTTCTTCACCACCTTTTTTATTCTCACAGTTAGTATGTGTGGATTATTTCTTCCTTAGGTTTTAAAGATAATCAGTTAATACATTTTCTTTTTCTCTGGCTGATCGTTCAAATGTCAGCAGTTAGTGTTGGTTGCTGAAAGTCAGGGATAGGTACTCGAACCTTCATTTTAACTGTCAGGGGATCTGTGTTGGTATTACCATCAAAGAGTATCGGCAGAAGAAAACCCAAAACTTAAAGTGATTCACAGGAAATTAAAACAATGCAGGTTCAGAATTCACATTGAAGCAGGTTAACAGTATTCATTAAATAAAAAAATAAAAATAATAATAGAATCCATTAGAATTAAATGCACACTTCATGTACATCTTCAAAACCCTTCAGTTGTTCGTTTCTTATTCATAGAAACATACAAGAGCTCATCATGGAGGCGCAATGACGGCCTCTGATCAGGATAAAAGAGACACTCGGACAAGAAGTTTATAAAAAACTAACAAAATGTAAGTAATAAAAAATAAAAAAATAGACACAGATATGACATTTTGTGTAGTTCAAAATTGCAGTAAAAAGTTGAATGTAGAATTCATATCTTTTGACACGTAGTTTCTTTTCAAAAATGTTAATGCACAAATAATAATTATGCAGTAAGAAAAGCTGCAATTTTAATACATAAAAATGTTAATTTTACAGTACTCGATACAGTTATAGATCCAGAGGGTAGATTTCTAATTATTAAACTATCAATATTGAACAAAAAACTATGTATTGTTAGTATATATGGTCCAAATGTTGATGAACCCTCATTCTTCCACGGTTTTTTTAGTGCACTCTCTGAACACCTTGATTGCACACTCATTCTTGGCGGTGACCTCAACCTTGGACTAAATGAAGAAATGGATAGGCTCAACACAACAGGAACTCAGCGTAATTGGCAGTCCACAAATATAATCAAACAGTATATGAACGACTTTGGTCTTTGCGATGCATGGCGCTCTCTTCACCCCACCAGTAAGGAATATACTTTTTTCTCGCATGTTCATCACTCTTACTCTCGTCTGGATTATTTTTTGGTCAGCAGCTCACTGCTGTGTGACATTTCAGACACTGAGATTCATCCTATAGCTGTCAGCGATCATGCTCCTGTATCTTTAACACTAATGCACAAGAATAATACTACGCCAAGTAAAAACTGGAGATTTAATATATCACTACTTAAAGATGAAGACTTTATTAAATATTTTAAAAAGGAATGGACTTCATATTTAGACTTTAATGACACTCCCGGAATATCTGCTTCTGTTCTATGGGAAGCAGGGAAAGCTGTGATGAGAGGTAAAATAATTTCTTTCTCATCACATAAAAAGAAAGAAGAAAACAAAAATATTCAGGAATTAGAAAAAAACATCAAATCACTAGAAGAAGCCTACGCGTCCCACCAAGATCAGGAAACATTGAACAAAATATGCAAAACAAAACTAGAATTAAATGAAACTATTAATAAAAAAACACAATTCCTTATACAAAGACTTCGCTTGCAGAATTTTGAACACAGTAACAAATCAGGTCGATTTCTAGCTAACCAGCTAAAAATAAATAAAGAAAAAATAACTATATGTGCTGCTAAAGATTTATCGGGGAACACAATATATGATCCTGGAAGAATAAACAACATTTTTAGGGATTTCTATGAAACTTTATACTCACCACAAATAAACCCATCTAAAAATGAAATTGATCTGTTTCTTGACAACGTAACTCTTCCAAAATTACTAGACAGTCAAGCAATGGCACTGGATTCACCACTGACACCAGGTGAACTCCAGGAAGCCCTGATAAGTATGCCCAATAATAAGGCTCCAGGTCCAGACGGCTTCCCTGCAGAATTCTACAAAGAATTCTGGACAATTTTGGCACCAGTATTCCACAGCATGTTGCAGGAAATCGAGGAAAAGGGCAGACTACCACCAAATATGAATTCTGCCAACATTAGTCTCCTGCTAAAACCAGGCAAAGACCCTTTATTTCCCTCAAGCTATCGTCCAATTTCTCTTTTAAATGTAGACCTTAAAATAATCTGCAAAGCTCTCTCAAAGAGATTAGAGAAAATGACCCCCCTCTTAATTCATCCTGACCAAACTGGTTTCATAAAAGGTCGGCACTCCTCAACAAACACTCGTAGATTACTTAATTTAATAGACTACTCATACGATAAAAACATCGAAACCATAATATTATCTCTAGATGCAGAAAAAGCATTTGACAGAGTTAATTGGAAATTTTTATTCGCAACTTTACACAAATTTGGTTTTGGAAACTCTTTCATAAACTGGATAAGAATATTATACAATTCCCCAACAGCTCGTATCAGAACAAATGACCAGACATCCTCCAGCTTCTGTCTCCTGAGGGGCACCAGACAGGGATGCCCACTCTCCCCTTCACTTTTTGCAATTTTTATCGAACCTCTAGCAGCAGCATTTAGACAGGCTACAACAATTAAGGGCATAAAATGTAAGAACATAGAACATAAAATCAGTCTCTATGCGGATGATGTGTTGCTTTTTCTGCAAAACACACAAACCAACCTCTCTGAGGTAATTACTTTAATAAACTGGTTTTCAAGAGTTTCAGATTATTCAATTAACTGGCCAAAATCTACAGTTCTCCCCATTAACTGCTCCTTCCATAATTCTTCCTCTGCCCCACTGCAATCCGGAAATATTAAATATTTAGGTATTAATGTCTCTCCTAAGCTTTCAGACTTAACTAAACTAAACCACATCCCACTTCTAAAGAAAGTAGAAGGCGATCTGACTAGATGGAAATCTTTACCCATATCACTCATGGGAAGGGTCGCCACTATAAAAATGATGATCTTGCCAAAAATAAATTACTTATTTTTGATGATCCCTAACAAACCATCACAAGATTGGTTCAGATCTCTGGATTCATATATTTCCAAATTCCTTTGGAAAGATAAACCCCCGCGTATTAGCTTAAAAACGCTACAAAGAACCAAGGATAGAGGAGGATTAGATCTGCCTAATTTTCACCAATACTTCTTAGCCAACAGGCTTCAGTTCATCTCAGAATGGTTAAAACATACCTTCTTAGTTGAGCCCTGGCTAGATGTTGAACAGGCACTATGCAAGGATCTAGAGATTTCAGACCTACCATTTATTAGCTCAAACATCAAAAGACATGAATGCTTTAAAAGTATCAACATCAGCTTTTCTCTAACAGCATGGTGGGAGTTTCTAAAAATAACGGAGTCTTCATTAATCCCATGCAAACGTACACCTATCTGGAATAACCCTGACATATTACAAAACAATAATATGATTAATTTCCCAGAATGGAGTTGTAAAGGAATTAAATACTTAGAACATATATTAGAGGGAACAGAATTTATTCCATTTGACAGACTAGTTGAACAATATGGGATCAACAAGACAAGGTTTTTAGAATATCAACAAATTAAATCCATAGTAAAAAAGAAATTTAACCTCAGTCAAGTTGAATTACAAACACCACTAAGTGCGGCACATTTTCTTACTCTTAAATCCCCCAAATTATTATCTAAAATATACAGAACACTTTCTAAATTAGATGAATCAATATCCCTTCCTACTGCAAAGTGGGAAGCAGATTTATCAGTCAACCTAGACCAAAACTTCTGGTCTCAGATTTGCTTAAAAACTTTTAAATTAATTAAAAATCCCAGTCTGCAATTAATACAATACAAAATACTTCATAGAGTGCACTATACAGGTCATCGGATGTTCAAGATGGGCTTTACATCTTCCAACAACTGCTCACACTGTCAAGGCAATACACCAGACAATTACATCCACGCTCTTTGGTTCTGTCCACCAGTGCAAAGGTTTTGGCGCGAGATATGTGAAGACTTATCAAAGTGTCTGAAATGTAACATTCCAACTTCCCCCTTAGTGTGTTTGTTGGGCAGCTTAGATAATGTCACTTCAGAAAAGAATATAGCCCATATGATCTTCACTGCCCTATGCATAGCCAAGAAAACAGTCCTCATGAACTGGAAAAATAAAAATAATCTTAATTCTAACCAATATAGAAATTATCTATTAGATTACATTAGTCTTGACACAGCCTCTGCCACCACATTAGATCAATTGCTCTGGGCCCCTTTTATCAGCTCCATCACCTAGTGGGGGTGGGGGGTCATAGTTTGGTCCCGCCTTCACTGTTGTGATTGGTGAGGGGGTAGGGACAGGCTTAGGGCGTCGGGGGGTTCCCCGGAGGCATCTTCCTTGGGGGGCTCAACCCGGGGTAGCGGTCATGTCCGGTTGGGGGCTCTGTTGGCTCTCAGGTGACTGTTTCCTCGCGGCTGCGTGCAGCGGGGCTAGGGGAGGGTCTGTGCTGACGGACGTGGGTTACTGACCTGGCAACCTGGCTGCCCCTGGGTGGGTCCGGGATGGGCGTGAGGTTCTGGGGGCGCTCCGTCTCTGGGCTGGGGCCCGGGCCGGGCTTCGGGGGCTTGGGTCCTGGTTGGTGTGTTGCCGAGGTTGTGGGCGGGTGGGTGCATGGGGGCCCGGCCCTGGAGCAGGGTGCCGCCGGTGCGTCGAGCCGCCTGGGGGGCTCTTCAACTGGTGGGGGGGATGGTCACATCTTGCAGGAGCTTTCTTCTCTTCAGGAACTCTCTCTGCAGGAGGGGGAGATACAGGAGAGGTGGAGGAAGATCTCAGCCTGGGCGTTTACCGTCTTATGTAGTCTGGAAGATGTGTGGATGGTGGGGTGGGTGCAGTTTTCTCTGTGGTGGGGTTGGGTGGACTGTCCAGGGCTCTGTGGAGCCGGAGGGCACTACTGCACTGGGCTCCGGTCTGATGGGCCTGGGCCCCCCTTCCCTGGCGGGTCGCGAAGGGTGGGAGTGCCTACTGGGGTCAGCGGGGGAGCTGGCCCCAGGGAGGGGTTACCTGCCCCTCCCTTCCTTCCCTCCCCATCTCCAGCTGCCTCCCTCTTCCCGCTCCTCCACAACCACCCACACATGCAGGGCCTTGGAGTGGGGGTATGTCACCAGGGTACAGAGGAGGCTACCCCCCCGTCCCCTTCTGGCTGCCTCTGCCTCAATTTTATCCCACAACTTAGACATTCACATTATTCACACTCTCATTACACATACATACAGGATCTTGGGGGTGGGCACAATCACGGAGTCCAAATTACCATCAGGGTGTATACCTCACCCCTGACGTCGTTGCCCACCTCTCAATTTTAAATACACTTAGTCATTGAGGGCTAGCAGGAGGGACCATGCGCTTACCTGCTGCTCCTTGGCAGGTAGCTCCATGCCCTCCTGGGTTTTAATTGCACCTTAGAACACACATGCATCAACACTACAATGAGCGGGTGGAGGGAGGTTTGGAGTCTTCTCCCACCCCCATTCTCTGCGGCCTGCTGGAGCGGGAGGGCTAGTAGGAGGAGTTGGCCGTCCGACTGCGGTCTGGGGTGTGGGGCCTCCCTGCTGCTGCGGAGTCGGGGCGGTCTGCCTCCCCCCACCGCAGGGAAAAGGGTAACACCACCTGGGTCTGGGTGCAGTTCCCCCCTCCAGGGGCAAGGGTACCTAGACCCGGTTTGTAGAGTACGCTTGGGGAGTGTGATCGTGTGTACAACGTCTCTTTATGTCTGTCTCCACGTTGGTTGAGTGTGGAGTAAGTGCATATGAGAGCATGAGGGTGGGAATGGATGTTTGTATCTGTGTGTGCCTGTATGTCTGTGTCTATATGTCAGGTTGGGTATCAGGCGCCACCTCTCTGGGGACATCTCAGGCCCTCCAAGGTTTGGAGGCCTATCTCCCCCTACCACCACTTCCCCTGCCGGTGGCGGACTCCCTCAGGTGTCGGTGTGTTGGTGGTTCTTTGTGTCTGGGGGTGGGCGTCCGGGTACACACCGGCTCACTCCTTGGCGGCCGCTTGTCGGGGCCTGGGGCCTGGGGCTCGCTCGGGCCCCTTTGGAGGTGGGGTGCCCCCGGCCTCTCGGCCTGGGGCTCGGTCACTCAGGCGCAGCTGGGGGCCGGCGGAGCTCACGGGCGCGTCACTGCAACTCCCCCTGACTTCTGCTCCGCGGCTGCTGGGCGAGCCCTCATCTGGGACTCCCCTCGGCTCTTACTGGAACAGTGGCGCGGCTGCCCCTCTGTTGGTCTTCCATGGTCTCTTGTGTTCTGGGGGCCTCTGGATGTCTGGAGTTTTGATCTCCTCCATACCCGCTTCACACCCTGGAGGACGGGGCTGTGGCCCCCCCACACTCCCTAGCAGATCATTACATGGAGAAACCTTTGGAATGCAAGCATGCTGATCCACACAGGTATGCACACATGGGTATTCACAGACGCGGACTAAAGCTTTCTTGGCTGCTGCCTCAAAGCACACTGTGCGCTGTCTATCTTGCGTGCTGCACAATATCGTTTATTATTTAGTAAATATTGATATCTATGACTAGCTAGTTTATTGTGATGGTGCTTTGTTTTCTCTATTATTATGTTGCTCTTTGTTGTTTGCTGTCTCCTCTGTTTGTTTTTTTTTTTTTTTTTTTTTCTCCATACAGGTGACCCAGGAGTTCTTTTTTTTTTTTTTCTCTCTCTTCCCCCCCCTTCTCACCGTCTCTTCTCCCCTTTGGTTTTCTTTCTTTCTCTCCCCCTCTTTCTCTCATTCATTCCCCCTGTCCTATTTATTAAAAAAAAAAAAAAAAAATGACAAAGGATGAACTGAAGCTCTGCCATCACGTAATGTCGCATACTGCTGTTTCTGATGTCATTTAAAAAAAAAATAAAAAAAGAAAAAAAGAAAAAGAAAAAAAGAAAAGCTGCAAAC
This sequence comes from Diplotaxodon limnothrissa, assembly GCF_057381915.1. NCBI lineage: Eukaryota > Metazoa > Chordata > Actinopteri > Cichliformes > Cichlidae > Diplotaxodon > Diplotaxodon limnothrissa. Next base: position 1,718,417 of record NC_140607.1, on the reverse strand, counting down.
CATGTGTGTTGCATGGACAGCAGATACGGTTTGTTCCTTCTCAGCAGTTTTTCTTGATGTGTGAACGAGGTGGTGGAGAGACTGCTCAAACTGCCCCCGAAACACATAAACCATAGGTGTCAAACTCTGGCCCGCGGGCCAAATTTGGCCCGCAGCCTAGTTATATTTGGCCCGCGAAGCCATACCACATTACTATTAGAGCTGGCCTACTGGTATTAAACAGCTAATATATATATTGTTTAGTATTAAGCTTTGCTTGTTCCATATTCAGTTTTTCAGCAAAACTTGTTTGAGTCCATAAGAAAAGATTCATTCTTATATCTGGAGGAAGATTTTTTTTCCAATAAATATTAATGTTAGCCCGCGACTTTGTTCCAGTTTTGAATTTTGGCCCACTGTGTATTTGAGTTTGACACCCCTGACATAAAGTGATGGTCACACATCACAGAGTAATATTACAGGTGAGCTGGGTTAAACTGTGTAACGTCTCTCGCTAGCTCGGGTGTACTGGCTGACACTGAGTCGACTCTAACGCTATCATCGGATCCAGCAAATCCGACTGAATTTTGAGTTCCTGCATCTTTTATCTTAATGCTTCTGTTTTTTCTTTTAACTAAATGTTTTCAGTTGCTGCCTCGTCAAGGCCAGAAAGTTCTGGGACAGAGCAGCATTCATAGTCCACAGCAGGACTGCCTTCCATAGGCTGCTCATCTTCTGCTGGTCCGCTAGCTCAGGTCTATGGATCCCGTACACTCAGTCTGGCTGAATGGAGTGATCATTCCCAGTGTTGGTCAAGTTACTTGAAAAAAGTAATCAGTTACTAATTACTGATTACTTCTGGTCTGATCTGGAGTGAAGTGCAAACTGTAGATGTCGCTGTGTGCAGTGACAGTGAAACTGTTACAACGAATACTCACTCACCACCGTCTTCTTTATTCAGGACCAAACGCAAACTTAAAACTCCAGTATATTTGGATATGATATGCATTTATACAGAACTCTGACAGCTGAGAACAGCACCACCGCCTGGCAGCACCTGGGAATTGGAGTTATGGCATTTATCATGGCAGTGGAGCTGGTCATGCTGGCGTCTCGGTGGCAACGCAACATTATGTAAAATTATTATTCTGTGTAACTTCTGCATATTTTTACATTTCAGTTAGTTTTAAAATCACACAATATCTTATTGAGTTTAACAGATTCATTTGTTTAGTCTTCTTGTTTATTCACACCTACAGTGATTTGCCTCATTCATGATTTTTTGCATATTTGTCACACTTCAAGCTTTAGATCATCAAACAAATAACACAATAAATGCAAAATGTAATTTTTAAATGAGGATTTTATTTTTTAAGGGAAAACTGTTGAATTCCCTTAAACCTAGCAACATAAATTAGTTTAAATTCAGCCACACTGCAGGGTTGTTGAGAATAACTGGATCACCAAAATCTCTTTCGGCAAAATGTTCAGGTATTTTTGTGAGACAAGCATTTGTGGAGGGGGTGGCATTGGGTTTGTATTAGAACATTTGTTTTTCACACAGGCACAGGTAGGTTTGATCAGCAGAATAAATCACCACTTTGACTAATATTAACATTTGTTTGATGATTTGAAACATTTAAATCATACAATTAAGCAAAAAAGTAACAAATCAGGAAGGATACAAATGCTTTTCACAGTAGTGCACATTAGTTTCATTTAGGAAATATTCACCTACAGATGCCTAAAAATCTTAAATCTGTGTCTTTCTTCTTCCAAAGATTTGACTTTTAAATCTGAACACTGTTAAAACAACTTTATCTGGTGTTCAATCCTCTTTTAGTTTTTGCAGGATGCTTGCTGGGTCTGTGTTCACTAACATTTTGAATCAGTACATTTTTGTTAAACACTCAATACCTGTGAAAGTATTGGAGGAAAACACTGTTAGAACGAACATTAATGCTCTCACGTCCTGCATGTGTTCGCAGAAAACACAAATCTTTCCATCAGAAATACTCTTAGATTATTCCACCAAACATACCTCATCCTGATCATGTCGGAGAGTTGGATGTTTCTCCTTTGCTTGTTCCTCCTCAAACTTTTCTTCCTGATACATCCAAAAATTTTCCATGACTTTCAATAAAAGAACTAATTCTGGTGAAGTTCCACAGATGAACGAGCCTGTAGAGTGTCGTCGTGTGGGTACATGCACAGCTCTATCAGACAGACCCGACAGGCGCTCGGGTTTCACCGGGATATCAGGATTCACCATGGGATCAACACTGCGAGTGTATCTACGTGGATCAGTAAGGACATCGTGTTCGTGCCAGTCACCAAAATGTATTCCAACATAACTGTTGTTGTGGATATTTGAAAAAGTGACATTTAAAACATTAGTGCGATCAAACATTGACTTTATCTACATAGGAAACAGCTGTGGTCACGCTGCAACTCGATCCACACTGAATTATTTAGCCAGTCTTACCTTTCTCACTCTAACCCACGATAAATAAATCATTTCAACAGGAATGGCAGAAGCAGAGAACACCATCACTATACCTGATAGTTTTATGTAGGATAAAAATCCTGTTTGGATTCATCGCCATTAGCAATACAGCTGCATCTTCTTCTTCTTCCAGATCCTCTTCCTCCATCTCACTTGTTTCCTAGCATGCTGCTCTGTTACACCACCCTCTTCCTTTTTCTCCTGCCTGATATTTAACCAACCTCAGATGCTTATCTACCAAAACATGAGGAGTTTTAAGTGCTGTAAAAGATCAGAGTACTGTCAGTACGCCATATGTAAATATTGGCAATCAATGCATTTATAGAATAATAATGACCAAAAACTTAAAATCACTCTCTCTCTCCAGTTGAACACAGGACACACACAGCTCTGACCCCCCCCCCCACATGGGCACTCCTGCACCTCTGAGATGTGGGAGTCATTTCAAGGTTCTTTATTCGTCACATGCGTAGTTATACAAGTATAAATTCTCTGTGCTCGAATTCTTCATAAAACTACAAGTGCTCGTGTGAAAAAAACAAACGATATCAAAACACGGGTTCAGTCAATGAAAGTCCAAAGTCTTGTGACCCATGTTTGATTTGTTCTGCCATAAAAGCGTGGCTGAGGAGGACGGCTGCCAAGTGGTCTTTGTTTGCACTATTACAGACGCTGTGTCAGCGCTGTCACATTTAGATCAACTGCAGGGTTTCAGGAGATTTTAGACCCGACGCATGAACTGGTTTATCGAGCATCACTCTGAACCAGTATGTATCTAATGTTTGGGATACTGCAAAACACACACACGGAAGTCAAGAGTGTGTTTGTACACAGCCGACCAGATCCTGTCCAGATCTGATAATATTTTATCAGGACCAAAGTCAGTTAATATTAATTCATATTAATTAATTTTACACAGCATCTTGTAAAATTAAGCTTTACAGTGAGACGACTACATGATTAAAACCACCAACATCATCTCTGTTAATAACAAGATTATGCGTGTATACACACACACACACACACACACACAAATCAAAAGTTAATCTGATTTTATTCTAATAGACTTATTAGAAATTTATAACAGAGAGCTCATGTTTAGAAAACAGAGGAATAAATAAATATATTTTTAAAAAATAGATCTTTTTCATTATATCTGGGCAGGACACACATCAGTCTTTTGTATATCTACGAACAGCAACAACACACTAGGTCACATGTCTCTGGTTTAAGTGGTGAGGGTCAGCAGTAAGGCGGCTGTTACACTAGTGGGAACGGACATCTCCAAAAACACAGGCACACTTTGGCAAACGGGCTCCAGATCAACCAGATATTTGAAGATTACACCAAACTGAATATTTAAAAAGTGTATTCAAAGAAACCGTGGTATTTGAAGACGTGACTTACAGTTTGGGTAAAAAACAAAACAAAGAAAAGGTTTTGACTCCGTCAGTGTTTGATGGGTGAGGATGACACGAACACAGGAACCATGAAATAATTACGGAAATTGGAACTAAATACACAATTTATTAAAAGGATCAAATCAAATCAAATTAATTTCTATTTAATATACATGTCATTATTAAATGATATTAAATAATTATTAATAAATTAATAAATAAATTAATAAATATTAAATAAATGGGATATTTCCAATTTGTAATGAATGAATGAGTTCTTTAATTCATTTGGACACACTTGGTCCTGGACTCACACTCGGGCCCACCGCCTCACTAACTCAATTCAATTTGATTTTCTTTATGTAGCACCAAATGACAACAGTCACCTCTAAGCCTTTGATGTTGTAAGGTAAAGACCCTACAGTAATAAAGATCAAGCCCTTTGGCAAAAGTGGGAATGAAAAACTCCCTTTGAACAGGAAGAAACCTCCAGCAGAACCAGGCTGAGGGGAGGGAGACGGGACTAAAGACATGCTGTGGACGAGAGCCAGAGATGAATAATAACTCAGAATTAAATGCGGATTGATGTATGAACACGTGGTGAGTGAAAAAGGGGACAGAAGGAGAAACAATGCATCATGGGAATCCCTGAGCCATCACCCTCCTCACTGCTGCCCTCACCTCCTTCTTCCTTTGGACTTCCTGTTTTTCTATGTAAAACTGCTTCAGTGTCTCTTTATTTTTCTGCAGCCAGACAAATAGAAACAGTAAAAACAGTGTAGTTTCTCTTGCCTGCACATTTGCAGTACACGTTGACCCGGTACAGTACATGAAAATAAAGGCCCCAGTAAACATCGGACACTGAGTCTACATCGGCACTGGCCATCGCGTTCTTTAACGGCATCAGGTGATGTCTAGTTTTGCTACCAAACAGAGTGATTTGCATCCCTTAACGCTGGCATCAAACGTGTGACGACAGCAGCATGATTGTAACTGCACGACCTGAAACTCAAGCCAAACCAACTAGAACGCAGATAAACCTTATTACCGTCTCTTTCTGTGGACCTTTCCACACTTTCCACAGAGAGAGACGTAATAAGGTTTACCTGCGTTAACTGGAATCAACCGCAACACAAGAACCACCGACCCAATGCTGTCAGCAGGTCTCTGTCACACAACCAAAACAGCTGCAGTGCACTGCAGAATGGAGACAGCACCCTTGGGTGTCCTGTTCTATCTGGCATCATACAATGAGGGCAGAGCCCTGGTGGACTGGGTCACTGAGTAGACTGGGATCTGGGAAGTTTGGAAGCTGTTTACCGAACTGTTCCTGAGGACCTTTGGCTGGTCTGCAGTTAAGTGTGGGGTGGTTGTTAGATGGCTATAGCCACCAGTCATCTTAACACGACTCACTGAGCATCTTTGGCACTTTTTTCCTGCAGCTGTGAACCAGTCTCAACACTACCCAAGCCTGCACTGCACGGTCTGATTAAAGGACAGGCATGCACGGCACGATGACCACACGTTTCTCAAGCTTCTCTGAATTACACCCTGCACAGCGATAACGTGCAAAAAAGTCCAAACACTTTATCTGTGATGATTTCTCGTTTTAACAGAATCTAGTACAACACACTGCACTCACTATTTACTTCCCAAATGAGTGGAGTTAATGTTGCAGCTGATCAGTGTTAATAAACAAAGAAGAAATTCAGGAACAAGCCTCACTCTTCAGTGCAGGAGTCCACTCAGCAGTCTAGCTCTTTATTGGTGTTTCAGGGGTTTCTGGGGCCTTCAGCCTGGCTCCACTCAGCCCTACACCCACCTCCTCCTTACTGACTGACTGAGCACCAGTGCCTGAAGGATGTCCGACAGGGAAACAATTCCCTCAGTACTGGAGCGCTCGTCCACCATCACCAACATTTGATTACAAATTGTTTAAAGCTCACAAAATCATTGCTTCTATCTTTGGAGCTCGTGGGGCTTATTTGCTCCAAACTAAACATGTGGCCGTTCAATTCATTTCAATCAGCAGCTGACACTTTCAGAATATTTTCACCTTAGCATAAAAGTCATTATGCAATGACACATCTAAAACAGGGACTCTGCCCTATTCTCACCCGTTAGAGCCATGCACACATGTTTTATATCATAGCTTTTGTGTTTATGTCATTGACTATAAAGATTTAACCATAAAACTGTTTACATCATTTCATGTTTATTAGCCAAAGTTGTGATTCAGAGTCATAATTTGAGCATTTAAATGATCATCAGAGTGTAGAAGACTAAATCTAAAGCACCTCCAGGTAACTTGTGCTGTGAATAAAACTGAAGCTTGACTAAAACATGAAGTTTAAGGCTTGCTGTGATTTTACTGGTGAGTTTTGCTCATTTAAAAAGCTTCTGGTTTCCCTTCAAATGTGGAATGTGTCCCCGTGTCTACGGCGCTCCCCCGGGGAGGGAACAGGGAGAATGGGATGCAGCTTTCTACCACTTTTCTACACAACTTAATTCGTTTTGATTGGATCTCGTCTCTCCAGAATATTTTTTCATCTTGTTTTTATTCTTTGATAAAATTGTCAGCAGATGGCCCCTCCCCTCCCTGAGCCTGCTGGAGGTTTCTTCCTGTTAAAAGGGAGTTTCTCCTTCCCACTGTCGCCAAAGTGCTGCTCATAGGGGGTCATATGACTGTTGCATTATTGTAAGGTCTACATTAGGGCTGCTCAATTAATCGAATTTTAATCACGATTACGATCTGGGCTTTCAACGATCATTAAAAATGACTGAGCCGATTATTAGCCCCTCCCTCATTTATCCGCGACACCTTAAAGGCCGGTCCGTGAAAATATTGTCGGGCATAAACCGTCCGTGGCGCAAAAAAGGTTGGAGACCGCTGATTAAGAGGACCCGAGGGAAGCTCGGAAAGCTAAGCAGAAGTTATTTGGAGAGTGACTGCCGTTGGTTGAAAAGAGAGTTTAAAAAAACAAACTTCAGTGGTGTTGCACACTATTTTATATTATTTTTTTAAAGTCATTGTTAACCCTTTAAAGCCGGTCAGAGCAGCACGCTCCGTTTTGCGTAACTATTTTTAAATCCCTGTAGAACCTGAACCGTGTAAGCTAGCGCAATAATTTGTTTTGCATATGAAACCGGAGGAGCTGTACTTACATCTGATGCCATCAGCTTGTCCTCGGTCACGGTTTCGTTCCACATATAGCTTTGCAAAAACTGCATAAAAAGCGCTTGCAGGAACAAAAACATAATATTCCAGAAACACGCTTTGCCGATCCGATCAGCTGTTCGTAACACTTCCCACAGTGAAATGATGCACATGCTGTTTTCTTTGCAAATTTGCATCATAGGATTGTTTTTTGTTTTTCCTGCAGTATATAAAAATTGCTGTATCTCCAAAATAAAACTACGAAGACACTCAAAATAAATTTCCTGTTGTTGTAAACTATTTTTTGCAACTTTGTGGTATTTAAAGTTTTGAGGGATAAACCTCTTAAATTTCTCCAAGTAGAAATATATGTAAACAAAACAAAAGCGATTTTCAATTTTTTTTTGTAGTTTATTGCACTTTTTTGCAATTTATGTAATTACTATGCACTTAATGCATACATATTATTAAAATATGGGCTATAACAGTTGTATTGATGTATAGCAACTTGAAATGCTCCCACAAATGGCACTACAGCATGTAAAAAAAATAATATAAGCTCTGGCGGACTTGGTTCTATAGTAGGTCTTAAAGGGTTAAATAAATATCGTCAAATAATCATGATCTCAATTTCAGTGAAAATAATCGTGATTATCATTTTTGCCATAATCGAGCAGCCCTAGTCTACATTACAATATAAAGCGCCTTGAGGCGACTGTTGTTGTGATTTGGTGCTGTATAAATAAAACTGAATTAAATTTTATCATCGTTTTGTGCATTAGTTTCCTCGATGCGGTTACATGCTGGGGCAGCAGGTTGAGGCTCGCAAATGGCCACAGCCAGTAATGTTATGGGGATGGACGTCTTTAGGGTGGTGCCACAGAGGCGCGTGTTGTCCAACATAAGGACGATGCTGGACAACACCTCCCACCCACTCCATGACGTGCTGGCCGGTCACAGGAGCACGCTCAGTGAGAGACCCGGACTACCCAAACGCACCACTGATCGGCACATTGTCATCTCATCAGCAAGGATTGGTCAAAGAAAGTGAGATTGGACATGTTGAACGTAAAAGGCAAATCAACTCTGTTTGTTCCTGATGCTCGAGTTTCATTCACATCCAAAGAACAGTTAATACTGGACAATATATAACTTGATGAATAACAGTCAGAGCTTTTGTACTTACATCGGCCCCGAGTGATGTCGGCAGGTCACATTCAGCAGTGGGGCTTAAGTCCTGCCTCATTACCCAAACAGGTTCCTTTGGCTCATCAGGTGTGTAAGGAGATCTGACTGTTCTATTCTTCACCTCCTCTATGGCCTCCTTAATGTCTTTGATGGCTAAAGATATAGCATCCCTCTTCTCCACACTGTTCCTCACTGGCTCCTTCACAGGAGTCTCAGCCTGCTGCTTGGCCGACTTCCCTCGACTGGCAGTCTTGTTGCTTTTGTGAGAGAATTTGTCCGGTTGGCGTTTTTCTTCTTTGTCTGTGGAATCTTTTGCAGCAGGATCAAAGCTTTGTGAGCCTTTTTTAGCCCCGTTAACACTGTTATCAGTATCGTCTTCTTGGTCGCAGCTGTCGACACGAGGATACGGAGCAAACTCTGCCTCCTTTTCTGGACTGTCCGACTCACCATCTGAACGTTCATCGTAGTGCCGCAGACGGGAGCCCACGGCCTCCTGCTGATGGTAATCGCCTTTTCCCGCCCCGCTCTGCAACAGCTGCAAGCCGGTCGCCGCCTGCTGTCGAGACTCTCTATCGTTTGCCACACTTGCAGAAGTTGACACTGAGGTTGGAGCGTCACATATTTCCTCATACACATGCTCAGAGAGCGAATACGTGTCATATGGCTCAGAGTACGCTTCAAGTCCAGCATCTAAACTTTCCAAGTCCTGACTGGATGAGACACAGGTTCTCGCCCCCGATTGGCTGTAGGATTGGGTGTAGACACAGTTAGAGTAGCCACCATTCAGTGTCTCCTCTGCTTTATCTTCTCTTTGGGAATTCTGGATATTAAGTAAGGATTCACGCGGCAGCATCAGGAACTGAAGAGCATAGTTAGGATGTGAATGGAGATGCTGCTGTTCAGCCTCTGCACTTTCAGTGTACTCTTCTGCCTCGGGCCGCAGCGGGAGGCTGTAGCTGTTTGCATCATCCTCGGACTCTCGCTGGGCCTCAGGCTCCAGAGACATCATCACTGGGATATCGTCTCCCTCTGCACGGTCAGTATGGGTGTGAAAGCCGCTCTCAGTACTTGCTGAGCGGGCCAGCATAGAATCCTCCCTCTCACCTTCAGCTTCCTTGGTCATCTTAGCGTGCTGCTCCCTTTCCTGTTGCGCTCTCTCCGCCTCCCTCTGCTGCTTCATCCTGTTCCTCTGTTGTTGAGTTCTGAGCCGGGCCTCACTGTCGCCCTGTCTGCGGTAACGTGTCACAGCAGGTCGGGGAATGGGCTGGATCTCGTGGGGCTTAGAAGACTGATCTCCATGTTGCAGCTCCGCGTCTTGCTCCTCCTGTGGCTTGTGGTGCTGTAGCATCCCAACTCGGCTTTCAGCATTTGCACCACTGGCCATTTCTGTTGTGACACCAGCTGAAGTCTCACAGCATCTGTAGCGCTTGTCCTGGTTGCTGTGGTTATGGGACAGGCTGGGGTGGTGTTGATGGCGAGAAGGACCATCCATCGCCTCCATAACGTCCTGAACAAACTCTGTCTTTTGGGGGTTCATGGCTGTCGGGTTGGTAAAGTGGTGTCAGAGAACGGCTTAGGAATCCATCATCAACAGAGCGAAGGCTGCTGGAAACGACTGCAATGGGTAAACAGAAAGAAAGAAAATGTGAGTAAACAAAAATGTAACAACATGAGCGAAATATGTGTCTGCTCCTACGTTCTCGCTGGAAGTGATACGGCGAGGACTTGCATGGTTAACAGGCAAAAACAGTAACTGACAAGCTAAAGATTCACACTTTTATTAAGCCAACACGTGTTAAAACTTCACTTTTCACTTTTCTCTCTTGAATCTGTACAGACCAATACTCTGTGTGGGTATCTGCTTATCTCTGAAAGAGAAGGATTGAATAGCGCCCCATCTAACAGGTAACCATACCTTAGTCTGTTTGGGACTCTTTGCTTTGGCTGTTTCTGCCCAAGTACCTGAAACAGTTTGAAGGAACTAAAAGGAGCTATGCTGCAAATATTAGCTGTCAAAATGTTCTCCTGTAACAGTAAGCATGTGTTCTATCAATACCACTTTCATCAAAGAGCCTTAAAATCCAATAGAATAAAAAAAATCTCTAATTATATAAAATTATAACAATTACATAATATAAATATAATTAAGCCACTTAAACTAAAAAGGTGCGACGTGAGTAAAAGCACATTGTATGTCCTACCACAGCTCAGTATCTTTTAAACCTTTGTTTCAGAAATATCAGAGCCAAAGTGAGTGAACATCTTTTCTACAACAATGACGTGGTACGAGGAAGCCCCTCCCCCCTCTTTTCCTCTGGTAATCTTGTCACGGAGCCCAAAGTATGCTGAAAAGAATCCAACACCACAAACAGAAAAGCACAAGAAGTTCTGTAGCCACTGGTAGGCCTGTGCGATATGACCACAATCTCATATATGACCACAATCTCATATATGACATTTCTAATCCCCATAACGATATAAATCTCAAAATAGTTTATTTTCTGTAAATTCAGTGAATCTCAGGCAACTCGACTTATGTGAAGTGTTTTCAGCTGGGAGTCGTCTGTGAGTGCCATTTACCTCGTGTTTTTATTGGAGGTCATCTGTTTGATGCATATTCAGAAATTTGATGTTACAGAATAATGTCGATCATTTCCGTTTATTTTGAAAAGTCTCAATGGGATCTTGAGCTTTATTGTGAAAGTTTACGAGGAAAATAAACAAGCGGAGGGTGGAGCCACACGATGGTTTTACCGTCGTCGTTGGTAACGAAAGTACGCATAAAAACAGACGCTTGTCCCTCCACAGTGTGGTTATTTTAAATATAAGAGAAGCCACTCTAAATCTTCCCCATGGTAACGAAAACTATTTTAAAGAGTATTTTCCTAAGTTTGAAATTGTAATACTGTGACTACCTGTCACGTTACCCACTGAGACATAAGCCTGGCCGAACTGAACATCATTACTTAAAAGTATAAATGAGTAACTTCCACAGTGTACGCACTTACCAGTGTCCATGTAGTCAAAATCCCAATATTTTAAAAAAGGAACGCATGAATAAAACTATACAGAAGCAAAAATACATTCTTAGAGTTTGTAAAGACTTTTCAGTTTCAGCATTCCTGCTCAGGCCATCAAACAGCATCCTTGTTTGAAATCATTAACAAGATGATCCACAGCCGGGTGGAAATTTCACCAACACTCCTTCAGTAGCTTTCATATGCACTCCTGTCTGGAACAACCCCAAGAAACCACTATACTGTTGGAAATGGATTAAAAAAGATCTGGAAATGGTTTCTCACGATAACACTGCTGGCATCCCAGCATTGCCCCAGCCCCATACTCGTGGATGGTTAGTTCCAGATTCCTGTAATGGGAAAATTTCCATTTTATTTACTATTTATTTATTCATTTCTTTTCCATCCCCCTCTTGGCTCACCCTTCTGGTAACCCAGCTATAAAAACACATATACACAGGACTTAATGAGCTCTGTAGAGGTTTCATTATACATTTGGTCTGCTTGTTACGTTGCTTATGTTAAATATTAGTTTTTAATTTCTTGTCTTCATGAACGCTGAAACGAACACGTATAACTCGGGTGGACAAACACAGATACTGTATGTTTATTTTCTGATTACATTTATGGCAGATCTAATAATCAGCAGTGTTTGTATTTTAAAGATGTACAGTGGCCTCTGTGAGCCTTTTCCTCTGTTCTTTAAGGACGATGATCTACATTTTAAAAATGTGTTTTCAAAGATACTTAGATAAAGTATAAAGAGACCTCTGTTAGCATGTTAAATGCTAAAGTTCACCACAGTACGATCACAAAGACTGAACTTGTCTGTCTTATTTGGAACGGTTGCCATGGCAAAGCTTTTCCTCTCTAAGAACATGGCAGGTTTAGGTGTGCAAAGTTGTATCTGGACAAACCAAACAACAGCTACAAAAACCTCATAGCAGCTGTCGAGCACGGAGGAGGAGGGGTGATGATTGAATATGATTCACTCACTGAATACCAAAGTATGATCAGATAGGAGATCGTCTATTCAGCAGCTAAAGTTTGGGCCAAAGACGCTGAGACACCAGCAAAATCTGCAACAGAATATCTGAAAAGAAAAAGAATCAAGTGTTGCAACAGGCCTACGTCCAGATTTCAGATCAATGCCATGTGTGCATAAACAAATGACTGCAAAGCTCAACAAACTGATACAACAGTGTGAAAAAGAGTAAGCTGAAATCCCTCCTCAGCAATGTGAGCGACTGACAAAATGACACAGAAAACACTTCAAACTACAAGCGCCTGTACGCACTGTTACAGGATTAGAAGCATTGATCTCAGCGGTGCAGTCCTGTGGGCACTTTTTTCTTACATAAAGATTTGACACTGTGTCTTATTTGTTATGAGATTTGTGTTTGGGAACATGAGCCACCCCGAGCTGGCCTCAGATTTCCTCCTCACGCACAGACAGCCACGCACACGTGGCTCCATGTGTGGGACTATTGTACTTTAATGTTTCCAGCATCACTTTATCTTTGTCTAAAACACTACAGTAGTCGTTCCTATGTTTGGTAGAAGTCACCTTCACCAGGAATGAAGCAAAACTACCCACATTTTCCAATTTCATCCAGGTTTTCTGAATTTTCTGCACAACCAGCAGCTTCCTGTCAACAACTACATCAGCAAAACATCTGTTTGATTTCAGCTTCTGCTTTTACAAAAGCTCAGCTGAAGTCCTGCTTTGAATGAAGCACGCAATAAGAAACCTCGAGAACCATCTACCCGTCGCACCGAGCTGGATGGACTGGTTAGCCCCGCCGTGGCTCTGCACCTGGAGACAACAGGGCCTCTATGTGCCGATTTATTCATGTCCGCTCAGCCTCACAAAGACACTGCCATTTTCCTTCACTCTGAATCCTGGTTTGACGTTTCATCTACGGAGCGCAGTTTTCCGTCGAACCACTCCTCAGTGAACAGACCGCGTAGCGAAGCTCCACAGAACAACAATAACAACAACAATAATGATGATGATGATGATGATGATGATGAGAACAACAGCCCAGCCCGGAGACGTTTGCTTTGTCCGCATCCCGGTGGGTCAGGCCTACAGCGAACAGCCCGGTCCTGAACACGAACCTGCTCACAGGAGTGATGTTGCTAAAGGATGCAGGTCCTCTGCGCTGCGGCCACATCGTCCTCCATCTTCCCTGTAGCGGTGCGTGCGTGTGTGCGCGCGCGTGCTCCGCAGCCGTTCAGCACCTCCTTCCGCTCACCGCCACCGTCACGTTACTATAAAGCACAACAAATAACGAAGTTTATGCGTTTTTAAAAGAGAACAATGTCTGGGTGAAAAAGCTTCATATAGTCACACCGGTCAATATAAAATGTATATATGAAAAATATATAAATATATACATAATATATTATAATAAATATTATAATAAATATAAATATATATATTATAATATAATAAATATAAATATAATATAATATATATGTATGAAATATATATATATATATATATATATATATATACATAATATATATATTATAATATTATTATAATATATATTATTATACACATATTATAATAATATTATAATATATAATATTTAATATATATATTTAATCAAAGAAGCTGCGCCTCTTTGTCACTTCTGTGTGTTCTCTGTGACTCAGCTGTAACACTACAACTGTAAGACCGACAGACTTCGTAACATTGATGTTTGCTTCTTCTTAGGTGCTGATGGGTGTTTATGTTTGCTGATATACTTTGTGACATTTTTGTGAACCTTTACCAACAGACTATAGATGCAAATGAGCTTTGAGCTGTTTGTGAAGCTGTGTGTGCCCAGGTGAGACAGCAGAGGTGTGGGTGAAGGTAGAGACAGCTTCTGTTTATAAGGAGAGGCGAGCAGGCCTGTCTGCGCCTGCACGATGAGTTCAAAACCAAAAAGACAACAAACTACTTAAATGAAATAAATATTAAATAATGATTTGAACTGACTAACTTCACTTGTATTTTTATTTTTTATTTTTTATTCCTATTTATTCTATTTATCCCCTTTGTATATTTTATTTATATTTGTCTCTGTATTTATATATGTGTGTATATATATATATATATATATATATATAACAATTCTGTAACTATAACTTCGGTCGTTGCTGTGCTTTTTGGAAGTCGAATTTCCCAGAGGAACCCACCCGAGGGATTAATAAAGTTCTATCTTATCTTATCTTATCTTAACATTTTATTAACACGTGTGCATGTGCCATATAAACTATATGAATTTATTATTATTGTATCACCTCTCTGCCTTTAGTCCTGTTCATTACTGTTATTAGTTGATATTGTTAGAGAGGTATGATTTGTTTCAGTGTCTAACGAGCTTCTAACAGCTTGTTGCTCCTCTCAGTGAAAATACTCACACTTTCTTTGTGTATTAAAACATTTTAATGTTAATTTTAATTCAAAATAAGTTGTATAAACAAGTATAGTTCATTTCTACATTAGAGCACAAACATGAGTGAAAGATTCATTTCCACACATAAGAAGCTCTTCAGTAACACAAAGTGAAATCAAACTATCCAGTTATGAGCTGTAGATGAATGTCAGCTAAATCAGTTTGCTCAGGAACAAATGAAACACTAAAATAAATCTCATGTTTAACGTCCACTCATTCTGTGACCATTTTCCAAACAAATTCACAAATAGGCAATGTCTTAAATTTAAAAAAGGGAATTATCTGAATCAGGATACTTTAATAATCCCTGATGAAATTCTGTGATTATAAACACAATAGACAATCTATTCATATTAATGTACAGAATTCACCTGCTTGCTGCTACTACTGCACATTCACCCAATGTATATACTACATATATACTACATATATACTACATATATACTATATATATATATATAATGTTCTTCCTCTACACCCCCCCCCCATTTTTGCACATGTCGAGGAGCGTGTCAGGCTACATTTCACTGTGTGTTATACTTGTTTAACTATGCATGTGACAAATAATAAAGAACCTTGAACCAATGAAGACAGTAACAGAGAGCAAACAGCGCCACCCTCAGGTGTGACGAGCAACGACAACACACAAAATCATGACCTGAGTCAGACCAGCTCTCCTCTGTCATTTTCCACCATAATTCTGTTGATTTCTTCTTCTTTCATTTTTCCTGTAAATTGTTGGTTGTTTTAAACATCAGTATTCAGCCTCCATAATCCATTTCTTAGATTGTTATTCATTTGCAGCGGTAACAGTAGAGGTGCACGATCACACAAGTCAATACATCCTATTTGGCAGTTTGGTCTTCTGGGACAGTCTCTCTTAAATTAAAAAGTCCGTCCTGGAATGCAGCACATGTGTGAGTGTAGTCTGGTCCCTAAATCTCTCCTGAGGTTCACTCACTTATTCTGACATGAGTTTCTAATGTAGGAGGGAGAAGGGACTGCTGTGAAGGAGTCTAATCTGGGATTAAGCCGTATGTTCCAGTCTCCTCCACAAACGACAATACCTCTTGAACCAACCAGTAAATCAAAAATATTTCTGTAAAAACGGAAATCATTACCTGCTGAGGCACATACAGCCAAAAAGCTCATTTCCCCTCCCTCAGTTTTCCCAGAAACTAGAGCATACCATCCATCCTCATCTTTAGTTTCTGCAAATGGTTCAAATGGGACTTTATATAAAATCAGGATGGCTACTCCTCATCTATGACCAGATTTGGACACTTTAGACTTCTTACTTCTGCTAATTGAGGTGAGGATCCCATTTACATTTAGAGATATTACTGTGATATTAGTTACACTTTGCACAGTTGTAATGAAATAAATGGAGCTCCAAGAAGCAAAAATATAGTTTTTATTGAAATAACAAGAATTACAAAATACATTCTTGTGTTCAGGGCTAAACACCAAACTGAGGAACATACATTGAGATTTTTAGATTTCACAATTATCTGAGAGATAAAATGCATCTGAAATATTATGTTGTTACAAACTTAGTCACTGCACAAGCGATGCGTACGATGTTGTCAGGTGTGGTAAACTCCATTGTTTAGCTGCAGGGACTGGCTCCTGTAGCACAGCGATGCCAGTTTTGAGCGTTCTCAGGTTCCACTATCCAAGCTGCTTCCTGAAAGTTGAATCTGTTGGTACCACATCACCAGCTAGGAGTTTGTGATGTGACAGTCTGTGGTCCTGTCCTGTCAATGACTGAAATACATTTAGGAAAGTTCACACAGGCAGTGAAGTCTGTATGTGTTCCCGCTCAGGCTAAATCAATCCCAGTGTGATGAATATGTGTGAGACTTTTAAAGCATGCACCCCAAACACGAATCCAAGGAACTGCACGGTTGCTTTGAGCCTGAGTAGTATGCAGGTGAGCTGCTGATAGGCTGACATTGAATATCCTCCAGGTGTGTCTTGATAAACATGAATACTGTTAGTAATACGTTGTATTCGGGTAAACCAGTAAAGCATTTATCTGCATCGTGTATGAAGCAGGAACATCTGCTGTTCGTATCGAGATGGTAAATCAAACCTCTCCGTCCTGAGATTTTGGCATTCTCTGATTGGTTGATGTCATTTACAGTCATATCGGATTGAGTTGATACACTCTGAGAGTATCTCGAAGGAGGATCAGACAGGGCACAGCGAGGTGGTCTTCTTCCTGTTGAATCTCCTGAACTAACGCTGTGTTGTCAGGCCGTCCAGATAAGCCAGCAGCGGCGTGAGCTGCTCCTTGCTCATCATTACGTTCCTTTTTCTTCCAGGTCTGCTTGAATTGAAGGCTGTTTTGTGCCCGCCTCTTCTGGGGTGACGTGTTTGAAAACAGTCGCACAGTCAGGTGAAAGGAGAACACACGGGAATGCATGATGAAGTAAAACAATGTGTTCAAGGAGAAAAACAGTTTGACCAATGTGATGAACATTTTCAAACTGTAATCCCTTTCAGTAGGCGCTGCACGCCATGCGTTAGATCCACCAACAACAAATGATTTAACCTACAGTGTCAGTCTCCTCACGCAGCTACAGTTCTGTTCCAAGCACTGAGACGTTGTCAGTTATAAAGAGCGTCCGAGCCGTAGTTCTCTGAAGCTCTTTTAAACTTTCCACTCGTTTTCAGTCCAACACTTGTATCTTTCAGGACGTTATTACTGACAGACTGTAAATTAATTGCTTTAAGAAAATAAGAGGTGGGTGGCTGCAACCAGCAACATTGTTATTGGATGACCCCAAGTGGTTATCGCGTCCAATATGGCGGACAGCTCTTGAACGACACACGCATGACGTCATGTGTAAAACCTCTATAGCAACCACGGCAGTTTGTCTCGAAACGAACTGTAATCATCGCATTTCAACTTCCTTCTCAAAAAAGAACACATCTAAACATTTGGACTTTTTTCTCAGGATGACCTGATCTGTACATTTGTATTTATTACTTATTAGCATCTAAACACACGTACGTCTTCACTTGGTCCAGTTTACTGGTGAATTCCTCACAGTCACTTTGAAACTGTTGTGGTTTTGGAAAGTAAAGCTCGACCTTCTCTCAGCATCCTGCTCATGAGGACCCGGCGCGCCCGTTTCACAGCAAGTCAGTCAGTAGAATCAAACCTGAAATCAGCCTCATGAGAACTACTAATAATGTCAGAAAGCACTTTGGGAGAAATTTGAGAGGAGATCTTATTTTAGTTTGACCCACATCTGTTAACGTGGAGCAGGAGGTCATGACCTGCAGACAGCAGGCGACAGAGACGGCGTTGTTTCCTACACTCACTGCTCCAGTCTAAACATCCTTGGGCAGGATACTAATGAAATCAAAATGAAATCAAGGATGTAAATATTTCATTTTTTACATAATGAACATAAAATAATGGACCCCCTCCCCCACACCGTATGTGAGATACATGCAGATAAATATGTGCAGTAATTACAACAGAGCGTTCAGTGGACATGAAGAGATGAGCTTTATTATCTTGTTTAGCAGATGACAGAAGCACTGGAAGATAATATACTTTCACTCCTGAAATAAATAGTAATTAAGACCACAAGGATTATTCATTAGCGAGTATCACAACAAAGTAAAAGGAGCAGGTTGAACCTCTAAAACAAACATTTCTGCATAGATAGTCTTGGATCAAAGCTCGTGTCAGCAGCTGAGCGCACAGCCTGATACGATATCACCACCTATCATCCTCCTTAGCACACGACAGAGTGCGTGACAGAGGAAAAGCTTTGAGATAATTAATGCTGTGATTATGTACAGTGTTTAGAGGTGATCACACACACACACACACACACACACACACACACACACACACACACACACACACACACACACACACACGCACGACCTTTAAAAAAGTAACAATGTGTCCAAGGGCAGAGTTATGAAACATCAGCTGTGTAAATTGAAGCTATTTGGCCTCCGTGTGTTGACACAAAGGTTTATGGTTGCTATGGTGACCATAAACTATGACAATACTGGATAGACAAGAAAAATAAGATCAAACTGCAACGTTTACAAAAGGAAAACAGAAACCAGGTTTGACAGACACACGTTGAGGATTAGTCCCTTCACAATAAAAGACGAGGCATAGTAGCATGAATCATCACTCCCAGGAGCTGCTGAAGTAGTGTTACTGACTCTTCCTTTAAACAGGTGCATTGTGTTACTTCCTTCTATGTAGCAGAGCTCTGTCAGTCAGTGCAAGCAGCTGTTTCCTAAAGCGTTGCAAACGTGAGCGTGTACGCCAAAAGTTTGCGTCCGTTTGCGAGCTGTGGTTCTGACAATGATTACGTGTTAGAGTAACAGTAACTCTTGTTATACATTAAAAAGACATAAAAACTTTGATGGACAAAAGAAGAAGAAGAATGTGTTATACTTGGTCAACGTGTCAGTGAAAAGTGGCGAGCCTTTAACTCGCTGTCACCAGGTAGATGTTAAAAAGCAAACGTAGCTGCTGGTCAAGCTCACACTCACACTACAAATCAGGCAGCTTCTGTAAATGCTTCAGATGTAAATGTCACTCTCATCCTTTCTGCTTCACACAAACCTGTATTTTCATAAATAACATAAAAGAAATAAAGTTCAGCCCGAGGAGAAACGACATCGACGGAGTGGAAGGTACCGATGACAAACCTGAACATCTGTAGCAGTCGTGTGTTTACATGGGCATTTAGCTTTTTGATTTCATTCATGTTAAAAGTTCGAATGCTATCAAACAAAAACCATCACATACACTGTGTAATTCTGTGAAACCTGGCCTCCTGCAGGTGTGAGTACGTGTGAGACTGTACCTGTCCACTTCCTTCAGTCAGAATACTTTCAGGAAATGCCTTTAAAAAGTCTTTAGGACAAGTTAAAGTTCATCGGAGCTTTAAAACTGTTTCAAATGAGGCACTGATGCGAAAATAACAACGGGGAAAAAATAGTTAATACCAATATTTTGGTCTAGATCAGGGGGTCAAACTGAAACGAGCGGAGAGCCGCTGCTGGTGCTGTCGTCTCACACGTTAGTGTTCAGCTAGGACAAAACAAACAAACAAACAAACAAATATTTCCTAAAATGTTTCGTTTGTTTTTTAAATTTCAGATCTTGTATCAGACAAAACTGCAAACTTAGCTGAAGCCTTCCAAACACACTGGTCCTCTGTGTGCGCGCACGTTGTGTTTGTATAGAACAGAATAAATAAGTGCACACAGTGTGCGACTGTCACCGACAGCCTCAGCAGGTTTGTGCTCTCTGCTCGTGTCGTCTTCATAGTCAGTCATGTTGTGCTTTTGATTTTAAACTGCGTCATGCTTCTTCTCAGTATGCGGGCCGCTGCGGCCCCGGACCGCGAGTTTGAGCCCCTGGTGTAGACCGACTACCCTCGCTAAACAAAACTACACCAATCATTTTAAAAGTGCTGTTTAATTTTCACTTGTTGCAGTTTCTAGCTGTAACAAATCAAAGTGTTGTAACAGCAGCAGCAGCAGCAGGAGCACCGGTGAATGTTCTGCTACAGATCGACAAACGTCCAAAGTCAAACATCAGGACCAATAAATGTTCATTGCTGCTCAGGTTGGAGGAGAGTTTGTGATGACCTCTGAACACAAATCAAACTTCTCTATAAGCGACTGGCTTTTTGGTTTCCTGTTACTCTAACTTTGCATCAGCTACAAAGAGAGCTGCTGACCAGTGAAGTTAAAGGGTAGAAAATCAACCGCGAGTAGTAACATGTGTAACACGTGTTACCACCTTCAGAATGGAAATCCAGAGTCAGGAGCTGTGCTTTAACCTGCTGTTACAGCTGACGCTCAGGTCAGTATTACCCGACGACTGAGGGAGGTCTAATATAAAGTAGAGCTAAGACGGAAAAGTGATGCAGTGATGATCTGATACAAGAAGAGTTTCTACAAGTCGTTAACCTGCAGCAGGCCAAAGCAAGCCTGAAGGTTCTGCAGCTTCATACCTGCTCAAGTCACTGCTTACTGTTTGCTTCACATACGTTTCTGTTTATGTGTCTATTAAAGACCGTTTCACCAGACTTCATGCTTATACAGGCTGAAAGCCGAAGCCCAGGCGAGGTGCCAGAGTCCAGTTCAGCGCCAGGACACTTCAATATGCCGGAAAGTATTTTTGGACTTTAGTCCAATGATGCCACAAACTCGTGCCTACACAGAACCTTACACGTGTATAAAGTGGTTACGCTGTGTAAGTGACTGATTCCAATCAGAAAAGATTTATGTTTGTTTGTTAAATATATATAGAAGCAGGGAAAGAAGATATGCACATGAAACCTCACACACATACAAACAACTAGAAATCTGAGGTACCTGAGGTATTGAAACACCTGAAGATAACAGTGAGCCAACAGGTGGTATGAGGGCTGATTTCCATTCTGAAGGGATACTGGCTCAGAGGATCCAGATGTTTCTGAGAAGGAACATCCAGTCCTCTCCTATTAATTGTTAGGAAACAGATTCCAAGTCCGCTGCTCAATGCCCGCTTTTCTAAACTCATCACTGGCTTTGAAGTACTGGTTGTTTAAGTCTGCACTATGTGTAGGCAAGCTGATCCTAACTCTTTGTCTGTAGGCAGCTTCAGTGTGGGGAAAGGAGGAGGTCAGCATCTCTCTCAGGACTGCAGCCCAATGACCGTATCCAACCACTTCCTGTAGGCCAGGGCAAAGTGTCTCTGCTCGGTGTTACAGCAGCCGCCCAAAACACTGCTTACAAAGCTGAGTTCAGTTGGCAGGGTGGGGGGGCAAGGCAGCAGGACGCCTCTCTTCAGTCTCTTACTATTGTGGGGGTCTGGCAGGAACAGCCCATCTACTTCCATAGGTTCACCAGCGTGCTTCTGTCCGTTCACACCGTGGCCTGCACAGCTCTGAGAGCTGATCTCTGGCACTCCTGGGTCTGGATCCGTCACATGGTTCAACTTGCAGTCGGATCCTCTGCTGTAGGAATGCTGATGCTCCCTCACCCACTGGTCCCACAAGTAAAAGACATGCCGCCTGAGAGACACGGGGGGTATATCAATATCATTATTACAAACGCTGAACATGTCTGTGCACAACGTATTTGTATAGGCTCAGGGATAAACAGCCCCAGAATGTGAAAATGTTTTAATGCAAAAGAAATATTTAAATGATTTATCAGGACAATTAATTTTTTTACTTGTTTCTCACAAACGATGTTTGCAATCAGCGACAACCTGCCACCGACTGTGCAGCAGGAACAGACGACACATTGGTTTTACCCGCCTTCCTCGTTTAAATATGACGTCTGTGTCCATTCTGCAGTCGCTGTGAACCAACAGTCTCTCACCTGTGACTCCAGAGTGTTTCATGTCCAGGGAAGGACTGGATCAGATCTGAGCAAAGGTCCATCTCCTGGTGGAAGAGCTGAAGGACTGTAGTGAAGTCAGCGCGGCCGTCTTCCTCGCCGCCCGCCTCTTGTCCTGAAGGCTCTCCGTTACTGTGAGAGCGGCTGTGTGGGCGGCTGCCCTCTGGGACTGTGCTGCACCCACGCTGGGGTGAACAGCTGGTGGAGGTGCGAGCTGGCCTCTTGCAGATTTCAGCTATTAGCTCCTTAAGGAGGAACTGGCGGTAGTGGAAGCCACTGTGGTCAGAGACATGCATGGACACCCAGAGGCGCATAGAGGACAGCTCGTCGTGGAACACCTGCCAGAATCACGACGACAAAGGTACGTGTGAAGGAGCAGAAGCTGAACATCAACAAACCAACTGAGAGATTCTCACTTCATTTATTAGCTAATCAATAAAGTTGAACGTGGGGGGCCTTGAATGGCCGTTCAACAGCTCGCAGAAAGAACAAGACAATAAGAAAATTTCAAGAAATACGTCTCTATAAGCCATGTGGTCGGGTCTGTCATTCCCCAATTCTGGGTGTCGGCACCGCTGTCAACGATGCGCGACAGACCCGACTAGGGCTGTTCGATATAAGGATATATATCGTGTGACGATATAAAAACATCTATCGTTTCATTTTACGCTGTCGTTTGTTTCGTGGTGTCGCAAAATAAACTGTTTACAGCAATATTGTGTCATGGTTCTGATGTCACTGTAGTGGTTATATTCATTTCTTAAAGTTCTCTCTTTCTCTTATATTTAATAGAACCACACTACGGACGGACAAGCGCCTGTTTTTATGCGCGACGGTAACACCACCGCCTGTCCGCATGTTTATGTTCCAAATAAACTTTTCACAATAAAGCTCAAGATCCTGCTGAGACTTTTCAAAATAAACTGAATCACGTGAAAGATGCAGATTATTTACGGATGAGAAGCAAAAAAGAGCCGCCAGGTGCTAAAAAATAAAGCTTAGACTCAAACATTAGAACAGGCTTTTCCCCGCAGCACGCCGTGTAATAAATACTCACAAAGAAAACGGCGCCGTTACAACTTATGTCTAAAAATGTATCGTTTCATACATCGTTAAAACACTCGACTCCAGCTACACGACGCACAGCTGGAAACACTTCATGCAAGTCGAGCTGCCCGAGATTCACAGAAAATGTTACATTGTTGCGATTTATATCGTTACCAGGACGATAGATGTCTTATATCGGGATATGAGATTTTGGTCATATCGCTCTAGACCCGCCCACATGTTCACACTTTTCAGTCCACTTCTTTATTGCGGTTGTCGACGTACGCACGCCGCTGCAGCTTTTCAGTGGGCGTGCATATTATTAACGTAACTGCTGCAAAAACACTTATGTTATGTTAAATGTTCGTTCCGCGTGACTTTTCTCCCAGGTAACTTGCGCACCACACTTTGAGAACCACTGGTTTAAAGACAGAAACCTCCCTTACTCATGTAGTTACACAGAGTTCCTCTGTGATGACTGTGCCAGCTGATTTCAACCATGAGTGCTACATGACATCCAGCTGGGATCATTTTGATTCATTTAAATTTCTTAGCGAGTGTTTATTTAGTTACACCACATTATTTGCACAGCAGCTCCACTTTTATACGGCCAGGCATCAGTAATATAACTACATTAAATAAAAAGAGAGAACATGTGTGATGAGGGAAGAAAATATTCTAATTACTGCTGAAAAGCTAAATGAGTAACTGAAATGCTACCTTGACATTGCCCCTGGCCATGTGCTGCAGCACCCAGATGCGGTGTGACCAGGCATTGTAGTTGCTGGGATAGCGGCCGGCTGCGTCAGAGCACACCTTCATCTCTTGGCGGAGCGTCCTGGCCAAGCGGTCACCGAGCTGCTCGTTTCTCTCAGCGTCAGCCTGCACTGCTTCAGCCTGCTGCTGATTCTTATTGTGGTCCAAAGTAGAGACCTGATTCAGGACCTGCTGCAGCACCCAGCGTCTGCAGGAAGACACCAGCCGCTGGGTTACAAAGCTTCACTCACTCTGTACACCGTTACTGCTTTTACAGGAAGAACAGCATCCCACATGAGCCTCGGTGCTCGTTGTAAGCCTTAGAACATCGTTGTTGTTTTTCAGCGGGATTAAAACACCTTTCTCCACCTAGCAATGATCTCAGGAAATCTATCACCAGTCATTTACATCGACAAGGTCTGAATGCAGCTGCCCTCAGCTCCCGGAGCCAAAATATTCCCTGTTCAGCCTACAGTGTTTAGCACAAACAGTGCTACTGTTAGAAAACTGTTGAAAATAAAGTGTAGTCTAAGAGGAGTTTGAATAGCTCCCCACACAAAGAAAGCAGCTCGGAACATCTGAGTGTTTACAGCAGGAGAAGCGTAAGCGGCTTTACCGATGAATCCAGGTCTCTGGGCTCTTGGGAAATTTGGTCAAAGCCAGCTTGCCCAGGTAGAGGTCCTTCTCTGGGTTAAGGACTCCACACTGCAGTAACTCCTTCCTGCAATAACAAGAAAGCACGATGACAGTAAATCCATCAATATAAAGACTATCACCCACAGATTCAGTTAGAGCACATGCATGCTGTGATCTCTTATCAAAGATGGTTTCTGACACTCTGCAGAGCAACGTCCACATTTTGTCTCCATCATTCGTTTTATCTTTTAGGTCATTTCGAGGGGACGACTCTGATCGTGCTTTAATTCTGACTCTTCTAAAAAGCAGGATGTGCTTAAGTAAGACCATCCGTGACATCCCATAATGGACATGATCTAATGCCTGTGAATAAATATAAAAATGGTAACTGTTGCACCAGACTTTGATGAGCTGCAAACAGGAAAATGATTTTTGTTCACGTTTGGTTTAAATGAGTTGAACAAACTACAAATGTGTCTCTGTTACAAACAGATGGTCACACGGTCGGTGTTGATCTGAAAGTCTGACACATGAAACTCTGGAGTTTGTTTCTATCCTGGAAAACTATAAAGAGATGACAGGAAACAGGAGAGTGAAGGCATGCAGCAGTTTCAAACCCAGGCACCAGGTTAGGCCTGCACCCCGTTTAACCAGTATACTGATAATGGTCACATAGTAACTGGACTGGTACTCTAGAGCCTTTCTACTCAGATGAGCACTCAGCGCACTTTGTACTGCGAGTCACACTGACCCATTACACAAAGACGCACACACATCACTCATCTATTCTTAACTTCTTTATGAAAGCCACAGTCCATCCATACACATATCCAAATATGCTCCATCCATGTACTCCGATGGATGCGTCGGTGGGTTGGGCATCTCGCCCAGGGTTACCTCGATGCTGACTGGACGAGTCAGGAACCAATCTGCTGACCTTCTGATTCGTCGACACACCACAGCCGCCCCAATCAGACACAAATGTATCACAGTTGAACTGTTAAAAGCATTAGCTTTGTTATGTGTGCTGACAGATCCTTACATCCTGACACTATTCATTATTAGTATTAGTGGTACGGACACAGTGGGATAACGCAGCAGTCAGGAGGATGCCAAACTGCCAGGATTGCCTAAGGAAAGAAAGTGACTGGACTCTCTAAACAAAGAAGCTTCTTCAGTTCTAAAACCAGGCGGTGGAGAGTCCCAGTATTTAATCCCTAGTGGGGATTGTTCCTTTTGAGGGTCGTTGGAACACTATTGATGATGTGCCTCGGTGTGAAAGAAGGTGTGCGTCATTATCACTGCCTCACCCCAATTTGTGACCCACTGAGCTCACCTGACAGACGACGTGAGTGGAGTCTGGTTTCACCTGAGACCTCTGCTGTTAGCTAATGTTACCTGACATCAAGAAAACCTTCCTGTGTGACAGGCAGGGAAAAGATGAAAGGAAAGCATCGCTCTCACTATAACCACGTTTATCAGAACATTCATCCTGTACCTGACATTCCACGCAGTGGTGAAGTCTGGGTTCAGCAGCAGCAGAGTGCAGGTGATGTCCACTAAAGCTGGGACAGAAGGAAACACAGGATGTTGCTTCACTTTGATGTGGAAAAAACAGGAGCATAAAACACGTTTAAAACTAAGCCGGACAAAACAAGGAGGTCATTAACTGACCATGACTGGAAGCTCAAACCTTTATCAGCTTTAAAATAAATGCATTAAATAAACAAAACAAATGTTACAGACTACTTTTACTCCACCTCTGGGATCGCTTTTGTTATCGAGCTACCTTCTCTGTCCAGCCAGTGCTTGCGTTGGCGGTACAGCAGCAGCTTGTTGTGGACGTACGGCAGCAGGAATTTAACACACCAGCTTTCCACACCAAGCTTGTTCTCCACCAGCACTATGGGACTGCGGTTGTAGCGAGCCTCTGGACACGGGATCACACCGATCTCATCACTGAGGGAGCAGAGAGTGACAATGAGGGTGAACAAGGGAAAACGTTACAGTAACCAACCAGTCGAAAATTAGGAAAGACCACAATTAGATTACCACCATATCAACCAGTGGACCAAGCAGCAGTACCCAAAGTAATGAGCAAACAAAAAAACCTTTAATGAACTTAATCTGCTGAAATTTGACTTTTCAAAAATGTAGAAAAACAAAAGTTGGAGCTGAAGCTCATCAAACTGAAGCAGTGCTGAAATAAACGCAGTACGACAGAAACATGGCAACCTGCCACACAAGGTCATGTTGCAGTACATCAGCTGAAGCTTCGACAGCCCAATCACATCTCCCAGCTTACATGTAACATGTGGTTAGTGCTGTGAGATCTACAGAGCTGTCACCGTGCAGCGGCTTGTTTGGGATCCATCTCTGTTATAACAAACAATAACATACTGCTGGGACAACATAGCAATCAATACATCACAGATATCTGACACAAGGTCAAATTCAGGTAAGTTATTAGATGATTAATGATGTAACGATGGATCCTGTACACATCTGTAGCCGTTTAGAGTCGTCCATTTAAAACACACTGGATAGTTCACTTTGTCACTTCCAAGAAATGATCTCATGTTTTCTTTCAAGTTGCTTATTTCTGATCTTGTACACTTTGGGGGGGTGTTAAACATACTATGTCACCACACTGCCGGCCATGCCTCTCCAGTGTCCTTTGCTCAAAGTTTGTGCATCATTAAACGAACACCGACGTTCATGCTGAGCTGAAGTGTCTCCACAGACACAAACTACAGTTCACGTTCATCAGCAGTCTGAATTTTAACACGGTTATGTAGTATTACTAAGTCCTCGCTCCACCTTCCAGAATTATTTTTATTTCTGGAAGCATGAAACCAGAGTGGCTCGCAGGTTTCAAAGCTGGGCAGAAAATAAAGGGTGTGATTTCAGAAGCACCCATATTTGAATTTCTGTGGTTCATCAATCATATCCAAGACTTTTGGATGGGACATTAACTGTTCAAGATTTTTTTTCTTTTTAGAATCAGTAATGCAAAAATCCATTTAGTTCCACGTGTGTCGTTTCGTAGTTTTGATGTTTTCAGCGGCCGCAGTGATGCGGATGCTGCACCGGTCCGTCGTGGTGAAGAGGGAGCTGAGTGTAAAAGAGAAGCTCTCAATTTACCGGTCGATCTACGTCCCTACCATCACCTATGGCCACGAGCTGTGGGTAGTGACCGAAAGAACGAGATCGCGGATACAAGCGGCAGAAATGAGCTTCCTCCGAAGGGTGGCTGGCCTCTCCCTTAGAGATAGGGTGAGAAGTTCGGCCATCCGGGAGGGGCTCAGAGTAGAGCAGCTGCTGCTCCACATCGAAAGGAGCCAGCTGAGGTGGTTCGGGCGTCTGACAAGGATGCCCCCTGGGCGCCTCCTGGGTGAGGTGTTCCAGGCATGTCCCACCGGGAGGAGGCCCCGGGGCAGACCCAGGACACGCTGGAGAGATTATATCGCTCGGCTGGCCTGGGAACGCCTTGGTATTCCCCTGAACAAGCTGGAGGAGGTGGCTGGGGAGAGGGTGGTGTGGGCTTCTGTGCTTAGGCTGCTGCGACCCGGCCCCGGATAAAGCACAAGAAGATGGATGGATGGACAAAACAAAGAAAGACCTTAAAATTTTCAGAGAATTTTAATTTATAGAGCTGAATAGGTTCTCTGCAGTAATCTCAGAAAGTCTCTGAAAATGTCATAAAACTGTCTAAACCCGTAAAAAGAGAAAATCCTAGTAATACCTTAGTAGATCAAGGTCTTGGGACCTGTTTAAAGTTTGAATTCCATCTCTAGGTCAAAGTATGCTGAACTAGTTAAGCTTCAAAATACTGGAGGTGTGAAGAGCATGTGAAGAAGATATTCTCCATTTATTTGGATGGAAAATATATATAAGTACAAAAGTTACACAAAAGTAAAAACAGTAATGTCTTGATGCACGTGCAATCATCCAAGTAAATCAATCTCCAAAGGTTGATTCTGTTCACCTGGACGTAGCGTTTTGTGGGAGAAACGTTTCGTCATCATCAGGTGACGTCTTCAGTCTCAGCTGACTGCAGGTTTCAATCTTATAAACAGCACATTTGCATAATGACTGAAACCAGCCCTGAAGGAACAATGGGCTGGGAGGGCAGTTGCGTCATCATTATTATTCACATGACCATTGATCAACAACCACCGATCAAAGCTCATTGATCAATGGCCATGAGTCCCATTCACAGAGAGGTGTGGAATGGCTGCAATCACAGCATTGTAAGATGGTGACAGATGTACCCTTAGGCCCCTCCTCGATTCCTCAGCATAACCATGTATAATATCCACAACACTTCGTGGCTCAAGAGTTGGGAGTTCACCTTGTAATCGGAAGGTTGCCGGTTCGAGCCCCGGCTTGGACAGTCTTGGTCGTTGTGTCCTTGGGCAAGACGCTTCACCCGTTGCCTACTGGTGGTGGTCAGAGGGCCCGGTGGCGCCAGTGTCCGACAGCCTCGCCTCTGTCAGTGCGCCCCAGGGTGGCTGTGGCTACAATGTAGCTGCCATCACCAGTGTGTGAATGTGTAAAGCGCTTTGGGGTCCTTAGGGACTAGGAAAGCGCTATACAAATACAGGCCATTTACCATTTACCAAGAAGAGGTTATACACACACAATACGGTAATATTATGTTGAAGCACAGTACGTATCACTCCGCGAGGCTCCGCCTACGATAGCCGTAACGCTCCCACAATCCATCAAGCGGTGCGGCTTCGTAGCTTTGCAAAGTCGTACTGAAACATTTGACAGATTTTCGAGCGCCGTGCACATAAAATCGTTTCGAGGTCAGTAAACACAACCAGAGTTCATACATAAGGCACACGGGATTATAAGGGGCTCTGTCGACTTTCAGAAAAATCAAAGGATTGATTTTAAGTGCGCCGTATTTTCACACGGTAATAATGACGGCCCACTAGCATGCTCTACCAAAAATAGTGCTCTGACGGACGAAAGCTAAACCAGTTCCACACCAGTGAAGCTGCAGCATTTTAACAAACCAGTTCTGGTTCATTGTTTCATTCAACGATCCACTTTTGCCCTCCTCATTCTGCGTCGCCGCCATGTGCGTATGAAAACAAAGGCACTGCGCGTTTTACCCATATTCTATCGCCATATTTCATTTTCTTATCGATGCCCAACATTATACTGGTATCACCGTGAACAGTATGATATGGCCCAGCCCTACTGCTCACTGCGTACGACTCTGGATACTACAGTACAGTATCCAGAGTCGTACGTAGTGAGGAGGTGAAATTATTAACAAGATAATCGACCTCTGTTGGAGCAGCGTTCAGATAGCTGCTCTGTGTTATGCACAAAAACAACATTGGTGTATTTTATTTATGGAGCATTATTATTTAATAAATTAAACAAATTTGCATCATAGGATTGTTTTTTCGTTTTTCCTGCAGTATATAAAAATTGGTGTATCTCCAAAATAAAATTATGAAGAGACTCAAAATAAATTTCCTGTTGTTGTAAACTATTTTTTGCAACTTTTTTGTGTTTAAAGTTTTGAGGGATAAAACTCTTAAATTTCTCCAAGTAGAAATATATGTAAACAAAACAAAAGCGATTTTCAATTTTTTTGTAGTTTATTGCACTTTTTTTGCAATTAATGTAGTTACTATGGACTTAATGCATACATATTATTAAAATATGGGCTATAACAGTTGTATTGATGTATAGCAACTTGAAATGCTCCCAAAAATGGCACTACAGCATGTAAAAAAATAATATGAGCTCTGGCGGACTTGGTTCTATGGTAGGTCTTAAAGGGTTAAATAAATATTGTCAAATAATCGAGATCTCAATTTCAGTGAAAATAATCGTGATTATCATTTTTGCCATAATCGAGCAGCCCTAAGCAGCGGTAACGTTTGCACGTCCTCTCCCGTTAATGCGGCAGGTAAATAATCAACAACAGTGCATATTATGTTAGCGCGATCTGCCTTATTACAAACCTGCCATTACTGTGCATTTAGTGACCATGATGAGAGACACAGAGTCTGGCTCAGATGCTGGCAGTTGTCGCTGCAGTCTGCCGGTAGCGTCTCCTTTCAGGCCGGGATAGACGAACGTCACCAAGCAGTGACTCAGTTTGTGGTCAAAGGCTTGCACCCGTTTGCCACAGCAGATGATTTTCAGTAAGTGAATGTGTTTAATTGTAGGCAGGGACATTACTGGATATTCTTGTGTAATTGCTACAGAATAATTTATGTTATACTTTGTTATTGCTACAGAAGAATATTTATTTTATTATTTTACATTTACAATGTTTTTCCTGGGAACCCTGTGACACCCCATTGAAGAGCCGTATGCTGTGGATCTCTTAAGATCTCACTGCTGGGTTTGTAAGGCCATGTTACTCCTACATTTCTATCTTGTTCAAAGAGAAGATATAAAACAAAGTTCTGAGCTAATCGACCTTAGTGTTCTCCTTTTTAAAAAGAATCGATAAAGAATCGAATCGTTAAACAGAATCGAAAATGGAATCGTGAAAATCGTATCAATACCCACCCCTACTTAAAAGTGAACCAAACACATCCAAACTGAGGGGTTCTTCTTCCCCCAAAGCAGCTGAAAATCTGTGGTTATCACACTAAACTAGAAGCTGCAATGCTTCATCGAGCACATTTTAAAAATCCTTGTCTCAAATTCTGTACTTTGATATCTTATTTAAGCCACATGTCATTTTACACACATTTTCGCAGCATGTCAAAAAGCCACACTTGTTCCTGTTGTCACCATTAAAACCTTTACTGGGAAGAATCAGTGCGAGTCCTTTTAAAACATAGCAAATTCTAAACCAGTGAGTAGTTTTGAAAGCCCTAATTTTTTCCTGTTGGGGATATTGATTAGTGCTCATTAATAAGACAAAAGTATCAGATTACTCGATTAATCGACAGAATATTTGATTGCCAAAATAACTGATAGCTGCAGCCTTAAAGTTCTTAACATACTATCACACAGGATCGACCTGACATCACGTGCTTCTCATAGCATGCAAATCTTCGGTACCATCATAAACAACTGTTAAGCATCCCAGTTCAGTCACCGGCGAAATAAACAATAACACCATTAATGAATCAACATGATCGGGATGTCGCATTTTCAAAGCTGCATGGCTCAGCTCGCTAAAGTCGTGAAATATCCCGCTGATGCATGTTTTAAGTTATTTAACTGTAAGTAAACAGTAATCCCCACGACATCGTGTCTCACGCACTGAACAGAACAAACAAAACTAAGTGTCTAAATGTGAACTTCATCTAGACAGTTCCGATTCCAGGTAATAGTCCACGCCCATAATTTGAACCCTGAATCAGCCGTGGCCGAGCCTTGGAGCCGCTGCGTGTGAAACAGGCCTGCGGGCCCAGCGCAGTTTGTTCGCAGCCGACTGTACTCACATGCTGGGGTTCTTCTTGAATGCATTCGCGATGTCTTTGACAACTCTCTGGACCAAGACGTCTACCTCCTCCTCCGACTCCGCCATTTTTAGAGCACCGTCTTCTTCTGCTGCTTCTTCTTCTTCCTCGTTGTTTTTATTGGCGGTTAGCAAACAACGAATTGGTGCATTACCGCCGCCAACTGGTGTGGAGTGTTGACCAAATCGCTGATTCCAAACCTGTTCTCGTATTAACTCTTGTGCCCCTCCGATCATTTCTATTGTCCATTAATGCTGTAATTACTGTTCTATTGTGATCATTATTCGTACACCATGATGAGATGTTTCCATTTCCATTCAAATAGAAATGAAGTTCATTGGTTCAGATGAAAGCCTTTTGCATGGGTTGATGTTGTCCTTTCTATTCCAAACTTGGACTAATCTGTATTCTAACTGTTACACACCCTCCTCCCTGAACCTCACCTCTGCATACACTGCTATATCCTCCGACTACAAACAGTTGGTTTGAGACAAGTTTCCTGAATACAGATCATTCTGGTTTCATGAATCCTTTAAATTCTTGTTCATTTGCGATTAAACGTCGAGCTTTCTTATGATCCTCGCTCCTGATGTCCTGGCTCCCTCCAGTCCTTTGTTAATATGTTTACACCAAAGATCTTCTCTGTTCCTTTGTTTATCATTTTGATAAATGTACTCGAGCTGCACAGTTAATGACAACTAACAACAACATCTTCTCAACTGTAACTGTAGATTCTGTTTTCCCACTCTGCGCCCAGGGTCAGGTTGAATTTGGCTGAACACTCGTCTCTCTCCCTCTCTGCGCTTGCACTGCCCTCACAGCATCAGCAGAATGAGGAGGCCATCCAGCCACCAACCAGTTTATGCCAAACTGCCCTCCCACAGCACCGACTCCTTTTTCTTGGTTGGTAAATATCAAAAAAGGTGCATTACTGCCACCCACTGGTTCGACTATTGAATAAACTCTCGTTCACAAAGACAAACAAATAAACAAAAAACAAAACAAATAAATCAAACTACAGATTTTACTCAAAACATTTATCTGTCTTTAAAAAAACAAATATGTAAATGTGGCCTGATAGTTTTATTTCTCGTGTTCTTTTAAAATGGATATGACCCAGTTTCACTTTGACATTATTAAGGTTTTTATCAGCTGCCTCATATTTGTGACAGTGCAGGTACACTATGGTGCCGTCTTCTGCAGCGCAGTCACATTTCCCCGTACGTGTTTCCTTCGATTTGAAACAGCTGTGATATCGTCGTCTCCTCTTTCTGTTCCTTCCTGCACCTTTTCTTTCTTCCTCCCACTGCTTTTGGCACCTTTCCTTCATCTTCTGCCTTTTTTAATTCAATTCAATTTTGTTGTTATAGCGCCAACAACAGTTGTCTCAAGGTGTCGTAAGGTGAAGACTCTACACTCGCACCCTTACTACACCTTTAATCTCTGTCCAACTGAAAAACGTTTTGGTGGCTTCATCTGTGAGCTTCTCTTCTGTTATGTGATCATCATAATGTGATGTTATTAAACTGCAGGCCCTGTTATACTGTCTCTGTCTGGCCTGCTGAATGAATGCACAGTAAAGCATATGAAAGTACTGCTGCACCAGCGTTAGAGAAATGATCTGTTTATTATTCACGCTGATTGTAGTTCATACTTTTAACTGTTGTGATTTATTCTGATCTTTAATCATCACAAACATGACGCATCTATAATGAAGCGACTGTGAGTAAAGCCCAGTCCTTTATAGAGCCTGGTTAGGTTTACTGTGTCATCAGGACCTGCTCTTAAATCAAACAGTGTCCACTGCAGGTTACAGTGATGGGGAGCTGAAGCCCATTTTAAAGGAGTGAGAGAATCACTGTTTTGATCAGTGTAACTATTTTTAATGACTGTTGTTGCAAATGATCCACATTTTTGTGTTCACCTGTCTGTACTGAATATTATTATGTGATGTATATGTTGTGATGATTTTAATCTCAGTGAGGATTTTACCTGGATAAAGGACAATGAAAAAAACAAATGCTCCACATTTTTGTGTTGACCCTGCCATCCAAAAGAAAAACAATGATAAGATACGAAGTGCGACGTGAGCTGTGAAGTTCTTATTTTATAAATACAGAAAAGGTTTACAGTAGACATTAACATGCTGTAACAGACCGTTCTTAATGTTGTTTGTGGTTTTAAAAAGTGTGTTTTGTCTCAGGTCTTTGATTAAACACTACAGACTGTTTTAGTGCAGACAGCAGAAAAGAAACGAAAAACATGAACAGAACTGCACAGCAGTATATTGGCAAACTTGGAGTTTTTTAGTATTACACTCCTATAAACATAAAGACTGTAAAGATATTATATTTTTCATGTTCAGATATTATTTTAAATTTGATATTTTTTTATTTGTGGGGGTAATTTATTTAATCCTAGAATGCAATTAATGTAGATCTCCCTCCATCTCTTCTTTGTCCCAGCTGCTGAATGGATCGTGTGTGTTGAACTTCAGACTTTCACAGACTTGGATCTTATAGTAGAAACAATGAGCTTTGTCAATTTTGTTAACACTGAAGGACTAATTAGAACAGAGAGAGGTTTCATTTTGAATTTGTTAAAATAAAGCAGGTACTATTTTCCCTTTATTGCGTTTATGCTCGTTGTCTTTCATTTTCAGAATTACCACGGGCTTAACCTGGTTAAAGGAAACACACTTTTGTTACACACACTGCTGTCCATGCATTGCCCTGCAGAGTTTTATGTGATAATTAAAATGTTCAGATCAGTCAGAGTGGACACTAAACTGTGTTTAATTTGCAAGCTTGCTGATAGAAACGAGGGTCATGAGTTCCACCTCCTGCATGCTTTCCCTGGGTGCCAACAGTCTCCTCATATATGTTCACACTGGACACTGTGAAGACTCCACTTCCTCCACAATGAATACAGTTCATTTGTAAAAACTACACAACTACAACTACACAACTCATTCAGATAAGAATATTGATCTTTCTTTTCATGAAAACTAAAAAAGGAAGTCACATGTTTCTATTGGTGAAACACAAGCGCTCGCTTTGCAAGGCTGGAATAAACCAGACATATTACAGCTTTATGTGCAGTTCAGCATTATGAACGGATTGAAGATCTCACAGACCACCACAGACCAGACTGTGACAGCTGCTGCACACCACATCTGTTCATCATTCCCGCCTCACCACTAGGTGGTGATGTGGTGACAGCTTATCTCATTTCTTTGCCCAAGTGCCCCAGACCTATGGCTTCAGGTCTAACAATATCACAACATCCATCCATCCATCCATCCATCCATCCATCCATCCATCTTCATCCGCTTTATCCGGGACCGGGTCGCGGGGGCAGCAGCCTAAGCAGAGAGGCCCAGACCTCCCTCTCCCCAGCCACCTCCTCCAGCTTATCCGGGGGAATACCAAGGCGTTCCCAGGCCAGCCGAGAGATATAATCTCTCCAGCGTGTCCTGGGTCTGCCCCGGGGCCTCCTCCCGGTGGGACATGCCCGGAACACCTCACCCAGGAGGCGCCCAGGGGGCATCCTTGTCAGACGCCCAAACCACCTCAGCTGGCTCCTTTCGATGTGGAGCAGCAGCGGCTCTACTCTGAGCCCCTCCCGGATGGCCGAACTTCTCACCCTATCTCTAAGGGAGAGGCCAGCCACCCTTCGGAGGAAGCTCATTTCTGCCGCTTGTATCCGCGATCTCGTTCTTTTGGTCACTACCCACAGCTCGTGGCCATAGGTGAGGGTAGGGACGTAGATCGACCGGTAAATTGAGAGCTTCGCTTTTACACTCAGCTCCCTCTTCACCACGACGGACCGGTGCAGCATCCGCATTACTGCAGCTGCAGCCCCAATCCGTCTGTCGATCTCCGGCTCCCTTCTCCCATCACTCGCGAACAAGACCCCGAGATACTTGAACTCCTCCACTTGGGGCAGGAACTCATCCCCGACCCGGAGTGGGCACTCCACCCTTTTCCGGCTGAGAACCATGGCCTCAGATTTGGAGGTGCTGATCCTCATTCCGCTGCTTCACACTCGGCTGCGAACCGCTCCAGTGCGAGCTGGAGGCTCCCACCCGATGAAGCCAGGCTGATAGGCTGATATCACAACATCAGCCTTTAAAGTAACTATATAACAGTGGTCTGTAGTATTCATTTTACATTTGTGCTTTTGCATCATTGGCTGGTTGCTGCCTCTGATCTCAGGGCACAGTCAAGTTCAAAAGTGTTTTAAACATTAAACATTATTTTGCCATTTGCCTCAGTGTATCACCACACTGGACTTTCAATCAAACAAACAACATCTGACTAAAAACTTTAGACTATCAGCTTTGATTCAACATTTTGTGAAAGTGTAACTTGAACACAGGGTTTGTAAAGGAGTGCTTCTTGGATTCATCACTGCTTGTCAGAGGTGCTCTTTGGAATGGTTTTAAAAAGACACGTTTCAGACGCGTGTTACATGTGTGTTACTATTTAATGTCAAAGGTTTAGTTTGAATATTTAGAAGTCATGTTCTGTGAACAAATGCACACACAAGCCACATTTGACTGGTCTTCAGCTACCAGTGACACAGTTGTGTAGGTCTGCCTGGTTACTGGTTTGGGGTTGGATGAATAATGGGACTTGGAAGGTCAGGATGCTTCTTGAAATGCACGTGTGGATGTGTTGAATGTTCAGGATATTACAGATATGTTGTAAATGTTGTTCATTTTTATGGAGTCGAAACAGGGTTTGTGCCAAACTGCAAGACTGCACAATGTTATGTTTCACTATTTTGTAAAATGAATGTGTCTTTTCTGAACATTAATGTTTTATTACTTTTCTTCCAGCTTTGTTTTAAGGTTTTGCTTTGGGGCTTTTTTTTTTTAATAAAAATTACATTTGGAGAAACGTAATTATTTATATTAACAAATGAATACAAGTAGTAATAAATACAGTGTATATGTAAGTTAACTTAAGATATTTGTATATATTTAAAAAATTAAAAATTCCCAGCACACCCCTGCGGGCGGTCAATCTCCAAGCTCGGGTCTTCTACCAGAGGCCTGCGCAGTATCTTAGCTGTTCCCAGGACTGCGCTCTTCTGGACAGAGATCTCCGATGTTATTCCCGGGATCTGCTGGAGCCACTCGCCTAGCTTGGGAGTCACCGCACCTAGTGCTCCGATTACCACGGGGACCACCGTTACCTTCACCCTCCACATCCTCTCGAGCTCTTCTCTGAGCCCTTGGTATTTCTCCAGCTTCTCGTGTTCCTTCTTCCTGATATTGCTGTCATTCGGAACCGCTACATCGATCACTACGGCCGTCTTCTTCTGTTTGTCTCTCTCTATATAATATATATGTATATATTTATATTATAATTATTATATATATTATAATTAATTTTAGATCACTTTAATAGTTAATTGCACTACTGCGCTCTCAGAATAAAATACATTCCCATGATCGACGGTTGTTTGTGTTTGTGCAGGAATGTGGTAGTGAACCGGAGCAAGGTCACGAAACAATAGCTCTCACAGAGATGCTGCCTCAGACTCATGAAAGTGGGTAACAGGTCAAGGTGTGTGTGTGTGGCTAAGTCTAAACCACGCCCCCTTCTCAACAGTTTTTGACCAATCAGATAGATGCACATTCTCTTTTCTAAGTATGGGTACCACTAAGGTAGAGGGATCTCTGTGCCGGTAGCTGGCTACAGAAAACTGTGGTTTTCTAACCAAAGGGAGATCCATGTATATCATAGGTGTCAAACTCTGGCCCGCGGGCCAACTTTGGCCCGCAGCCTAATTACATTACATGGTATGGTACAGCCTAATTACATGGTATGGCGAAGCCATACCAAATTATTATTAGAGCTGGCCTACTGGTATTATACAGCTAATATATATATTGTTTAGTATTAAGCTTTGCTTGTTCCACATTCAGTTTTTCAGAAAAACTTGTTTGAGTCCATAAGAAAAGATTCATTCTTAAATCTGGAGGAAGATTTTTTTTCCAATAAATATTAACATTAGCCCGCGACTTTGTTCCAGTTTTGAATTTTGGCCCACTGTGTATTTGAGTTTGACACCCCTGATGTATATGGTCTTGATGCACGTTCAATCATCCAGGTCAGTAAATCTCCAAAAGTTGATTCTGTTCATCTGGACGTTTTCAGTGGAAGAAATGTTTGGTCACTCGCTCAAGTGACGAAATGTTCGCCATCTTACAAGTGTCTGACTTTGATTTATATCTGCTGCCTGAATACAAATTTCTCTTTTGAATTGCAAGTCATGCATTTGTAGCTGTATATTTGCACTCTTTCCTACTTTGTACTGTTGGACAATAACTGACCTGGTATATGCAATTAATGTAGATCTCCCTCCATTCCTTCTCTTCCACTTATTAACTTAGAAAGTGAGCCGAGAGCACGAACTCAGGGTGTTTAACGTCCCAGCGATGAGCTGCTCAGAGCCACAACCTTAACCTCCGAAGACCTGAACTCTTCCACGGCAGCATTTTTAATTTCTCTTTGATATTTGGGCTGATTGGGACCCGATGAATGTAGAAACAAAGAATTACCAGATGTTTTTTCTTTTTTAACTTATTTTTGTTTCTAAGAAAGATGAGATCCACATATGAGGATATTCGTTTAAAATGTCGATAGAACAGTAGCAGCATAACGTCCTCGTGAGTGGATATCAGGCTCCTGTAGAGCAAAATTGAGTATTTTGGTCTAAATAACCCAAAATGTGATGTCCACATATGTGGACGCAGGTCCTAGGAGGTTAAATAGTTCTCATTCATTCATCCAGTTCAGGATGGGGGGCTGGAGCCTATCCCAGCTGTCATTGGGAGAGTGGACAGGTCGTCAGTCTGTTGCAGGCCTAACACACAAAGAGACACACAACCATTTACACTCACATTCACAACTATGGCTCATTTAGAATCATCAGTTACTGTAACCCAACCCCACTAACTGCCTGTTCACTGTGGGAGGAAACCCGAGTACCCGGAGAGAACCCACGCAGACAACATGCACGCTCCACACAGAAAGACCCCGGCCTGAAGGTGGATTCAAACCCAGAACTCTGTTGCTGTGAGGCAACAGTGCTAACCACTGCACCATGAACTCATATTTTATTTACTGTATAACATAGTAAACATATTGTTGTTTCAACAAAAACAAATGTATGATTTGAAGAAAAACATTAGTTTTTGTGAATTTGATGGCAGCAACACAGCTCAACAACCTGCAACAGGACCAGTGTGATTTCTATGTTCATTTAAAAAACAAATACGGGTTTCTGGGATTCTTTAAATTAAATTTCAAACAAAGCCCTAACTAGGTCGTAAACTGTAAAGTACAGCATGATTAAATTAAAACACAAAGTTTATCACAAAAAATTAAATATGTTCAAATTACTTAAAATATTTCTAAGCCACTCTTCTGGTTTACATTACAAAAGCTAACTTACACTGTGGGGTTATGCTGTCCTCACTAAAGTTTGTTGCAGGCAACGTAATTTCAGCTATACAGCTAGCTTAACAATCTTTATTCCCAGCACTTCATCCTCCAAGAAACAGGCCGCTTGTTGTGTTTGGCAGGATTTAATGATGAAAATAAATTCTCTCTCTCTCTTTTTTGTAAAACTGTACGAAGAAAAGGAATACAAAATACACAATGAAGACATGTTCCATTACACTGGGAGAATAACATTGTTCTAGCGAAAAACACACGACCACAGATAAAGCATCTGCTGACAAAATACAAGCATCTACCTGCCTCCATATGATTTAACTTCACTATGATTTAAATTCATCTCTATGAATTCCAGGGAAGCTGACTAGTTCTTTTCCTTTTGATCTTGCAGGACATCACCACCACGGCAGGTAAAAGAAATATACGCCAGAGGAATTGTAACCTTTTCCCCTTAACTCAGTGGCCCGTACTCCAAAAATGGCTATGTGAGTAGCTCATAGTAATAACTGATACAACCACAATCGCATTTAAACATTTTAAATCCTGCTAAAATGTATGTCCTTATCAACTGTTCATTGTTACATAACTTATTTTGTTTATTCATTTATCAGTGTCTGTACATGTCACTCTCCAAGGAACATTATTATGATGGCGAGGGTGGCACTGGGTACTTGGCCTGGAGGATTAAAGCCATACAGAGATGCACTGCTAAAGGGAGGCGATTATCATCTGGAGGTAACATTTATAATTCACTGGAAATACATAATACAGTTCCAAACTGTGGTTCTTTATTATTAATGGTTATTAAATGTTGTTATTAGTTTTGATAAAGCTGTGTTTCATATTGTGTAGCACCAGGAGATGGAGCATCGAGTGAAAACCAGTGTGGTGGACCGACTGTCAGACGAGAGTTGCAGTTTGTTACAGAGAAGATGCTGAGTGAGGATGAGTGTAAGGAAGCAATCGCTCTGATGGAACATTCAGCTGATGAAGACACAGTCACAACATGGTCCTTGACCTCCTGCTGTCAAGCAACATACTGTCTGTTTCTCCACGTTTCAAAGATATCGAAGGCTTGGTGAATATTTGTCATTACTTTGACAATGTAAACACACTTTAATATTTTACAGAAAGCAGATATGATTCTCTGTTCTCTATCCCTGTTACAGATCGAACAGGATTTTGTACTGATGTTTGGTGAGGATGTATCAGGCAGGTTGCTGGAGAGGTGGCCAACAACATTCAAAAGAAAGATTATCCAACAAGGCAGGAAGCTTCCTTCTACCACTGACCTGGAAGAACTGTTGCTGACTCTCCTGAGGATGCCACTGAAGTTAATGCTGACATTGGTGAGCTGTTGTTTCTTTGATTAGCACATTCACAGCATATATAATGTTTGTCACAGAACAGCTGTCCTTTTGTATTTTGGGTCTACTCAAACATTTTGTCAATGCATTGAAATGTGTTGTTGATGATGATTCAACTTTATTAAAAACAAATATTTTTGACCTCTCAGCATTGCTTTTACATCTGATTCCAACATCTGGTCAGGGCCGCTAGAGACCAGGAAAGGTGTCAGCTTCTCAAGCAGAAAGACGTCTTGTGCTCTTCAAGAAGCTTTGTTTCTTTTCTATTTTTATGGTATGAATTACCAGTTTAAGAAACATTTGATTCTTATTGCCTGTCTGTATTTGTCTTTTCAGACTGGAACAAATATCCAAGAGCACCTTGATGCCGTCACTACCAGCACTCAACGCTACCTGCTGTTGGGGTGAAGAAGAATGACATCCACCGGTTCTTCATTATTCTTGACAAGAATGCCATACCATGCAAGTCTACCTCTTCACTTGGTGCTTTTGATGAACTGTTTAAAGCCCATTTTGTGTTTGGCACATCTTAGAACACCATGCTTCACAACATGTACACGTTCATCCAAACCACAGGTTTTAGAAAACATTTAAATACCAAACACCTTAACTATTTTGACCAACAGGCTGACACTGATGTTAATCTACAGCATGATGTGGCAGTTAAAGAAGTTTGTACTACAGGGGAGGTGATGTCAACTAATGTAGAAGAAACACCCACAACATCTGAAAAGGTCAAATAAGAGTCTTTGGATATGTGTGCCTCTGCTGTTGCACAGCTCAGGGCAGCTGGATTAAGCCTACTGTGAATAGTTTTGTCTCCTCAATGGAGGAAGTGTTTTTTGAGATTCATACTCAGGCTAAAGATGCAGCCTTACAGAGCGTACCTTTACAGGACACCACAAGTAAAAATAAATATAATAGTAATAAAATAAAGCATTTAGAGTCCTTTAGCCTGGAAAGATTAGCTTTAGGACCAGGAAAGATGGTGACACTGGAAGAAGGTCCAGAAATTGCTTGGAGCTGTGTTGTCTACCAGTTTGTTTTCAGCTAAGTGGATAATAACACACGGTACAGAGTACCGCCCTGACTTTACCATCTGTACAGATGTAGTGTCTGAGATTCCGTTTTTTGTAAGATCAAAAGTATTGTTGTGAAAGATGACATTGTGTTGCTCTGCAGAAAACTGATGGAAACCCTGTTGATGACCATTATCATGCATTTAGGGTCAGACTGCATCCCAACATGGTGCTGAAGGTGTTGAACATAAATGAGCTGTGTTGCTTCTTCAAATCAAGTATGGCATTTCAGATTCCTCCCTGTATGTCGTTCTGTATTGCCGTTTTATGCCGAACTAAATTCATTGTTTTAAAGTGTTTTATACACTACATGAGATGTTTTTATATTTTGAGCCTGACATAAAAATAAAGCTGTTAAATGTATTATGCTCACTTGTTTTATATGTAAAAGCATTATTAAAAACCAGGTTTTCATGCTGCAAAACAGTGAATTGACCGTAAAGGTAAAAGGAAGAGTTTTAGTAACACTACTTTGTGTAAAATTAATTACAAATTTTACTCTATGAGAGCTAATTTTCACTAGAGATGAGTGTATGAATAACACAGTATAGAGTAACATCAACTCCCATCAGAGTTTTTGAACCTCCAGTGTTAATTTCAAATAACTCAATTCAGTGTTAAAAATCAGTGGGATTTTACTCAAATAGAGTTAATTTATCACTATGATAGAAATGTGCATTAAATCAAGAGAAAAAGTCTGCATCTTTTTTCTGTTAGAGAAATGTGTCAATATATTATTTTAGAGTTAATACAGTGACAGCTTTACCTTATATGGACTTGTAAAGTCTTTCTGAGCTC
Source organism: Diplotaxodon limnothrissa (assembly GCF_057381915.1). NCBI lineage: Eukaryota > Metazoa > Chordata > Actinopteri > Cichliformes > Cichlidae > Diplotaxodon > Diplotaxodon limnothrissa. Next base: position 1,675,717 of record NC_140607.1, on the reverse strand, counting down.
AAAGCAAAGTGAAGAGAAGAAGATACATTTAAATAAATGACTAAGAAAAATAAATGATTCTAAATAGAAAACTGAAAATCCTGTAACTGTGACGTTAACGGCACCTTTCTCAGGTTGATGGTTGTCTTTATTGGATATTTGCAATATCCCACAGGATTAATGATCGCAATCATAAAATGAGTGTAACAGTCAACGTCTAACAGTAAAAATATAAATTACAGACAAACTCTTTCAACTGAGTGGAGGACTCAGTGAATCACAACACGGTGGATTTTTATTTTAAAGCTGTAGCTCCGTGTTTCTGTATGAGTGTGTAAAAGCACTCGTTCATACACAGTAACATGTTAAGAGGAAGCTTGTGTTGTCTGTAGTGTCTGTCTCTGCGGTGCGCTGAAGGTTTAGTCCATCTGGGTAAATGCAATTAAACAGAGGGCTTAATGAAAACATAACTTTAATGTAACTGTAAAAATAACTGAAAAAGAATTATTTAAATTTCATTATTTTTCAATCACCTTAATTTTTAAATACAAAAAGAAATATCCAGAAACTCAACATCTTTTTTTTTGTACTTTATTTTGTTTGTTTGTTTGTTTGTTTGTTTGTTTGTTTGTGTAAAGCAAAAACAAACAAACAAACAAATGTCCCGTTGGTACAACATAAATATTAATAATTCTGAATTCAGAACTGGACAAAAAGGTTTATGGAAACAGTCATGAGATTTTATTTCACGTGACTTTTTATTGGATTCATGTGACGAAGTAAATTTAAGGCTCGGTTTCACAGGTGCGAGCGGAAAACGCGTCACAGAAATACATATTCAAACATGAATATCTGTTGTAAAATATCAAAACAATATTATTGTCTCTTAATCATATGGAAATTACAGGCGTATTATGATCCCAGTAAAACTGACACATCTGGGTTTTAAATGCCTGTACACGTGACTGTATGTTTGAGTCGTTTTTTGTCATGTTGAAGTTCAGCTTTACAAAAAATACAAAACAAAACTGCACAAACCAGTTTGTAAACATACTTCAGGATGTCTGCTTAAATAAATAAACTGGCGTTACTTGAGCAGAGGTGTCAGTGGTTGCATCACAGCGTGCGGTCAGCTCTCAGTGCTGACGCGCTGCTGCTGCAGGTGGACCAGGCGCGCTGATCTCTACCTCCAGGCTTCATTCTCACTACATTTGCCACTTGTTGCCTAAAGAAAGCGGGCGCTCCGGCATTTATGACTGAGCCGCTTTACGCATTTATTCCTGAGCATGTTCGTGTTGCGCCTGAAAGAAGACTCGTGATTGGGCTGTTTCGGCAACATGGTTGATAACTCACGTGTAACTGCTAAGTCTGTGTTGGTAAGCGTCCGGACTTTATGTTATTTTGTCTTTACATCCAGTTCCGTCCATGTTTTCTGCGCTCACAGAACTTTTCACCTGCGGCTAACATGTGTCGCGTGCTATGCTCTTTATGACAATCTGATATCCGACCACGTGGCTTACTGAAGGAAGCATTTGATGTGATAATATTTACGACCAACCGCTTTTCCCTTGCAGCAAAGCTGTTTCTCCTCTGGCAGCAGCCTTCCACGCCAAACACCCCACAGCCCGTATCCCGGCGCACAGTCTCACCAGCTCGGCAGCGGCGGCATGAAACTCGAGGCTGTCATGGAAAACCTGCAGCGCCAGCAGGCAGCGCGCCTCGCCCTGGAGGAGAAGCTCCGGCAGGCGGAGAAAGAGAAGGAGCTCCGCTGTATGGTGGAGTCCCAGATCCACCAACAAGCTCTGGCTTTCCGCCACTATCAGCTGGCGATGCCAGGCGCCCTCTCCGCCGGAGCTGAAAGCTCACCCCCAGGAGTGACCCCTCCTCACATGGAAGTCCATATATGCGCCGAAGACGGGAACTCCAACCCCGGTATCTGCGTTAAAGACCGGGACGGGGAGGGAGATGACACGGAAGAACAGGATCTCATGGACCAAGACGAGGTCGGGGACGATGTTGGGTTAAACCAGTCCTCTCTGCAGGAAGCGTGCGTGTCTCAGCATCTCAGAGTCTTCGCTCCCCACGGTCACGCAGACTCTCCATCGTTGCACGCCGCGTCGCAGAACCACGAGTGGACCTATGAGGAGCAGTTCAAACAGGTAAGCCAGCACTGACCCACTGAACGCATCGCCCTCCTGTCGGAGCTCGCTCTGCCTCTGTGGAGCTTTCATTTCACGTTTTCATTTATTGAAACGAACACACGTTTGGTTTTGTATGGAAATAGAAGACTTTAATGCGTGTGTGTGTGTGTGTGTGTGTGTGTGTGTGTGTGTGTGTGTGTGTGTGTGTGTGTGTGTGGTTGTTTGGGCTCAGAACATGTTCCACTCTGTAGTGTGCTGCTGCTGTTTTGCAGACAGAGCTTCAAACTTCACAGTTTACGCTGTAAAAGCTCCTACAGAGCACACGTACCTGCTGAGGTGTTTTACACACAGTTTGTTCTGAACCACGGCTGGAAGTAACCCACAGTTTTGGATGGTCACAGGATTTATTACGTTTACATTTAGTGACTTTGAAAATATTAATATTATATAATATGAATAATATCCAACCATTAAGCTTGTCAGAGAAAAGGCTGCATCAGCATAATGTCTGAACAACATAACTGATGGGTTTGTAACCACAGTGATTCTAAGTCCTCAGATTTTGTTAAATGAGTTGATTCTGCAGAATTTTTGAAAAAAATTTTTTAGTAAGTAACTAACAAATCAGGTCTTGTTAGATGTAAGACATCAGAGTGTGTTTACGCTTCGTTAGCAGTTACAGGTGAGTCGTTATGTTTCCCAGTTGCTTCAGTCACATCTATACTCTCCCAGTCATGGACCGATTGATTGTGGATGTTTCAGGTCATCTTTTGCTTACGATGGATCATCCACAGCTTTGCCTAAACATGACGCGTACATAGTGACTGCATTATGCTTCACATTAAAGGACGAGAAACCAGAGCGTCTGTATGAAGACAGCTGTGTGCGGAGGACGGTGACCTGACACTCATTATTCAGTTTTTTCTTTTCTAGGATTTGTTTATGTGACTACAGATTTTATTTTAATATCACAGAATAATAATATTGATGTTTCAGATCACATATAGAGTAAATCTTCAATCAGGTCATTTAAGAAACACATTCATTTGTTATGAAGTAATTCTTTGTTTTCTGTAAATTCATGCACGTGTGGCCACAGCCTGCGTGTTCCATGTGTATGTTGTTTCATTATTGTGGAGGTTATTCGTGTGCAATCTTTCAGTTATGGGACAATCAACCGATGGTTGTGTCTGCCGAGCAGAGTGGAGCCGACATATTCAGTGTGCTCAAAGCCGCAAATCAGAACCACAGGCGGTAAATGAGTCTTTGAAAATAGGAACGAGATGTGGGATGAATATAACGGCTCGCTGAGGAGAGAAAGGTCAACGTCACTTATATTTGTACTGTTTTACTTTGAATAGTGTTTAGCACAAACGATGCTGACGGGCAGCTGTTCAAGCTTATTTTAACTCTTAATTACACAACAGCAGACGACATGAAGCAGATTCTATAGAGATGAGTCAGAAAAATAAAAGAAATTCCTGAGATACAAGAAGTTGCTGAGCAGTGCTGAAATAAAAAGATGTGAGGCAGAAAGAGAGAGATGTCGCACAAAGTTTAGGCAGAAACTCAGACGTGCCAGAAGCTGCACTGTGGAGATTTCCCGTCTGGCGCCCACACAAGAGTTCTGGGATTTCCCCGTCTGGAAGTCGAGTCACTGCCACACTATTACACAACAGAAATCCCACCACACTCTGGGCTTTCTCTTCTAAATGCTCTCACAGTCTTAAACAGTGTGCGGCCTCAGAATCAGTCTCAGTTGAAAAAATTGTGAGACATGATGTTTTTGCCTGGTGATCCTGTCATAATCCTAAAACTTGTGTTGTTTGCAACAACTACATTTGTATATGTGCTAATATAAACACATTTTTAATAACACAGCAGAGTCGTGCTGTGTTACTGCACTGAAGTCAGTCATGAACCGTCACAGTTCTGCACGCTGACACAAACAGAACAAAACATTTCTTCCTTTGGCTACAACCAGGTGATGTCAGGTCACGTGCTCGGAGGTGGAACGTGATGGAGCACAGCTCTGGAGGAGTGTACGATTATCGTGCAAAAGCATCAGCACAGACGCACACATCTAGTCAAGAAGCGAGAATGCTGTTAAAGCCGAGTGCGTGCTGATCGCAGCCGAGCAGGTAACAGCAGTCGGACTCTGCGTGTGTCATAAACTGTGAGAGGAAGAGCCGCTCATCAGTCAAGTGTTGCTGTGCAGCTGTAGCCTGATGTTGACCAGTGATTATGTCACAGGGCATTTTCACATCACTTTACAGAGTAGATCAAAGTACTCTAACAACCATCTCTGTCACGTATACAACTCACTGCATCCATTCTGACATATTATGTTTCCAGACATTTGACTCTATGAGACAGTGGACGGGAACGTGTGCAGTGTGACAGTGGGAGAAGGCACACAGTGAAGAGTGGGCGTAACCACTGTGGCTCAAAAGGCTGCATTATTTCAATAAAAATAACAAGTAAAGTGTAATCATTACTTTTTGTATTACACATGCAGAAACATCAATAAATTACTTTTTTGTATGTGTAATGCAAAAATTGTTTATTTTTTTTTAAAAATATTTGAATTATTTGGTTTCAAATAGACGCTTCACAGCATGTCACACACAGAGATGTTAAAAACACTCCTTTTGTTCTGAAAAAGGAACTTCTGATGATGACTGAACCAGCAGAGCACATCTTCCTGTAGTTTCTTTCAATCTCCATCTAGTGCTGAGGGGCGCGAAAACCTAAAGACCTGAAGAAGAAACACGTACGCAGCGCACTCGAAAACCAAAACTTCACAGGATGCTGCAGGATGCACCGTGAGATAAGAACCGTATTTCCCAGTTTACTTGGATCTGGAGTTTTGTGCCACGTGCACCAGCGGAGGACAGAAAGCTTGTGTTGAAGTTTCTCGGTGCATCTCTGGAATCTCTGCATTTTTAAAAATCTTTGTGTTTATTTGTGTATTCATCATAATATCTAATGCGTTTGTCGCAGATTTTTAAAAGTCATTTGTTTACTGTTCGGGACTTGTTTTAATATCTGATTTAATAAACTGATCATTGATTTTTTCACAGGAAACGATAAAATGCAACACAATCTTTTCTCCTTTCTTTTAATACTCGACTGCTCAAAATCTTTACATGTACAAAAAGCATTAATTCAATTAAGAATAACAAGTGAATAATGACTATGTATTAGTTTATGCTTGGAGAGCTCCTCCTCAGGTTCTTGGTTAAAAATAAATAACTAAACAGCTGCAGGGCAGGGGCGGATCTAGAGAAATTTTCTTGGGGTGGCATGAGGGTGGCAAAGCCTCCCCCCCCCCCCCCCCCCACACACATATGCAGGTGGTTACATATGGTTAAAATAATTCAAATGCAGTAAGTATACACGTTTTTCATATAAATATAGTCTATAACTTAATTATTGTCTGTAGCCCACATAATTACACACTTTAGTTACATGAAACATGTGAGTTTCTGTATAGCATGTATAATAAATGAACATGTAGCCCAATAAGTATAAAATCCAGAAAGCTACACAACATGGGGCGCTTCATTTACAAACACAAGTCTAACTTAAGTTTCACTGTTTTTGTTAGAAAACAGTCACATTGTTGCAGCTTAAATTACACAAAATGTCAGAAATCTGCACCGTCATGAACAAAAATTTAAACCTAATTTTTCATGATTTGTTGGATGAACCCTGAGGTCTGAAATACAACCGGACATTTTTGACTCCTTTTGAGTTTATGTTTGTGTTTCACCCTCAGATTGTTTCATTTTATTTTTCCCCTTGCCTTGTTTGGTGTCATTTTTTTCAGCTCAACTGAATTTAGTTGTTTTTTTTCACTGACATACTGTTACTGATCTGAAATCACACAAAGAACTTAAAATCCTAGTAGTATTTTTTTACGGTAAAAAAAACCCCCACAGACATGTTGAGTAAATTTTTATAACTTGAAATGCAAATATAAATTTTTGTAAACATGGTAAATGGCCTGTATTTATATAGCGCTTTACTAGTCCCTAAGGACCCCAAAGCGCTTTACATATCCAGTCATCCACCCATTCACACACACATTCACACACTGGTGATGGCAGCTACATTGTAGCCACAGCCACCCTGGGGCGCACTGGCGAGGCTGCCGGACACTGGCGCCACCGGGCCCTCTGACCACCACCAGTAGGCAACGGGTGAAGTGTCTTGCCCAAGGACACAACGACCGAGACTGTCCAAGCCGGGGCTCGAACCGGCAACCTTCCGATTACAAGGCGAACGCCCAACTCTTGAGCCACGATCGCCCCCCATATATATAAACAACTATTTATCTAAAAATGCAGCCAATACACCTGCCGTTTCTTTCATTTTGTACAACCATTTAAAAATATTACTAAAACTAAAATAAGAGAACAATCAGTTGTCGCAGTAAGATGCCCCACAAATGATGTGTGCCAGTAAAAAAAAAGTTTGTCCACCAAAAGATAGAAGAGCACAGGGACAAACCTGCAGGCCTGATAACAGCAGCTGTATCACTCCGCTGGTTTTCTACTTAGTGACAGTGTTTACAAATGTGCCTCTGTGACATTCATTAGTGCCCTCACTGACACACTAAACAAAACGACTACACAACACAACACACTAAGTAAACACTCCACACTAAACGTCACAAATCTGCCACATCTAAACTCACACCCCCTCTCTCTCTCTCTCTCTCTCTCTCGCTCTGTCTCGCTGCCGTTACCGTCACTCCTAAAACTTTTCCCTCTTCCTAAACAACCAAATCCCACATGTTGACTTTGTTTTTTCAAATTGGTCGACATGGTGCATTTTTCCACCGATAGGAAACATGTGGCTTTTTTCCTTTCTTTACTGTTTTCGTGCTGTCCTTAGAAAACGCTTAAAACACACACACACAAACGTGATGGCAGTGTTTAGAAAAAAGCGTGGCTGATATATATGATCATAACTCTGGATTTACTGGCCTGTAATTAAAATTTAAAAACTTTGAAGTCCGAACTTTCAATGTGGCTGAAACAGAGACTCAGCGTGGCTGCAGCTTATGCCAGCTTAGATCAGTCATGTGATCTGGAGGTGCAGCGTGTCTGTGGACCACAGAGGGTTAATAACACTCACCTTCCTTCCTTTTCCAGAGTGTAACATCCAACCACCTGTGTAAAATCCTAATTTCCCATGGTGTTGTTCAGAATGTGCTCTGGCACGATCATAAGCATCGCTTGCTACTGAAAACAAGAAAAAAGCCGTCCTGCTATGGGCTGAACCATTTGTTGATGGTGGGGGGGGGGGACACTATGCAATATATTCAGTTTTAGCATTTATATTCACTGTTGACTGTAACTACGCTCAAACTGTTAATGCTGTCTTATTTTAATAAACAACACTGTCATATGCAAAACTGGGGTGGCAAGGGATCATTTTAGGGTGGCACTTGCCACCCCATGCCACCCTTCTAGATCTGCCCCTGCTGCAGGATAGTGGTTGTGGAACGAGCTCCGTCTGTAGTATCATTTCAATCCCCTCTTCCTGGCATTTAAATCAACCATAAAACTGTCCATCTTCTGATCATTTGTTAATGTGAAACCTTTAAGTCACAATTCATAACAACAGCAAAGGTGAAAAAACAAATATTCCTTCTTTACAATGACGACATGATTTTTGAAAAGAACCAACTGAATATATCCTTTCTGTTTACAATTACTGTATTTTGTTTCTCACCTTATTTTTCCAGTTTTTCCACTTATATGAAAACAAATAACAGCCTTTTAGTATTTAACATCATATTTAGCACATTTTTAGTATACACAATACATATGTCAGGGTTTTGAGCTTTTTGTGAGTTGAGCAGTTATTTTGGTTTGAAGAAGGGATTTATGTCTATTTTCATAGTCTTCTGATAGTGGTCTGATTATTTGTTCCTTTGTGCTTTTAGTTGTCCTGTCTTGTACTTTGCCTTTGTTTTGTTGGTTCCCTTTGGTGACGCCTCCTGTATCGCTCTGCTCTCTCTTTGCTCTCTGTGGTTGTCTGATCTCCCCGTTTAGTTGAGCCAGGTGACTTGTCCCAGCTGTTCCCCATCCTCTCATTATCTTCCTCCTCTGTTCAGTGTTGGGTCGTCTCTTGTTCCTCGTCGTGTTTCCATGCCTGCATGTTGCCTGGATTTTCCATATTCAGGTTTTTAAAAAAAAATCACATTCAAGGTTTTGTTCTTTGTCTTTTTTTGTTTAGCGTGTAGTTTTCCCAGTTTAGTTCTAGTTAGTTTCTCCCCAGTGTGCAACTGCCTCTTGTTTTTGTACCCTTTTTATCAGCCTTATAAAACGGCTCACATTTCGTTGATATTCAAGTTTTGTTCCATGTTCCTTTGTGTCTGCATTGTGGGTCCACTCTGCACAATTCATACAGTCTGCCTCGGCACACTGACACCACACAGCTTACCACACAGCCAAACAGTGACAGAACAACATGAGCCTTTAAACTCAAAGCTGTTGGAGTACAGGCAGGAACTGAAGAGACTGCTCAAGATCTCCAGCTGCATTCACAGGACCACAGGTATAAGGATGATTTCTCTTGGACTGGCACTTATGGATATTCTTAGCAAGAACTCTTCCGCTTTTCCACAGTCTCCATTCTGTCCTGGTCTTCAGTTGCTTTGAAGGAGTCAGGGCCATGAGTTTGCTCTGTCACTCACCTCGACTTCACTGCCATAGTGGACCAGGTCTTCCATGCTTATCTCCTGGTCAGCCTCCCTGCTCGCCAGTTTCTGTAGGGCAGTCATTCTCAAACTGTGGTACGCAGGAAGTCTCCAAGATTTATTTTTTTTAGGATATAACTATTTAAAATATACATACATTAAAAATTCTTTACCACAAGGTCACTGAAACTGAGTTTAAATTAGGTTTTGTCCTTTTTGGAAAAAGGCATATTCTTTTTTATATCAGGCAACAGCCAAATTTACTAGGCAGCCTGACGAGGAGCTAAAAGGGCAGAGAAACTAATGAAAAATGACGATTCAAAGGCGATGCAATCCTGGCTTGGAAAACTCCAGCTTTGACCTAACAGCTGTTTATATTAATGTGGATTAAGAGTTTTACCTTTACTTTCACATAAGGTTGTTTGGATTAATAACATTTCTTGTCGGGGAGCAGAACAATGGTCTGAATGCTTTGTTGTGCCAAACACGCACACAAGAGCAGCGTTATCAACTGTCTGTATCCTCCTCTTGTTAATCTTTACGTTTTGTGTATTTATTTTATTTTTCATGTTATCATCAGAGTGGGTATAATGGCAGAGTGGACAAGGTGGTGAAGGCTAGGTTGGCGAGAGACCGGTAAAGAGTGACGCGTGACAGGAAGGGGGTGGTGGAGGGACAAACGTCTAGCAGGAAGCCATCAGACATGCTGGGTCTCCAAATGATGCATCTGCAATGAAACACACTAACAAACAGGAGTGCTGAAACCTGAAGCCACGCATCTCTGTGACAGCTTTGCATCCACCCCAGCAGAGGGAAGTGGGAGGCCCCTGATGGAGCGAGGAGACGGGTTGGAGAAGAGAATGAGCACATCCAGACCTGAAGATGCACTTATCTGTTTCATGTTGATAGCGATAGTCCAACAGGAAAGCAGTACCCCTCGGAGATTTCAATCTCCAGGAACAGAGTGTCAAAGTTATAATCCACAGGAAGACAATGGGAATCCAAGTCCTCTTAAATTTCTAATCTAACACGGCGAACATGAGCAGAGAAAAACCCATAAATGACAAAACCACTTTGTAAGTGCACAGTTTGGGCAGCGGTTGATCCCTTTTTCTGCAGCAGTTTCCAACTGTGAACCTTCTGAACCACTCATCTCACAGACGACAAAGGCAGCATCTCTTATCTGCACAACTTTCATAGCTGCTCATCCTTTGTCCCTTCTCACTCTTTCATTCGGAGCATCACATCTTCTGAGATAACATCTGGTTACATAGAAATACTTTCTCTCACTTGTTTCCTTCAAATCTCTGTGTGTCAATCACAGTATACTCAGTTATTTATTTTTAATGATTGTCAGACATTCTCTGAATCGTTGCTTAATCATTCTGTCCAAGAACTAAAAGCAGGCAAGATTTGGGCTGTATGCCCTGTTTGCATTCCTCGCTGGTACAACCAACCCAGTACAGATGACACAGGCCAAATCACAGTAAAAGGTCAGGAGGTTAGGTATCAGCCTCATACTTTATGTCTTTGATTAAGAATAAAGATGACTTACTATTAGCAAAAGCACAAATAGATAAACTCTGTTCTTGAACTTTGTATTAAGATGTTAAGACCTGTAACCCTCTCTGGGACGTGATGACAGGTGTGCTCATCTCTTTCTATCCCCCTTTCCTCAACAATACACATAAAACTGTATTATTGGAAAACTGTGCATCAAAAGTAAAAATAATAATTAGTTTTAGAATTAAATGGACTGGTTCTTATACAGCACTTTTTTTTTTTTAGAACTGTTTATTTAGTAATTTTTGTGGTAATAAACAAACAAACAAACAACATGTTAACGTTCTCTGACATGAGACCATTTAAGACAGGAAAGAAGAAAAAAACCAGACCAAGATTAATACAATAACATGTCGTAGAGATTTATAGCTTAATATTACAATGTTCCAGAGTTCTTGTTCGTTCACCCAAATCTGGCCACACAGTTCCTGGTAGAAGATCTTCACCTTCAGTTGCAAGCTTGCTGTCATTCGGTCCATTGTATGAACTCTTTTCAGTCTGTTCCCATTATGCTGTGGATGGTGAGGTTGTTTGTTTCCAATTCACTGTTATCATTTTCTTAGCTATCAGTAAGAGTATCCGTAGAATATATTTTTCATCTAAGGTGTACCTCTCCCTGAGTATAACTCCAAAGACAAATATGGTTGGGTTTAGTGCAGTATTTACTTGTAGGATTTGCTCTATTTATTCTTTGATTCTTAACCAGAAACCTTGAATTATTGGACAGTCCCAAAAGATATGTGAATAGTCTATCTATATCTCATCTAATTGTTGTTTTGCATTTTAGCTTTTTAAATATGTCATCTTTACCTTGTTGTTTATGTTCCTTCTCCAATCTTCTTTTTCATTTTCTAGTTCTACCTGTTTTGCAAGCCTTTGTTTCTTCATTCTGGCTCCAATAGAGATAAGTTTTGCCCTTATCGTGGCTTTACTGGCATCCCATACTATTGAGGGAGAGATACTACTATCATCATTTATAGCAAAGTATTCAGATAGAGCAGACTGTACTTCCTGTTTGACCTGTGGGTTTTTTAACAATGAGACGTTCAGTCTCCAGTGTTTAAAATAATCAAACATTCCCATATCAATGTTCAGAGTAACTGGGCTATCATCAGATATAGTAATTGATTGAATTGTTGTCTCTTTTGCCCTGAATAGCTCTTTTTTTAACATACAGAAAAAATCTATTCTTGTGTAGCTTCCATGCACATGAGACATGAATGTGAAATCTTTATCCGTAGGATGTTGATGCCTCCAAACATCTACGAGTCCCAGTTCTGCCATCGTGCCTGAGAGACTTCTAGACATTTTGGACTGGGGTCTTGTTATTGCTAGTTATTCTATTTCAGAGAGGTGAGTTTCTTGAATCAGGGCTACAGAGCACTGCAATCTCTTTAGTTGACCTAAGATTTCTTTTCTCTTAATTGGGTTATTGATTCCTTTTACATTATAGCTAACAAAGTTCATATATCGCGTTCTCTATATAATTGGATATTCCCCTTTCTTTCCTGTATGTACCGAGTATATATATACTTAGTCTGTAAGAGAAAATGTGAACTCAGGTCTATAACATATGTCAGAGAGAAAGAAAACTTAAAGCTAAAAAAGAACAAGACTTCCATCCTTCCAGTCGTCCACATTGTGGGCAACCCCCATTTGGTACGGGGCAGAGAAGTGTGACCCTCTTTCTCTGTGGGAAAAGTGCTTAATGCACAAATAACCAATATTACACTATTGTGTATAAGAGGTCTTAGTAAGTGTAGTCCACTCATATTAATCCTAAGCATGACCTCCGCCCAGACTAAAATATAACTTTCTAAGATAAGTGACATTTTACTACCCAAAATGAATTCCCGTCTATATTTTGGTAAGAACAGGTAGTGTATGTGGTGTACTTCTTACATTTTTGTCTCCCCCTTTTCCACACACTTTCAAATCACTCTGACGTTTAGTTAATTTAATGTCCTTCCTGCATGACCCTGAGGTCCGAGATCGAGAACGCCGCCTCCCTTTGCCTTCTCCTGTTGTTTCTCCAACCTTCTTTCAGCTCTTCTTCGATGTGCCGTCTTTCTCCGCAACCTATTTCGACTCCAATCTCTTTCAACTGTTGCGCAGCCTCTGTTAATGTTGCAAAGGTCTTCTCTCCAGTGTCCAGTTTTATTCTCAGCTTCGCTGGGTATAGACATTTTTCTTGCACGTTTTTTTCTTTTAAGTTGTTTGATAACCTCGTATACTCTAGCTCTCTTCTTCTGTAGGTCAGGCGAATAGTCTTGGTCTCTGACATTCACACTCCGATGGACGAATCGCAGAGTGACTTGGCGTTCGTATCTTGGCGTTCGTATCTTGGCGTTCGTATCTTTGCGTTCGTATCTTGGCGTTCGTATCTTGGTGTTCGTATCTTTGCGTTCGTATCTTGGCGTTCGTATCTTGGTGTTCGTATCTTGGCGTTCGTATCTTTGCGTTCGTATCTTGGCGTTCGTATCTTGGTGTTCGTATCTTGGCGTTCGTATCTTGGCGTTCGTATCTTGGTGTTCGTATCTTTGCGTTCGTATCTTGGCGTTCGTATCTTGGTGTTCGTATCTTGGCGTTCGTATCTTTGCGTTCGTATCTTGGCGTTCGTATCTTGGTGTTCGTATCTTGGTGTTCGTATCTTTGCGTTCGTATCTTGGCGTTCGTATCTTGGTGTTCGTATCTTGGTGTTCGTATCTTGGCGTTCGTATCTTTGCGTTCGTATCTTGGTGTTCGTATCTTGGCGTTCGTATCTTTGCGTTCGTATCTTGGCGTTCGTATCTTGGCGTTCGTATCAGCATTGAATGGATTAATATTACTGCTGCTTATGTTTAAGGTTGAGCTCATTTTAAATACTTTATTTGATTTAATGTCCAACAATGTCCGAGTTCTATAAATCATGCTTCTTATAAAACGCGTTTCTACTCTACATGAAAACTTAGTGTTTATAGAACATTCATCCATTCATGCCACCGCCTTTATCTAGGCCTCAGTATTCTCTATCTAACAGCTACAATCTGATGTATTTGTATGATTGGGAGAGCTACTTCAGGGTCAGGATCTCAAAGATCCTTTGGCATGCAGACTGAAGCAATAGCCAGGGATCAAACCACCAAGTTTCCCATTATTACAGTAGATGCTCTACCATTCAGGCTACAGCCACCCATAAGCTGAGAAACACAGGACTACATCTTGACTCTGTAAAAGTATCTTAACACAGTAGCAAAAACAAAATATCAGATGAATCAGACAAAGGCTTGAGCAGCGTTTGACATGGTTAACTCTTAATATCAACACCCGGTCAAACTTATTAGATTCAGACCTTCTCATAGATGCTAATCTGAAAGCACTGGTGATGCTTGCACCAGGTAGACTTGCCTGTTTTATTAGATCAGATATGGCTTGCATCCCTGCTTCATCATCATCTGAGCTCTTCTTGCTAACGTATTAACAACTTCTTCCCGCTTCTCTACATCATACATGGTGGCCAAGGTGGCTACCAATAGGAAAGGCTGTTACGATGATAAATCACTGAAGCCTGTTTACTTGCTAATGCTAGCTGTTTCCACACAAAGTGCAGATGGTAACTGAGCTCAGAGCAGTGATAGCACAGTGAGAAGCAGCCTGCAGACGATGGCAGTAAAAACGAGGATGCAAGCAGGTGGAGAGCTTTATGGGAGAGTGGACAGCTGATCACCTTCTGTGCAGTTCTGATGACCCTCTGAAGTGTTTTCTTATCGGTTGTTGTGCAACAAGCGTACCACACGGGGATGGCGTGCACCAGCACACTCTTGAATGTGGCTCGATAGGACACTAGCAGGTCAGTCTGCAACCTGTTCCATCTCAAAACCCTCAGGAAATGGGCTTCAGTGGACAAAGGTGGGTCCACTGGAGACCCAAGACCCAAGAGTTCTGACAACAGTGCTGTTATCAGGGGAGAATTTTGATTGTTCTCTCATTTAAGCTACAGTCGTATTTTTAAATGGTTATAACAAAACAAAAAAACAAACACCAGAGGCATTGGCTGTATTTTTAGATAAATAGTTGTATATAATTTTATTGTTTTCAAAATTTGTGCATGACTTTTAAAATGTACAATTTCTATTTGCGTCTCAAGTTATGAAAATCATTCCCTAAGCATGTTTGTGGTTTTTACAGTAAAACAAATATAACTACGACTAGGATTTTATGTTAGTGTGTGATTTTTTTTTTTTTACTGTACAGGCTACACAGTACATAGACTCAAAATTCACATGTGTAATGTAACTGAAATGTTTAATTTTGTGGGCTACAAAAAATAATGAAGTTATAGACTATATTTATATGAAACGTGTATATTTACTGCATTTGAACCATATGTAGCACCTGCAGATGTGTTTTAAAAAGGCTTTGATTTTGCCACCTCGTTTGATTTTCATGCCACCCTAAGAAGATTTCTCTAGTTCCACCCCTGCACTCGACTATTAGAGAAGAATAATGCACTGCGCCACCAAGCAAAAAGTACCACTTTAAAATAAGACTCCCCTTATAGATGGCTAATAAATAGTTTATAGCTATATTATTAATTAATCTGTAAATGCTTTATAAACCATTATTAATGCTTTATAAACCATTATTAATGGTTTATTATGCATTAGTTAAGGGTGAGAAAGAGAAAAAACTGGCCGGTTTCTTGCCAAATAGTGAGCCAAATGTGTTCACCTATATATTTCATCTAGAGTTGCTATATTAAACATTTCAGACTAAGTTACTATCCTGTAAGCACAATCAGCATTTGTAAACATATTTTTTATCATATAAAATTGTACTTCATAAATACATTATAAATATCCACAACTATCAATCGGAGCCTTGTTGTAAAGTGTCAAGCATGACACCATTTATTTATGATCAACAAACATTTCTAAGTATTACTTGGCATTATTATAAAAAGTATAAAGCACCAACAGTTATTTAGTATTGCTAAACTTATATACAAGCATTTTAAAGATAACTAAAACTATATTAAGGAAACAAATCCCATCCCTAAATCCACCACTGGCATAAAACAAAGGAAAATTATAATAATTATAACATAATAAATGATTATACCTTAACTGAAACTGCACAGCTGTATTATTTACTCTACACACATTTATACAAATCAAAATATTAAAAAAAACCAATAAAATAAACTAACAGGTAAATCTCTTAGTTGTGTGGAAACTCAACACATATGTGAACAGATCTTTGAAAAACGGTTGGTTTTGCAGATCTTTGCTTCAGTTCAATATGTTCAAAACAAACAAAACCACTTAGAACAAATTAGGGTTTCCGACAGATTTCCCTCTTCGAATTGGAAGCAAAGTACCAGCCGCCTTCATACCTTCTATTTTGTTTTTTACTTCATCACTGCCTTGAATTGCAGCCTCACATCGCTTAAGCTAGTACCGTCTCTCCACTAGGCCTGTTGGACAGTAGCTCCTGGAAAACATTGGGGACCGCAATAGCAAGCTCCCCAACTGATGAAGTGGACACAACAGTGTTCCTGTCGAGCCCATGCTTCTGGAAAGCTTTGGTCATGGTCTTCGTCTCTGGAAATGTCTTGAGGAGGGATTTGTATCGCTGCACAATGTCATTTAGCGTTTGAACTGAAAATGAAAACAAAGCAAATAATTAGAAAAGCAAATGCACAAAGCATACTAATCTATACATATATATACACACATAGACAGATATGTATATATGACGTAGCAAACACAGAGTAGTTTTTAGAACAAATTAAAATCATAATACTATTGTCATGGCTACTGAACGGACCCACGCGCAGACAGTTCTTTCAAGGAAACAAAAGGGGATTTATTTACAATAGGGATCACCTTAGTGCAAAAAATATGTACAGTGAGTTGGGAGGGGGTCCAGGGCTCCAGGGAGAGAAGGGGGGGGGGGAATCCACACACACGCTTCCTCTTCCACTCAGTCACCGCCACCGCTCCTCCGCACACACGCACTCCTCTTCAGCCGCACTCGCTCCAACACTCCACACACTGCCCCACTTGGACAGGTCCGGTGATTCAGTCCAGAATCTACAGACAGAAGGTCAAAGGTTAGTTCCACAACATAAAACACGTGTAAGCGATTCTTCTTTGAATATGCCGCGAGCACGAACTCAGGTGGTTCGACGTTCCAGCGGTGAGCTGCTCTGTGCCACTGCCTTAAATAGCAGCTGGGGAAATCAGCCAGATCAGCCGCAGGTGGACACCATCCACAGGGGTGCGTGGGCCAAGAGTGAGAGCCCGTAATGAGCTCCACCCAGGCAGAGAGGAGGAGGAGAGACAAAAAACTAAAACTAACAACAACAAAACCTGTAGCCAGCGTGGGCCAACCAGAGAGACACGGGGACCGTGACAACTATCTTTTATGTCACATTTATAGTATCCTCTTCTGTAAAATCTTCTCTTCCAAAATCTTTTGCTCACCACGCTGCCGGAGCTTCTTCTGCTCCTTCTTGGGTTTCTTGACTCTTGAATGCTTTTTCTTGTATTTGTGCTTTCGCTTCTTTGGGGATGAAGATGAGGATGACCACACAGACAATACAGATGAAGATGCGGAAGATGAATCTGAGTTTTCAGAACCCTTCGAGGAAAATGGATCATTGAATGGTTCGTCTTTAGGTGGCTCTGCAGGATGCAAACAACAAAATGGCTGCTTTTAGAAACAAGATATTTGACACCACTCAGATTACACTGAGTGACAAAGATGTGCAGAGTAGCTGCTACTTCAAAGCCCCCTGCTTTTCAATTACACAATTGATGATTTAGTAAGCTTATGTGCTTAAACAGAATGACAATTTTGTTAAAGAAAATCATCATGTGAATAAAGTGTATTTAAAAAAAATTCCCCACTCGCCCCTGCGGGCGGTTTATCCTTCAAGCTCGGGTCCTCTACCAGAGGCCTGGGAGCTTGAGGGTCCTGCAGTATCTTAGCTGTTCCCAGGACTGCGCTGGAGCCACTCGCCTAGCTTGGGAGTCACCGCACCTAGTGCTCCGATTACCACGGGGACCACCGTTACCTTCACCCTCCACATCCTCTCGAGCTCTTCTCTGAGCCCTTGGTATTTCTCCAGCTTCTCGTGTTCCTTCTTCCTGATATTGCTGTCATTGGGAACCGCTACATCGATCACTACGGCCGTCTTCTTCTGTTTGTCTACCACCACTATGTCCGGTTGGTTAGCCACCACCATTTTGTCCGTTTGTATCTGGAAGTCCCACAGGATCTTAGCTCGGTCATTCTCCACCACCCTTGGGGGCATCTCCCATTTTGACCTCGGGACTTCCAGGTTATACTCGGCACAGATGTTCCTGTACACTATGCCGGCCACTTGGTTATGGCGTTCCATGTATGCCTTGCCTGCTAGCATCTTGCACCCTGCTGTTATGTGCTGGATTGTCTCTGGGGCATCTTTACACAGCCTGCACCTGGGGTCTTGCCTGGTGTGATAGACCCCAGCCTCTATGGATCTTGTGCTCAGAGCTTGTACTTGTGCTGCCATGATTAGTGCCTCTGTGCTGTCTTTCAGTCCAGCTTTGTCCAGCCACTGGTAGGATTTCTGGATATCAGCCACCTCCTCTATCTGCCGGTGGTACATACCGTGCAGGGGCCTGTCCTTCCATGATGGTTCCTCATCTCCCTCCTCTTTCTTGGGTTTCTGCTGCCTGAGGTATTCACTGAGCACTCGGTCAGTTGGGGCCATCTTCCCAATGTATTCTTGGATGTTTGTTGTCTCTTCCTGGACTGTGGTGCTGACACTCACCAGTCCCCGGCCCCCTTCCTTCCGCTTAGCGTACAGCCTCACGGTGCTGGACTTGGGGTGAAACCCTCCATGCATGGTAAGGAGCTTTCTTGTCTTTATGTCAGTGGCTTCTATTGTTAGGTTTTGTATTGTTGATTGTCATTTATGCTTAGAAATATTTAACCATATATGCTTAGAGGTGTATAATCGATTGTGTAGTGATAGGATGTGTTGTGGAGGTAAGCATCAACGACACAGCTCTCAGTTCTCACTCCTTCTTTATTCGTCTCCAACATCAACTGCGCATATCGCGCCACAAAACACAGGAACACACTTCCTCTACACTGGGTGTGAGTGGAGCCCTCTAGTGGTCCACCACACATGCCCCCCCCCCCCCCCCCCCCCCCGAACACCCAGCAGAACTAGTCCAGGACCCGGGGCTTAAGCAAACGGCCGGAGCGGCTGAACTGGGGGGGTGGGGAACTGACAGAGGGCAACCCAGCCCGGGAGCGAGGCTGGCACTGGCGGTCAGAAAAAGCTGAAGACGACTCGGACTCCGTTGATTTCGGGTCGCTCCTGGGGGAAAAAACAGAATCCATCAGCCCGGTGGCAGGTGGGCGGCCGCGGCGAGGGGCCTGGGCCGGGACCACCTGATCCTCTTGCATAACATGTGCAGGCTTAAGTCTGTCAACAGAGACAACTTCCTGCCGACCGCCAAAGTCCAAAACGAAATGTTTGTTGCCTGGTTTAAGAACCCTGAATGGCCCGTCATATGGTGGACGCAGCGGAGTCCTATGGGCATCGTGCCTGACGAAAACGAAACGAGCAGAGTCCAATGAACTCGGAACAAAGGTGTCAGGCAGGCAGTGGTGCACAGGACCAGGAACAGGAAATGAGTTTCTTAGGGGGCGAAAAGGCAACAAAGAGGTATCGAAACATGGGGGAGGGCTCTCAGGTAAGAATTCCCCGGGGACCCGGAGAGGCTGGCCGAGGACCAGTTCAGCTGGGGAAACCCCGAGGTCTTCTTTAACCGCGCTACGCAAACCCAGCAAAACCCACGGAAGACGTTCGACCCAGTCGCCACTTGTCAAGGAAGCACGGAGCGCGGCCTTAAGTGACCGGTGAAACCGTTCGCACATCCCATTAGCTTGCGGGTGGTATGCTGTGGTGCGGTGGACCTTGACTCCCAGGCCGTCAGCCATAGCAGACCAAAGCTCGGAAACAAACTGGGGGCCCCTGTCCGAGGTAATGTCAGCAGGGGGGCCGAAACGTGAAACCCACGTTGACAAAAATGCCCTGGCCACCATTGCCGCTGTCGTGGACGCCAGGGGTACCGCCTCCGGCCACCTGGTTGTGCGGTCCACCACAGTCAAAAGGTGCGTGAAACCCTGTGACTGCGGCAAGGGACCAACCAGGTCCACATGAACGTGATCGAAACGCCTACCCGGGACACGGAAAGGCTCGAGGGGTGCCTGTGTGTGCCGGTGGATTTTCGAGCGTTGGCATGGGATACAAACCGCCGCCCATTCTTTCACCGTCTTGCGAAGGCCCGGCCAAACAAACCTGCCGCTGACCAGCTTGACCGAGGCCCGGACGCCGGGATGAGAGAGGGCATGCACCGAGTCAAAAACACGACGACGCCACGAAAGGGGAACCACCGGGCGGGGGCGGCCGGTGGAAACGTCGCAAAGAAGGCGCGGACCGCCGTCCCACACCGGGGTGTCCTCCAGCACGAGGCCCGTTTTTGTTGACTGAAGGGCAAGGACGTCCGGGTCAGCACGTTGCTCGGCGGCCATGGCAGCGTAGTCAATGCCGACATACACCGGAGAAACCAACACACGTGAGAGACAGTCAGCGACGTGATTGGACTTACCAGCCACATGCTGAATGTCTGTGGTAAACTCAGAAATGGCCGCCAACTGGCGCTGCTGGCGTGCGCTCCATGGGTCAGAGACCTTGGACATCGCAAACGTCAAAGGTTTGTGGTCAACGTACGCAGCAAAGTTGCGACCCTCGAGGAAAAAACGAAAATGCCGTGTTGCGAGGTGCAGGGCCAGCAACTCCCTGTCAAAAACACTGTACTTGCGTTCAGCATCCCGGAGCGTACGACTGAAAAAGGCGAGCGGTTGCCAGAGACCTGAAACCCGCTGTTCCAACACTCCGCCCACTGCCACGTCCGAGGCGTCGGTGGTCAACGCGATCTCCGCCGACGGAAGCGGGTGGGCCAGCAGGGCGGCGTCAGCCAGCGCAGACTTGGCTGCGGAAAACGCACGGACGCGTTCAGGCAGCCAGTCAACCGGATCTTTGGCTGTTTTACCTTTTAAGGCAGCATAGAGTGGCTGTAGCAGGTGGGCAGCTCTGGGGAGAAAGCGGTTGTAAAAATTTATCATCCCCAAGAACTCCTGCAACGCTTTAACCAACGTGGGACGCGGGAAAGCCGAAACGGCCTGGACTCTGTCGGGCAACGGAACCACACCTTCAGCGGAAATGCGGTGCCCGAGGAAATCCAGAACAGGCAACCCAAACTGGCACTTGGAAGGGTTGATGATCAGGCCGTGCGCTTCCAAACGCTGGAAAACCTGGCGCAGATGGGACTCGTGCTGGCTCGCTGAGCAGCTGGCCACCAATATATCGTCCAGATAAACAAAAACGAACGGCAGCCCACGCAAAACTGAGTCCATCAGCCGCTGAAAGGTCTGGGCGGCACCTTTCAGGCCAAACGGCATGCGCAAAAACTCGAACAAGCCGAAGGGGGTAATGACAGCGGTTTTAGGAACGTCTTCGGGGCGCACGGGAACCTGGTGATACCCCCGCACCAAGTCAATTTTAGAAAAAATCGACGTTCCGGCGAGATTGGCAGAAAAATCCTGAATGTGGGGGATGGGGTAACGGTCATTCTCCGTGGCATTATTTAAACGGCGGAAATCTCCGCATGGCCGCCACCGACCGTCCGATTTGGGCACCATGTGAAGCGGAGAGGCCCATGCACTGTTCGAACGCTGTACAATGCCAAGGCGCTCCATGGCTGCAAACTCTTCCCGAGTGACGGACAGTTTCGCGGGGTCGAGGCGGCGCGCACGCGCGAACACCGGGGGCCCGACCGTGGGAATATAATGCTCAACCCCATGCTTCGTTACCGTGCTAGAGAAATTAGGGACAGACAGCGATGGAAACTCTAAAAGCAAACGCTGAAAAGCATCCCTGGAGGTCACTACATTAGCCCGAATCAGGGGCTCGGCGGCCCGAGTAAAACAGGGTAGCGAAGAAAACGAGAGAGCATCGATTAAACGTCTGTTAGCGACATCGACAAGTAGTCCATGAGCACACAGGAAATCAGCACCCAAAATAGGTACAGAGCTAGCAGCAACAACAAAGTTCCACTGGAAATCCCGGCCATGAAAACAAACAGTCACCAACCTTTCCCCAAACGTTTTGATGGGAGAGCCGTTAGCTGCAATGAGCTGCGGCCCACAGTTCGCTGCTAGTCCGTCGGCAGCGGTAGGGGGAAGGAGGCTCTTCTGGGAGCCGGAGTCCACGAGAAAACGTCTCCCGGAGCGCGAGTCCTCTATGAAGAGCAGCCTTTCTGTATTGCCAGCGGTCGCGGCTGCTACGGCGCGCTGGCGGGTCCGTTTCCCTGGGCCGTAAAAGCGCAAGGCGGCAGGCAGCGACGCGCTCTGTCGCCAAAACGCTGATGGTAGAAACAGATGCTCTTTCCGCGGTGCCGGCGTGTAGCAATCCCTGCCGTCAGCAAGGGGGCGGATGCTCCGGGGGAGGCAGGTGGAGGCGTGGAAGGTGCCGCCGGCGTGTCCGTAGCCAGGGCGTGAACGTCGAAAGTGCGGCTAGCCAGGAGAATGCGATCCGCTTCTTCAGCCAGGGAGCGATAATCCTTCGCAGGCAGAAGCGGAGAGTTCGCGAGGACAGCTCTCACGGCGGCCGGTAGTTGGCGAAGGAAGAGGTGCACGAAGAGGAAACCACCGTCATCCGGCCCGAGCAACGATAGCATGTTCTCCATGAGCTCAAGCGCGGTACCGCCACCCAAGCCTGACAGGTTGAGGAGCTTTTCGGCTCGTTCGGCGTCGGAGAGGGCATAGCGCCGAAGAAGCAGCTCTTTGAGGGCGGCGTATTTCCCTTGGGCGGGTGGGTCCCGGAGGAGCGCCATCGCGCGACGGGTGGCCAGCGGGTCGAGCGAGGCCACCACATGGTGATACTTCGTGTCGTCAGCCGAGATGCCGCGAAGGGCGAACTGAGCCTCCACGTGTACGAACCATGACGGGGGGTCATGGAGCCAAAAGTCCGGCAGTTTCAGCGCCACAGCGAACGTAGCTGCAACAGGAGGCGGAGGTCCGGCGGCCGCTGATGCATCCATAGCGGAGTGTGCGTTATCTACGGCCCGTTGCATGCTCGAGTCAGGGGTCACCAATGTGGAGGTAAGCATCAACGACACAGCTCTCAGTTCTCACTCCTTTATTCGTCTCCAACATCAACTGCGCATATCGCGCCACAAAACACAGGAACACACTTCCTCTACACTGGGTGTGAGTGGAGCCCTCTAGTGGTCCACCACAGTGTGATCTTTAACAGGCTGCAAAGGCTTGGTGTGTATTCCACACTGGAATGCACACCTACATCCTGGGAGCATGAGAAGAGGTCGTACCTTGTTTTATTGTTTTTTGGTAGGATAAACGTGGCTATATCTGTTTTAGGCTAAGTGCCTTTTGTTTAGATGAACTGTTGGACTTCCAGACCAGCAGGTTTAGGGAAGTCATTTATGGGGTCACACTCTGACCCCACACACACACACACACACACACATACACACACATACACACACACACACATACACACACACACACACACACACACACACATACACACACATACACACACACACACACACACACACACACACACACACACACACACACACACACACACACACACACACACAGTATTCTTTGTTCACATGTATACCTATGTAAGATGTTATATGTTAATGACCCTATGCATATTCATGAAACCACAATAAAAGGAGTGCTATGGGGAACCTGGCTAAGAGTCTGACGGAGGTCAAGTGGTGGAACGACACTTGGCTCCAGGCAGGTGTCCCTCATGCATGAGTAAGAAGAAGAACTTTGCCTACTTCGTGTCTTGCTTGCTGTGTAATTATATTGTCTTCAACGTTCCAGCGAATAGGTTCAAGCTACAAACCTATCATCTATCTCCTCCTTTGGCCAGCCTATTACCCCAGCAGGGTACCTGATCACAGGCAGGGTGTAGGTGTTGATGATAGCTGACTTCGGAGAAAATGTCTCTCTCCTTCCAGTTCTTCAGTTCTCTTCTTTTGCCACTCCAGTTTCTCCTTAAGAAAAGTCAGTTTCTCTCACTCCTTGTTAAGAAGGGCAGTTGCAGTAGGGGCAGGATTAGAAGAAGAATCTAAAGTACAAACAATTATTAAATGACAATACTAAAATAATTTATAATCTAAACTTGGGAAAAATATTGATTAAAACGCTCACAACTTGAATTTATAAAAAGCCACTTTGTAAAAAAAGTTATGTTATATACACCTATGGTGGTTCAGACGTTTCTAAATCAAGGCAAATAATTCTTATGTGTACTGCCTTACTGGGGTGGTTAATATAAATTTAATGATGCACATAAACAAAACTAAAAATATACAACTAAGTGATATCAATTTTTGGAATAACCAATAGCAATAGAGCTATTCACATGTTATGTGATGTTAGTTAGCCACTGTAGCTAGCAGCCAAATGGCTCGGTAGCTAGGTAGCTAGCAATATACTCACCGTCATGTCTAACTGCTGATGTCGTTGGCTTAGTGCAATCTAGATCTTTTTGTATCTCTTCGAACATGTGCTAACAAATTTTTATCTTCTGCTCCATCCATGGCGCGGCAACTTGAACGAGTGCCTTCAGTGTGTCTGTTCGTGCCCCTGTGGCTTGACCTTCCAGAGCGCTCCACTGGCTGTCGCGCTCTGATAGGAGGAGCTTTATTTCCTTAATAAAGTTAACTGTGATTGGATGTTTGTATAAGCTCCTCTGCGTTTAAATAGACCCTGTGCATGAGAAAATGCTAACTTCCTGGTTTGAGACCGGATGTGGGGTTGTACATTTCCGGTAGCTTTGCTACTGCGAAGATATACTCCAAAATCCAAAACTCGAAAACTGAAAGAGTTACAAAGAGCAGAAGGTGGGAACACTCACCGCTGTTGTGTCATAAAAAATCTAATGATCAATTTTGACGTTTAAAGAGTTTAGATCGATCAGCTGTTTACATCACTCAACACAAGCAGAATTGCATCACTGCAGCAGAAGACACATCGTCCACATTCAGAAGCACATCTCTGTATAGTGACTGGTCTTATGATTTAAACAGGCAAATGTTCAGCATTCAAACTACAGGTGAAGAACAGTCAAACCAGATGTTTCCCGTTATGTCGAGATCAGCTAGTCAAGTACACACCTACACAGCATGTTAACAAACCGTGAAAAAAGCCACACAAAAAATGAATGATTGCTGATAAGGGTTTCTATACATTAGTATGTACGAAGGGTATGTTTTGACTTACCTTCAAAATTACAGCGGTCCCTCGCTATAACGCGGTTCACCTTTCACCTCGCTGTTTCGCAGATTTTTTAGTGCAAGTTTGCATGCTTATTTTTACGTCACATTGTGTCCTGCGTCCTGATCGCTGCAGACGATCTCCTCCGTGACGTCTCTCCTGTACAGTACAGAATCGCTGCATCGATGCTAGCAGTGTGACTCTGAAGTGCAGTGCTGGATGTCCACGATGTCCACCAAACGTTTTGCACCGTCTGAAAATAAAATTGGCTGCTTGATTTCACCTCTCGCTGGTTATTTTTAGAACATAACACCCGCGATAAATGAGGGACAGCTGAGAAATATAACATTTGAATCCTTTTCTCTTTTGCTCTGAGGCGCGGGGGAAAAATATCGACAAGTCGATGAACATCATTTACAGATATATTGGGTAAATGCCTGAGACATCTATAGAAATGTAAATCGCCGCTTGATTCATTCATTCGCTTAACTTGTTTTGGACCGTAAACTAGGCGCGAATAGGACACCGGAAACACAGCTCCCCACAGGAGTTTCCGCACCGGAAGTAGCATATGCTAACGTGCACACAGTCTTTTAAGTTTGTTTTCCCTCCCTTTGGCGGCAGAACATATTTTTTAGCATGAATCCAGCAGGTAGATCTACATAACAAAGTCGGAGATACATTATAACAGGTGAAACAATCCTCTTTTTTGCGTGGAACTATTTTTGATTATAGGGCTTGTTTTATATAGCATGTGAAGTTCTTTAACTCTGAACCGATTTGCACTAGACTCCCATAGAGTATTTTACGGTGTTTCGAGGTGATAATAAAATTAATTACTCATGTTTTCCACCAGAATGTCTTTGGGAATGAGATTGCGCGCCAGGATAGAAGGAAAACAAACTAAATGTAAGGCACTCAGGCTCATTAAATGGCTGCAGAAGAAACACCTGCTAAAAAAGAAGCTTAGATGCCCTGTTTGTCACCATAAGATGAAAATGATTTTCGTGGTGAAGAAAGACCAATATATGTGGTATGTATAATGCATGATAATGTAGTGCATGTTAAATATTACAAAATATTTCTGTTATCAATGCAAGAGGCAGCAGTAACCCCTTTTCATTATTATTTTCTTCATACTTAATTTTGTGATTATCTTTTCAATGAATGCTCTTGTTTAAGGGTCCATTTCTTTATTTTACTCATTGATACAGTGGGGCAAAAAAGTATTTAGTCAACCACCGATTGTGCAAGTTCCCCCACTTAAAATGATGACAGAGGTCAGTAATTTGCACCAGAGGTACACTTCAACTGTGAGAGACAGAATGTGAAAAAAAAATCCATGAATCCACATGGTAGGATTTGTAAAGAATTTATTCGTAAATCAGGGTGGAAAATAAGTATTTGGTCACCTCAAACAAGGAAAATCTCTGGCTCTCACAGACCTGTAACGTCTTCTGTAAGAAGCTTTTCTGTCCCCCACTCGTTACCTGTATGAATGGCACCTGTTTGAACTCATCATCTGTATAAAAGACACCTGTCCACAGCCTCAAACAGTCAGACTCCAAACTCCGCCATGGCCAAGACCAAAGAGCTTTCGAAGGACACCAGGAAAAGTATTGTAGACCTGCACCAGACTGGGAAGAGTGAATCTACAATAGGCAAGCAGCTTGGTGTGAAAAAATCAACTGTGGGAGCAATCATCAGAAAATGGAAGACATACAAGACCACTGATAATCTCCCTCGATCTGGGGCTCCACGCAAGATCTCATCCCGTGGGGTCAAAATGATCATGAGAACGGTGAGCAAAGATCCCAGAACCACACGGGGGGACCTGGTGAATGACCTGCAGAGAGCTGGGACCAAAGTAACAAAGGTCACCATCAGTAACACACTACAACGGCAGGGAATCAAATCCCGCAGTGCCAGACGTGTTCCGCTGCTGAAGCCAGTGCATGTCCAGGCCCGTCTGAAGTTTGCCAGAGAGCACATGGATGATACAGCAGAGGATTGGGAGAATGTCATGTGGTCAGATGAAACCAAAGTAGAACTTTTTGGTATAAACTCAACTCGTCGTGTTTGGAGGAAGAAGAATACTGAGTTGCATCCCAAGAACACCATACCTACTGTGAAGCATGGGGGTGGAAACATCATGCTATGGGGCTGTTTTTCTGCCAAGGGGACAGGACGACTGATCCGTGTTAAGGACAGAATGAATGGGGCCATGTATCGTGAGATTTTGAGCCAAAACCTCCTTCCATCAGTGAGAACTTTGAAGATGAAACGAGGCTGGGTCTTCCAACATGACAATGATCCAAAACACACCGCCCGGGCAACAAAGGAGTGGCTCCGTAAGAAGCATTTGAAAGTCCCGGAGTGGCCTAGCCAGTCTCCAGACCTCAACCCCATAGAAAATCTGTGGCGGGAGTTGAAAGTCCGTGTTGCTCGGCGACAGCCCCAAAACATCACTGCTCTCGAGAAGATCTGCATGGAGGAATGGGCCAAAATACCAGCTACTGTGTGTGCAAACCTGGTAAAGACCTATAGTAAACGTTTGACCTCTGTTATTGCCAACAAAGGTTATGTTACAAAGTATTGAGTTGTATTTTTGTTATTGACCAAATACTTATTTTCCACCCTGATTTACAAATAAATTCTTTACAAATCCTACCATGTGGATTCATGGATTTTTTTTCACATTCTGTCTCTCACAGTTGAAGTGTACCTCTGGTGCAAATTACTGACCTCTGTCATCATTTTAGGTGGGGGAACTTGCACAATCGGTGGCTGACTAAATACTTTTTTGCCCCACTGTATGTTCTCAGGTGCTGCAAATGAGCAAGTCATAGGAAAGTTTCCAGAACAAATAGAACTGGCTCCCTCTTTGAGAAATCAAAAACATCTCTTTTCAGTTGGATGAAGTTCATTTACAGGTATATGTAGATGTAGACATCAATAGCAATGCACCTTTCATAATTGAACACCAATACAAGACTTGTGAAATACAATTAGGGCCTCAGTAAGTAATAATTGTCTCAATTTCTATCACAGATTTTCACAAGGGCTCAGGCTCAGACAAATAGATATGATCAATGATGAAGTGGCTGGCAGCTCCAGAACACTAAGTAGCATGGCAAGACACATTTGACATGTTTGCATACGTGCAATTAAAAGACACAGATGTGGTTATAGATGAAAGCTGTCTCCGTCATCAACGAAAGGTTGGTAAACTCTCAGACAGGTTTGTTAGAATCAATGCAGATCTGAATGTGTCCTCTAAACATGGAAACCTTTACCATAAGTACAAAAATTAGTTTTCAGTGTAGTAACTATATTATTAGTGCAACAAATACAATAAAAAATCAGTTAACCCTTTAAGACCGACCATAGAACCAAGTCCGCCAGAGCTTATATTATATTTTTACATGCTGTGGAGCCATTTTTTGGAGCATTTCAAGTTGCTATACATCAATACAACCATTATAGCCCAAATTTTAATAATATGTCTGCATTAAGTGCATAGTAATTACATAAATTGCAAAAAAGTGCAATAAACTACAAAAAAATTTAAAATCGTTTTTGTTTTTTAACATATATTTCTAGTTAGAGAAATTTAAGAGGTTTATCCCTCAAAACTGTAAATACAAAAAAGTTGCACAAACTAGTTTCCCACCAAAGCAAATTTATTTTGAGTGTTTTCATAGTTTTATTTTTGAGATACACCAATTTTCATATACTGCAGGAAAAACGAAAAAATATATTATAGTGCAAATTTGCAAAATAACAGCATATGCATCAAAATAAACTATTTCCAGCAGTGCAATCTGAGTCCTAAGCATCCCAGAAACGACACAGAAAGTCATGAAGTCAAACATAACTTTTAAAAACACAAGTATAAGCTCATGAGGCCACGATGGTAAAAAAAAAACTACATTTCCGCAAAATGACGTCACTTCCGGTTTCAGGCAGGTCATGGCGGACATGTGATAGTTCGCGCTGATGGACGTAGGAAGTGTTACAAACAGCTGATCGGTCACACAAAGCGTGTTTCTGGAATATTATGTTTTTGTTCCTGCAAGCGCTTTTTATGCAGTTTTTGCAAAGCTATATGTGGAAGGAAACCGTGACCGAGGACAAGCTGATGGCATAAGATGCAAGTACAACTCCTCCAGTTTCATATGCAAGAAAATTATTGCGCTAGCTTACGTGGTTGCAGTGCTACCGGGATTTAAAAATAGTTACGCAAAATGGAGCGTGCCCGCTCCGACCGGTTCTAAAGGGTTAATAAATATATATTTACTCTAATAATTACTTGAATATTTTAACATTCGAGTAAGAATTAAAATATTTCAACAAAAAATACTTTTAATCCCAAAAGGAAATTAAAGTACAGAAAACAGGTATTCAACCAACATCTTGGCCATCCTGTTAGGTAGTGAAGTTAAATTCCAATTTACTTTAATAACAGGATTATGACTAAAGTTTTAAGAAGCAACCATCTTTTTGAATGTTTCTTTGTTTAATTTTATTCTTTTTGTTTTCAGTATGCACGTGGACGCTTTGGAAATGCATGGAAAAGGAAGAAATGGGTATTTGGAATGATGTGAATTAAAGACAAAAGGCGAAGGCTCGTGTTAAAACTTGTTGAAAAACGATCAAGGCGCCACCTTGTTCCTCTGATCAGACAGCATGTTAAGTTGGGTAGTGCCATTATCAGTGATGAGTGGAGAGCCTACAAGAATGTTTTGACAAACATAGGGTACAGACATTACACTGTAAATCACAGCAGGTGGTTTGTAGATCCTCAATCTGGCAGTCATACACAGCATATCGAAAGGGCTTGGATGACCATCAAAGGACATGTCCGTAGACTAAGAGGAAATCGCACTGAGAAGTTGCTGGAGGAACACCTGATGGTTCTTGAGTGGTCATCTTGTCTTGGTTCGCGACACCCTGATGGACCACTGGGACGCTTATTTAAGGACATACAAAAAGTATTTCCAGTTTGAACCAGTCTGGCATGAACTTTTTTTGGAGTGGGTGACTGTTTGGTGTTTTAAAAAACACATTTAATGTTACATGTATTACTCTTACAATACAGTGCCATTTTTGACAGTAGTTAAATGTTATTTCAAGCACTGATTGTAATTTAGGTCTAAGTGTTATAAACGGTGACATTATACATTTAAGACTCTCTTTTGTCATTTATAAATGTTTAGTAGTCATTAATAAATGGTGTCATGCTTGACACTTTACAACAAGGCTCCGATTGATAGTTGTGGATATTTATAATGTATTTATGAAGTACAATTTTATATGATAAAAAATATGTTTACAAATGCTGATTGTGCTTACAGGATAGTAACTTAGTCTGAAATGTTTAATATAGCAACTCGATGAAATATATAGGTGAACACATTTGGCTCACTATTTGGCAAGAAACCGGTCAGTTTTTTCTCGTTCTTGCCCTTAACTAATGCATAATAAACCATTAATAATGGTTTATAAAGCATTTACAGATTAATTAATAATATAGCTATAAACTATTTATTAGCCATCTATAAGGGGAGTCTTATTGTAAAGCCGGTTTTAGAATGTTTGAGGCGCACAACACGAGGTTGAGGCCTCACTGTAACCAGCACGCTCCGTTTTGCGTAACTATTTTTAAATCCCGGTAAAACTGGAACCACGCAAGCTAGCGCAATATTTTTTTTGGAATAAGAAACCGGAGGAGTTGTACTTACATCTTATGCCATTAGGTTGTCCTAAGTCACAGTTCCCTTCCACATATAGCTTTGCAAAAATTGCATAAAAAGCGCTCCAGGAACAAAAACATAATATTCCAGAAACACGCTTTGCCGATCCGATCAGCTGTTCATAGCACTTCCTATGTTGGAATAGACGTCAGCGCAAACTATCGCATGTCCGCCATTACCTGCCTGAAACCGGAAGTTTCCACGGAAAATGTAGTTTTTTACCTTCAGGGCCTTATAGACCTATACTGCTGTTTTTAAGTCATGTTGACTTTA